>NW_027481448.1:0-453072 GCF_050403205.1 Rhodotorula paludigena | reverse complement strand
CGCGCGCATGAACCACCGCCGCCCGACCCGCGCCCCGCCGCCCGCTTTGGCGTCCGTTTCGCGGTTTGGGCCGTGTTTGGGCGTTTCCCGGGCGTCGTTCGCAAAAATAACCCCGGGGCCCCCCCCCCCCCCCCCCCTCCCCCTGCCGTCAGGACCTCCATTGAACGCTGCTGACTGGTTAAACACCCGCTTGGACAGCCTCGACGAGCTGCGGTACAACCTCCTGTCGCCGCTCCTCGACATCCCGCCCGACTGCCTCATCCTCATGAACGAGGAAGGCTCGCCGCTCAACCGCAACGAGGCCGTGCAGCATCTCGCGCTCCTCGCGAGCACGCCCGCCAACTCGGGTGTCCTCGCCCCTGCGTCGGCGGCTTCGCCCGAGAGGGAGCAGCTCGCAGGGAGCCACTACGGCCGCAAGGCGGGCAGGACCGAGAAGCGCATCTATGTCTTTGACCGCGACCACCTCGACGCCGATCCGGACGAGGTCGCTGCCGTACTCGCCATCTCGGAGGAGCAGGTCTTGACGGAGCCGCCGCTGAACCGTGAGTCTCGCCGTGCTTTACGCTGCAACCGCTTCGTGCGGCGAGCGCTGTGTCCATTGCAACTTCAACTTACGAGCTCTCTTCCTGCCTCCACAGCCGAGGACCCGCTCACGTCGCACCTCTCGCTCTCGCAACACAACCTCGCGACCCTGCGCGCGCTCATCTCGTCCATCAGCCTGCAGCGCGACTCTCTCGCCCTCGCGCTCTCGAACCTCCGCCGCGTCAACACGGGCACGGCCTCGTCCTTTGCGCTCTTCCTCGAGGCCGCCGAGCCGACGCTCGAGCGCTACGAGGCGCTCCTCGCCGGGTGGGAGGGCGCGATGGACGCCGTCGGCAAGGTTGCCGTCGTCGCGGGCCTGCTCACGCGCCACCCGCAGCAGCCGTCTGGCGGTGCAGGCGCGAGCTTGCACGCGAGGGAGGGGAGCAACGCGAGCGTAGCGGCGGCGACGGCGGCGGTGGGCGCGGTCGAGAAGCTGAGGTTCTTGGGAGACTATGTCTCGCGGGACAAGATGCTCGCGGTGCGCGACGGGTGCGCAAAGGTGCTCGGTGCGTAGCACTCTCTCCCCGCTTGGTCGCCAGATTATTCCAGCGGCGTCAGCGGTCTTGTAGCTTGTCCAGTTTCGCACGTACTGAATCTTCCCGCGCAGCCGACCTCAAGCTCCGCACCGAGGGATTGCAGACGACGCTCGACGAGGTCGTCGGCAACACAGAGGCGGTGCAGCGCGATCTCGAGGCGACGAGGTGAGCGTCTGGCTCGGCCATTCTGACCGTCGCGCGCGCCGCACACGGCGAGGTGCCATGACTGCTGCCTGTTGCACTGGACCTGACATGCGTCACATACAGCAACGACCTTCAGGACCTCGAGGCCTGCGAACATGACGCTGAGCAGGGCCACCTGCGGATCGAAGAACTCGTTCAGGCCGGCGAACACAGTACGTCTCGTCGTCGCTCACCGAAGACTTCGTCGCTTACCTCTGTCGCCTGTCGCAGTGACTGATCCTGAGCTGCGCGCTCAATGCTTCGAAGAGCTCTCGGTTTGCGACGCCGAGCACCGCGACCGGATCCGCTTCCTCGTCGAGCGCAAGGTGCGTGTGTCGAGCCGCATCATTCTCCAATGGTGGCTGATCCCGTGTGTGCACTCGCGCAGAACGCCATGACGCGCTATCTGCTGCAGGAGATGCAGAAGATCTCGACGCTGCAAAGCGACATCGCTTCGATGCCGGCCGAGCTGGGCGCACTCGACCACGACCTGCGGTACGCTCGCAGTCTTAAGTTGTCGCTATGCATGCGCTGACATGGCTGCACGCAGCACCCGCACGGACAACTTCAAGCACCTTGCAAGGCTCGAAGATCTCATTCCGGCCTACGTCGCCACCGTTGCCGAAGTCGTCCGGCGCCGCGAGTATGGTGCGCCATCCTCCCCAATAGTCCGCGTGACCCACCGTGCTGACGTTCACCCCGCAGCTCGCCTCCTGTCGGGCCAGTCGACCACCCTCTCGTCGACCTTCTCGCCCCTCTCGGACGCCGAGCGCGGCCGCCGCGTGCAGTACCGCCATGATTTTTCAGGCAAGCTTCCATGGGAGGTGCGCGGCCTGGGTACCAAGAATGACGACAACATACCCGAGATGGCGCTCGAGGTGCTTGAGGCAGAGCAGGGGCTGCCGGATCTCGGCAGGGGGACGCTCGACAGTGCGTGCTTTTGCCGTCACCCCCTTGCGCCTCTGAATACCGACTGGCAACTGACACACTCTCACTGCAGCCCTGCAAAGCTCTCTGCGGGACCTCGAGGAAGCGATCGGACCTGCGGCACTGCCCGACAACCCGATCCGTAAGGCTGGCGCATTGCTCAAGACGCTCATTGCCAGTATCGAGGCGCTCGATGCAGACTTCGCGCACCTGTCACTCAGTACGCATCCCAAGGATTGGGCTGCAGAAGTGATGTTGACATGTCCTTCCGCAGACGCCCCTCCTCCACCTCGACCACCTTCCATCGACCCGGCCCGCCTTGCCGAACTCGAAGCGCAAGTACGACAACTCGAGGAGTCGAACGACTCGCTCTCGCGTCAGCTGCAGACGGAACGTTCCGCGCACGAAGAGGAAGTCGCGCAGCTGGAAGCACGCACTTCGGTCGCCGAGAGCGCCGGTGAGCAGCTTCGCTCGCGACACACTGCGCTCGAAGCAGAGCGCGACGAGCTCGAGCATGCGCGGCGGGACGCCGCCCACGCGCTCGTCGCCGCCGAGACGCGTCTCGCAGACGAGTCGGACCGGCGCGAGGCGGTCGAGCGCGAGCTGGGCACCGCGCGCGCGGCCGAAGCCGAGCTCAAGCGGCAGTGGGATGCGCTCGACTCGTCGCACACGCGCGTGCAGGGCGAGCTGGGCACGCTCCGCGTCGAGCTCGAGCGGGCGCAGGGCGCGCACCGCGTGGCGGACGGAGCGCTCGAAGCGGCGCTGCAGGCGCAGCGCGACTTGACGCTCGTCGTTGCCGAGAAGGACAAGCTCCTGCGCGACCAGCGCACCGAAGCCGAGCTGGACCGCGCCGTGCTCGAGAAGGAGCTTGACGGGCTGCGCTCGCGCCTCGCTGTGCGCGACAAGGACATCGAGCTGGCGCAGGCGCGCACGCGCACAGTCGAGGAGATTGCGGAAGGGCTCCGCGAGCAGGTCGCGCGGTGGGAGAAGGTTGCCCTCGCGAAGGACGAGGACGTCGGCGCTGTCCGACGCGAGATCGAGGAGGCCAAGCGCGCGAAGGAGAAGGGCATCGTCGACGTCCAGAAGGAGCTCGTTCGCATGACAACCTTTGCGCGCGAAGCGGTCACGCTCGCCGGCCGTCTGCGCGATGAGAACGTCAACATCACCCAGATTCTCAACACTCCGCCGCCCGCCAAGCCTGACGCAGCCGTGTCGGAAATTGACAAGGCCGTGCAGGCATCTCCGCCCGTGCCGCAAGTCGCCGCGACGCCGGCTGTCCCACCGCTCGACTACGCTTCGGGCAATCTCGACGAGCTCCTCCGCGAGCTCAAGACGTACACGCACGACCCGCTCATGGACGCCGTCAAGAACAAGGTCGACAGCCTGACGACGATCACGAAGAAGTGGGTCAAGGAGGCTAAGACGTACCGCGAGCGTGCTCACCGAGCTGCGAGCGCCGTCAACGACAAGATCGCCTTCCGCAAGTGAGCTTCTTCTTACCTTGTCTACCACTAGCGTATTCTGAACCGCTTCTGTCATCGGCAGCTTCGCCAAGGGCGACCTTGCGCTCTTCCTCCCGACCCGCAACTCGGCGATCCCCGTCTGGGCTGCTTTCAATGTCAGCTTCCCGCATCACTTCCTCAGCGCTACAGGCGTCATTGCCGAGCAGATGAAGACGCGCGAGTGGATTGTAGCGCGGATCACTTCGCTTACCGAGAAGGTCGTCAACCCGAAGGTGTGTTCAGTATCTCGCTTTAGCGTCTCCCGCTGCGCAAGCCGACATTTGGTTCTCCCAGGATCCGTCGACGAACCCGTACCTGCTTGCTGCTGGCACCAAGTACTTTACCCTCGAGGTCGAGCCGTGGAGCAGCAAGGACAGCTCGCGCGCGCGGCGACACTCGTCCGCCGAGAAGGCGAAGAGCAGCAGCGACAAGAAGAGCCCGTCGAAGGAGGCGCGCAGCTCGTCGCGCACTCGCGACTCGCTCCCGCCTACGTCGCGCTCTGTCAGCCTCGGCTCGACCGGTGCCGAGTCAGCCATTCTCGTCGACCGCCCTTCCAGCTCTACATCGGTGCCCAACATCCGCCGCACCATGTCTGAAAGTGGTTCACTGCCGCCGAATGCTACGGCACTGGCGAGGTCGGAGTTCACGATCGCCGAAGCGGACGAGGATGAACCGACGATGGGGGCCTCGCGCGCCCCCTCGCCTCGCACGCTGCAGCAGCCAGTGCCGCTGTCGGAGGAGCTCTTTGCGTCGGCTCGCTCTTCGCCCTCTGGCATTGCTCGCGCTCTCGCTCGCTCCAACCCGGGCTCGCCGCTTGTACAGCGGTCCGACCCGTTCGCACCTTCTTCGCCTGCCATCCCGAACCCCTTCGCCTCATCGTCCTCTTCGCCGCGACCGGAATCGCCGCTTCGACGCTCGCCGACGCCGCCGGCGACCGACTACAACCCAACGCATGTTGCCGCCGGCGCCGCTCCCGCCTTCCTCCCTTCCTCTGGCAAGAAGCCGCACTCTGCCAGCAGCAGCGTGACCGGCAACAGTCCCCGCTATGTGCGCTCTTCGGCGCGCCCGACTGCCGTGCCCGGCAGCTCCCGCGCCGTGGCAGCCAACCCGTCGGCCGATTTGTTGAGCGCTTCGCCAGCCTCGACTTCCGCCTCGTCGGTGCATGCCGTCTCGCAGCCTCGCTCGGTCAGCTCGGGAAGCAGCATACTCTCGTCGTCGCTGCACCGGCGCGCTGCATCGGCGGCGTTCGCAGCGGGGCAGCACCCGCCTGGAACTTCGCCGCCGCCTCCGCTGCCGAACAATGGGAAGGCGCCCTCGACGCAGGAGGCGCAGCTCACGGGCTCGCGCTGGAATCTCCTGCAGGAGGATCTCGCGGCGAGCGAGAGCAGCAACGCCGCAACGACGATGACGCTCGGACGCAGGACGTCCAAGGGCTGGCCCGGAGCGTCGCCCTCGACTTCGACCAGCTCACCCAGGTCGCCTGGCACACCACGCGGTGGCGAACGGACAATGAGCACGTCGGCGTCGTCGGCGTCGATCCTCGACGTGTTCAAGACGAGGAGGCAGAGCACTTCGTCCTCGTCGCCGAGGAAGGAGGGGCTGCTTTCCGGTGCCGAGGGCGAGATGCGCAAGCTGCTGGGTCAGCCGCCGTTCTAGATGGACGTTCATGTCATGTTCCGCCTCGAATGCCTGCGTTATGCCATACACATGCCTTCATTGTCGACTGACTGTGCGCGAAAGGAAGGATAGCGGGAGATGGCTGCTGCGCTGGCCGGCCCCCGTTCGCGTGTTTCTTGTGTCGCCTAGTGTCCTGTGTGTCTCGAACGCTGCGCGTTGCTGGAGTTGCGCGACGAGATGGAGTGCATGCACGCGACGAAGCGAGGGTCTCGTTCGAAGAGCCGCACTCCGCGCTTCCGCCGCTGAGCTTCGTCGCGGGTTCAAACCAGGGCTGTCTAGAGACGCCCGTAGTGCTCGCTTGCACACCGCCGCTGCCCGCCCATCGAGCGCACCCACCTCGTCCCGCCTTGTCCTCATCGCCTGCGACGCGACCTCGACGCGTCCGTCTGTTTCCGGCAACAACACGCACAGGGCAGGTCTGTCCGCGCCCTGCTGGCCTCTTGCGTCCTGCTGACTCGGCTGACGCGCTCCCGCTACAAGGAGAATCCCTCGCGCCATCGACAAACAACGTCGTTCCGCGTTCGCATTCCAGATGGAGTCGGCGCCGTCTGCTCTCGCTAGCCGGCGCCCAGGGGGCCTCCTTGCGCCGACACTGAACACGACGGGCTGGAGTGGGCGACCAATCTCGACAGGCGCGACAGTCAAGGACCTGCTAGCCGAGCGGGTCCGCATCTCGTCTCTCCCGCCGCCCAGTCCGGCCCTCAGCGAGTTTTCCGCCGTGTTTGATCCGCCGACAACGCCTGGCTCGACGACCTTTCACTTCGAAGCGCATCATCACTTCGACTTTGCCGACGAGCCCGTCACTCCCGACCTGTCCGGCGACAACTCTCCCGCCGTCAGCGCCGAAGACGATGCACAAGCCGTGTTCGAACCTGTGCAGGATCACGAGGACCGCGAGCCGATCGCCCGGCAGGCCACGCCGCCGTTCTCCCCGTCGCAGACTAGCTTTCACACCGACCGACTTTCGGTCCAGAGTACCGATTTCTCGACCTGTTCGCCCTCGCCCAGTCCCTCGATTGGCTCGGTGCGCATCGCGCAGATCACCAAGGTGCCGCACCGGCCCTTCGACTTCTATCACCCGCGGGAGAGTATCGGGGCCTCGAGCCTCATCTCCGACTCGGTCGAGGACGCGCCCGAGGAGGTGGAGGAGACGATCTGGGACGCCAAGGCCCTCGCACGGTCGAGCTTCGTTGATCGGTTGCCGCACGACCTGGATGCGATCCTGCGATCGACCGGCGAGAAGTCATCGGCGGCGCGAAACGAGACGGAGCAGGCTGCCGGGCTCGGGCTTCCGGCGGCATCAGCAGCACCGCATGATGACGAGCCTGCCGAGATGCCAACTCCTCCAGCGCTACCGCAGAGCTCATCCAAAGGCTCAGACTTGTCGGGCGAGTCGTGGAAGGCAACCCTCGACGCAGCGGTCGACCAGCTGTCGAACGACCCGGCCATCAAGCCCGAGGAGGACGCGATGCGGCGCATGAAGAGCATTCTCGGCGCGTTTCTTTCTGCATTCTGTTCGCTCTTCGAGGCTGACCCTCCCTCGACGACGCGCAGGCCCGAAGACTCGCATCATCTCGAAGGCACCGTGGGATGTGGAGGCTACAGCGCAAGAATCTGAGGAGACGTCCTCACTCCCGCAGAGCAGTAGTCGTCGGTCCTTCGACGTTCTCAGCTCCGTATCGTCCGCCACCCCGGGACGTCCCTCCACGGGAAAGACCTCGAGGGACCGGCAGATGGAGCTCTCGTCGTTCGGCAAGACGCCGCGGTCGCAGAGCTTCAATGCCCTCGCCTCTGGTCGCGCTACGGCGCCGCACCGGCGCGAGCTACAAGTTCAGGGTCTTGGCATCGACCTCGACGCCAGCCCCATCCTTGCCGCCTCCGACTCGAAACGATCCCTCCCCAGCCTGCTCAAGGCTTCGCCGTCGCTTCAGCTCGGCGAGGCATTCCCCGATGTCGGCGCAGCTAGTCTCGCCGCATACGCGGAAAAAGCCTCGTCGACCTTCACTCGTCCGCCGAATGTGCGCTCCGGCTCGTCCGGCCGCTTGCCGCGGACGGCGCGCACGCCTCCGCTCGTTGCTCTCGACAGCGTGTTGTCGAAGTCGCCCGTAGGTACACCCAAGTCGATCACGCCGCCAATGTCGGCGCCAGCGAGCATCACGCTCTTTGCGCAGAGTCCGGCGATCGCGCACTCCGACTCGAAGGCGAGCTTCCCGTTCTCGACCTCGACCAGCAATGGCTCCAGCAGTCCGCCGCTTTCGACTCCGGGCGCCTTGCACGCCCTCGGCCCGACTTCGTCTTCACCCGCCACTACCTCGTACTTCCCGGCCGTCCAGGGCAACGATTCCTCCGCCGCCTCTTCCAGCGGCTTCAGCGGTCACAAGCTCATATCGCTCGAGGAGGCTCGGCAGCGCGAAGTCGAGCGTTCCGCTGCCGCGAAGCGCAAAGCTGCCTCAACTCCGCCGCTCGAGGCGTCCGGCGTTCCGCAGGACCGCAACGTCGTGCGCGCCGCACAACCGCACACGCGCGAATCGACGTCCGAGTCCATCTCGAGCCGGCGCGGCGTGCAGGCGCCGGCACCCATTGTCGCAACGAGTTCGACGACTGCGACGCCCAAGCCGCTCAAGCCGAAGAAGAGCGGGTTCCTCAAGCGCATGATGGGCGGTGGTGGCGGCAGCGACAAGCACCATGACAGAGAGCGACCGCAGGTCCCCAGCGTCCCGTCGCTTGATCAGGCGCGGCCGTCCATTTCGTCGAGCGCGAGCATTCCCAGCTTGGCCACCGCTACGCCGCCATCCTCGCTGGGCAAGGCTTCAGGCCTCCGCGTTGTCGAACCGCGGCCGATCAATAAGAGCTCAAACTCGCGCGTCTCGTTCCTCCCGCCGCCCGTCATCGACCCGGGCACGCGACGACGCACCGCCGCTCCCGCTCCGTCCCTCTCGCTCCGCCCCGTTTCCATGGCCTTCTCTGCCGGCCTTCCCGCCGACTTCATGTCTGCCATGGAGGCCGAGGCGGCGCAGAAGTCGAGTGCGTCGGAGGCCGCTTCCCCGCCTGCCTCGCTCAGGTCGCCGCCGCCATTCCCGCCTGCATCCCTCGCGCCTTCCCCAGCTCTGTCTGCCTCTCGAATGCCTACTCTCTCCGAGCCGCTTGCATCGCCCCCGCTTGCTGCGTCAATCAAGTCGAGCACCTCGCCCACCGCGCCGTCCATCTTGTTCGACGACGTCCCGCTCGCCTCGCTCATGACGACGCCCAGCACGCCGGCCGCCTTCAACCCACTTTCTCCCTCTGCTCACCCCGCGCTCGATGCGACACCTTCTCCTGCGCACTCGGTCCTCGCTGCAAAGGACGTCACGCCCGAGCGGTACGCCGCGCTCGTAGACGAGTTTGCGCGCGCCAAGCGCGCGTGGACCCGCATGCAGTACGACCTCGAGTCGCAGGTGCGGGCGCTCGAGGACGAGGTCGTGCGCCTCGGCGGCGGCGCGGGCTCGAGGTGCGACAAGTGCGGCGCGGAAGCCTCGGGAGGAGACGCGGCGATGCTCAGGACGTCGGTCATGCAGCGGCCGAGGGCCAAGGTACGTTCTGCGTTGTTCCCGCTGCAGCTGAAGGTGATCGCTCATCTCTTGCTCTCTGTGTGCAGGTCTCGAACGGCGCTGGCACGCTCTTTGGATCGGTGCGTCGTCCTCCCTCTGCGCGTCCCTGTCTGTGCTGACCTTGCTACTTATTCTTTCCGCAGACGACTCAGTCCTGAGCATGCGCGGTCTGCCTAGATATACCCCCGTTGCGTTGCTGTTGCGCGTTGCCTTCGCTTGAAGATACCCTTTGCTTCTCATGCTTCACCTGTGCATCACTCTTTGTCTCGTATACCCGTCATTGCTCCTCTGCTATTTATTCCCGTGCATTCCACTCGATGGGCGTCGATTCAAATTCGAGAAAGGCTTTGACAGGGCCGACAGGGGGACGGCGAGCGGACTGAGCGCGTCGCAGCAGCATCACGCCGCTCTTGCTCAGCTTAGCGCAGCGATGGCGACTGCGGTGCCCACAGGCTCGTTCCAGCGCATCGTGCGGCGCGAGGGCGTGCTCGACCTCGCGTTCCCCGCGCGCATCGAGCGCCGCCAGGCCGTCCCCTCGGCAACGGGCGATGCTCCCGGCGGCGGCGACGACACGACGACCGCGGCAGAGCCGACGACGACGACGACGACGACGACGATCAGTGAGGAGTTAACATCGACCACGACGTGCGTACTTCCCGCTCAGAGTCGCGCGCGACCGCAGAGCCGTCCTCATCAGTTTGTTCGTCCCGCTTTGTTCGGCCATCTTTGCACGCAACAGCACGACCACTTCCAGCCCTGATCCGACTACCACCACTACGAGTGATGAGACTACGACCACTACCACCAGTCGCACAACCACCAGCCGCGAGACGACGACCACCGAGCCACCCTCGTCGTCCGCGCCTGCAGGTCCGTGTCAACCCCCCTGGTCCACCCTCTTTCCGGTCGCAAGCTCATCCATTCACTGTGACGTATGCAGACACGACTGTGACCAACGTCATCACCCCGACGACGGGTGCGTTCTCCCTCAACTCGCTTCGCCCCTGTGCCGTTCTAACCTGAGTCTTCCCCCAACAGTCGTCGTTGTTGCCGGCACGACCAGCACCATCACCCTCGAGCCGACCACCTCGACCGGCACGCGCTCTCTCTCGCCGTCGGAGGCCGCGCAGAACTCGGGCGGGAGCGGCGGTCTCTCGACGGGCGCAAAGGTCGGCATCGGTGTGGGTGCCGGTGTTGGCGGTGTCGCCCTCCTCGCCGTCCTCCTCTTCCTCTGCTTCGGCTTTGCGCGCCGCCGCCGCGAGAAGCGCGACGCGAGCGACAACATCCTGTGGCCCGCTACGGGCGACAGCACCGCGCTGTACCCCGAACCGGTGCACAACACGGGTCGTGCAGGCTTCGGCGTCGGAGATGACGGAGACGATCTGGACGAGATGCCTGGGCGCGGTGGGCCGAGCATGGCGGAGGTGGGCGCGGGTGCGGCTGGCGTCGGAGCCGCGGCTGGTGCGCTTGGGAGGTACGGCTCGCAGTCGACGGGCGGACACCAGCCGTCTCTGCCGGCCATCCCGCCCTCGGTCTACACTTCGGACCACAGCGGCGGGTACGGCAGCCCTTACGGCGGCGAGACTTCCGAGAACAATTCGGCCTACGCGACCACAACGCCATCGCAGCACTCGCACGCGCCGCTTGCGCTCGGCCCGGCCTCGGTCGGCTATGTCGCGAGTCACGAGCGCACGTCGCCGTCGCCGCCGCGCACGGGCTCGGCGTCGAACGACGGACACGTCTCGTACGAGGGCGCGCACGGCAGCCAGTCGGGCCACCTCCCCTATCCGGGCGACCCAGACTTTGAGGCGCCCGATCGCATGACGAGTCCGCGCCCGATGCAGGTCGGCGACACGTTCGGCGCCGGGTACGATGAGACCGACGGTGGGAGGAGGTGGCGCCTGAGCGTCGTCAACGACGACCCTCGCGACCGCGATTAGGGTTCGCTGGCTCGAGGTGCGCTCTCATCCTCTCACTCGCAGATGTCGTCGACTGTCTGACACGGTTGTCAAGAGCAGCCCCACCCCTGTACCGCTCTACACGTCGAATAACGCTCATTCACTCCAACTGTATCACTGTCCTTCCCCGCTTGTCCCCTCCTCCACGCTCTGCACACGACTACCCGACAGACACTGTTCGTATCTCCGTGATGTCGCGCGCTTGGGAACGGCTTCTAGCCGAAGTCGACGCCCGCGCACGCACACCTCCCCTCGATAGCCTCGCTCTCTCTTATCTCTCTCGTCGTGCCGTCACTCTCACCATGTTTGAGTTGTCTCTGGCATCCGACAAGTTGACCGCACTTCTCTCGGGCCCCGCAGAGCTGCGGAAGATGGCGTTCAAACGGGGAAATGCGTCGCGGCACGCGTGTCTGGTTCTCGGAGCCTTCCCTGCCTCGAGCGGAGGTGTGAGCCAAGAGTGAGCCAGCTCGTCTTTCTCAGCGTCCTTGCGGGATCTGCGCTGCTTCTCTTTGCACTCCTACACTGTGCATCGCTCGAGCTGCTGCTGCACGCGCCGGCGCGAGCCAGCAACCCGCTCATTTCGACCTCGACTCGCCGCGCGCACTCCGCAGCCTCTGTTTCACGTGCGACCATGCCTGGGGTCGCGTCTCTGCTCCCTGTCTCGCGACCCGCCTACGACCGTGTCGCGTCGAGCCCGAGCGACGCGACGCTCGCGCGCGACAGCAGTGCTCTGCCACCGCCGCCTGCGGTCGGGCGCTCCGATTCGGTCGGATCAGACGATACGCTTCTCGGCGAAGACGACGACGAGACCGAGGGTTATCTGCGCAAGGAGGGCGCGCACTCGCCGTTCGGACGATGGGATCCGCCGCGCGCGCCTGAGCGGACGCTGCCGCTCAAGGCGATCGTCCTCGTCGCGCTCGCCTTCTTTGGCGGGCTATCGCTCGGGTGGTGGAAGCGGGGCGAGGAGCTTCTGACTTCCTACGGCGTTGATGGGGGTGGGACAGAATTGTCCACGAACCTCGAGGCAGACGTGCGAGAGGGCCTGTGGAGCCAATGGGGCAATAACGCGTCGAGCCGGGTGGGGACGAAGCACGTCGACGCTGACAGCCACCTGCCCGTGTGCAACCGCACGATCCTCTTTGACTGGGTGCGCGTGGTCCTCTTTCCTGCCGTTTCAGCGTCGCTAACCTGCCCCTCACGCGCAGACGACCTTCCCGTGGGGTCTCGGCTCGACGATGGTCACGGTCATGCAGGTTGCGCGTCTCGCCAAGATGCACAACTACGAGCTCGTCTTCCCGCGTGAGAGCAACAAGTACGGCTCGTACTACGACTTCTTCGAGCCGCACCGCCCGTCGCACTGCCGCATCATCGAAGATCTGCGCGACAACGCGACGTACACCGGAGGACAGCCTGGCACGGACGACTTGACGATGATGCTCCTGCGCACGCCGATCCAAGTCATGGATGTTTCGCCGAACCGCGTCCTTGCAACCTATTCTGTGTAAGCTAGCATCTGCCAAAGACCTGGGTAACTCTTGGCTAATTTCCGCCTTCCCTCGTCCGCCTCTCCAGGGTCATGCCGATCAACGTCTTCACCCGCGATACCGCCTTCGACCGCGACAATGACCTCCTTGACCTGCCCACCCTCGACTCGACCAAGCCGATCCCAGGCGACTGGGTCGTTCCGCCCCTCTTCCGCGACATCTTTACTCAGTGGTCAGCGCTTACCGCCGAGCATCTCATGTTCAACTCGCACGTCCAGGCCAAGCTTGAGCGTCGGCTGAAAGAGACAGGTATCGACAAGCCGCGTGAACGTCCGCTCGTTGGGTTCGCTTTGTTCATTGCTTGCCGCTTGCTGTGCACCATGCTGATCCGCTACCTGTGCAGAGTTCACTATCGCGGAGGCGACAAGCTGGTGTTTGAGTGCCACCCGGGAGCCCAGATGAGCTGGTGCGTGCGAGCCTTCTCAATCCATTCAAAGGGAGACTCACGCCTTCCGTGTGCAGCGGTAACATCACTCATCACTGCGACACCGCCTACGACTCGTTGCGCTCGGTGGACGGAGACTACCCCGACTTTGACCGCAAAATGAGCAAGGCGCGCCTGCTCCTCATGACGACAGAGCCCACCGCGCTCGACATGTTCAAGGCGGACCCCTTCTGCGCCCGGCACTTCGACATTGAACCCTTGCCGCAGGGTGGCACGGGCAGGCCCTTCCTCCAGATGGACTTTTGGCAGCTCTCGCGCGAAGAGCGCGTCGAGGATGCCGTCCGCATGCTCGTCCAGGCCGAGCTCCTCGCCAACTACGCCGACACGACCGTCGTCAGCTCCAACTCGAACACGGGCCGCTCGCTCATCTTCCTCCGCGGCGGGCCCGCGCGAGCAATCGAGCAGCACCGGATCCGCTCGGTGGACATCTACTGGCATGTGCGTCTAGGCTCTCTTCCTCCTGTATTGTCGTCGCCATCTCTTCACGCGTGACTACGTCGCAACGCCACGACTGGCTCTCAAAGGTGTCCGGTCGGGTCCATGGAGCAGAATAAGTCGCTGACGAATGATCCCTCTTTTCCCGTCCTACAGCCGATGCAATTCGCCGTCTGGAACAAGCCGGGCTGTGACGGCAACTTCCCAGGCTGCTGGCCTGACTTATAGATCTGCCCGATACTGCATCGCGTCTTGCAGAACCTGTCCTCCTTTCCTTCCCATCTAGACTTCCTCGCATACCCCTCTTTCCGCCGTCCCCTTGTTGTACCCCGTTTCGTGCCAGCAATACCGCTTGCATCGCTTCGAAGTCGTCTCGACGGCTTTTGCGAGTCACGTGCGTGAAAGCGAGCGATCGCACCTCCGCCGGGGCCTCCGTTCTTGCACCCCGTCTGCCCGCCGAGATCACGTACAGCTGCTGCCCGTGGGTGTGTTGGGGGAGATGCGGACCCGCCTCGATTCTGTCGACTCGTCCCTCGACGCTGCCGAGCTCGACACGCTCCTCGTCGGAAGCGAACCAGACGGCTGGGGGACGAGCCCGACCCTCGCCGCCTCGTCCGCCCTGCGGCGGTACGGCAAACGTGGCCGCTCCCTGCTGAGCACGCACACAACGCTCGGCCGCATTGCCGCGTCTGCTGCGGCGGTGGCAGCTGGCGCCGCCCTCGCCATTGCCTTCGTTGCGCTCTTCTCGCCCGCTCGTCTGCCAACAATCCATGCCCGGGCAAGATCGCAGCCCGTACAGTTCGATCAGCGCATCTTCGTGCGGGACGGCGGATTCGGCAACGAGGGTCTAGGGGTACGCTCTGTTCTGCTCTCCCTCTCCACCCTCGGCTCGAGGTCGTTTCCGGCTGAACCTCCCGAGCGCCTGCAGTCTGTCATCCAGCGGTTCAAGGAGAGCATCATCCTCGCCGAAGCCTTCAATTCGACTCTCGTCATCACTCGCATGCGCAGCGAACACGGTTATTCCACGTCGGACCTCTTGAACACGCCCGCGGTGCTCGACGCCGCTGCCAAGGTCGACTTGACCCGCACGTGCTCGCTGCAGGACGTGCTGTGGGGCGACGACCGAAAGGAGGTTGTGCGGGAGTACTGCAAGCACAGCCGGAGGCAGGTCGTGCGTGAGCGGGCGCTCGAGCAGCTCAATAACTGCTCTGTCATCCTTGACGCCGAGCGCTGGGAGGTGCGTTGAGCATCATACGCGTGCGCTCAGGAGCACGGATATTGACGAACGGTCTCGCCCGTCTGCTCGTCGCAATTGCAGCTCAACGAGAACCTGAACGGCTGCATCCACAGCTTCCTCCGCGAGCGCCTCGGCGCCGTCCCCGAGTCACCTTTTGACCCGAAGCGGGTGTCTGTCGGGATCCACGTGCGATGGGGCGACAGCTCGGGCGAGTTCCGCGGCAGCATGCACATCGACAACATCAACAAGCTCCTCGCCGATCTTCAGCAGAGATTTGGCGGCGACAACCTTGCGATCACCATCGCAATGGAGAACCACGACGACGCGGTTCTTGCGCAGATCCGAGCGCCGAAGTACACGCTCGTCGATTCGGGCGACGGCTTGGCCGACATGTTTACGCTTGCCAACAACAACGTCCTCCTTCTCGGCGGATCAAGTTACGCCGTCATGACGCACCTGCTCGGGCCGCGAGGCTTGTCAATCGTTGAGGAAGACGATGGCCAGTACGTCCTGAGTTGTCTCCTCTCGCTTCGCTCCGTGTCCGCTCATCAAATTCGCGTGAGCAGAATCAAGTACGAGAACACTACCGCGTATGGGCGGCAGACGGTCAAAATTCAGGAGTACAAGCCGGACGTGCTTGCCAAGTTACCCGAGATCGTCAAATCGTAGACACGTCGTCGTCTCACTCGCTGGCCCAGCCGGTCTGTACCAGTTGTAGCACTACACAGCTGTTCCTCGGACGGTCCAGTAGACACTTGCATCCCGCATTCGTCGTTATCCTTTCTCGCCGCGCCCTTCGCTTCCTCGTCTCGCTCGCTTCTCCTCCTTGCCATTGCTGCACGCGCTACGGAGCAGAGAGCTGGCTGTGGTAACCCAGACTCGACGAGGCGTGCCCCCACGCTGTTCCGCTCTCGCCACGGTAGCCACGACTGGCACTTCTTCGTCCACTTGCACCGCCTCGCTCGCCCATGCTTGGTGCGCTGCGGCGCGCGGGCTACCAGCGGCAGCCCTCCGTCGTCGATCTTGAAGACTCCGTCCCGCTCGACGCGCCCTCAGACGAGAAGCTCGACTCGGACGGCGAGCCCATCCTCCGTTCGATCAGGATGCAAGCGTCCACATTTCGCCCGCCAGGCGGGGCGTGGGACCGCGCACGGCATTGGAAGACGTGGGCGGTGCTATTGGGAGCCTTTCTTGCTGGCCTCGTGCTCGGACGAACGGGGCGAGGAGGCGCCTCTTCGGGGGGCGACGGACGAGCTGGTCCCCTCAGCCGCTTGACGAGCAACGACGAAGGCAGCGCCACAAGCACAAAGCAGCTTGTCGATCTGAGCCTGCCCGTGTGCGAACGGACGATGCTGATCGACTGGGTTCGTCCCCCTCGCTTCCGCTCCCTGCCTGCTGTTTTTGCCGAGCTGACTTTCTGGGCATTGCTACATACAGTCCAGCTTCCGCTACGGGTTCGGGTCGACCATGGTGACCGTGGTGAGCCCACTCTTAACGCTGACTTCGGTTCACATCGCTCATCGTTTGTTGTCTACCGCCCAACCTCTGCCGCAGATGCAAGCCGTGCGTTACGCTTCTCGACGTCTTCTCGTTGAAGGCCAACGGAGAACTCACGTAGCTCCTACCAGGCCCGCTTCGCTAAGCACCACAACTACCGCGTCCTCTTCTCGCGAGGGCAGAATCAGTACGGGGCATACTACGATCACTTTCTTCCGGCTGCGCAACACGATTGCCGCATCACCGAGGAGCTCCTCCAGCCGGATACGTATCGCAAGGACGACGGCACCTCCGAGCGTCTTGGTGCTGTCGCGCAGAACCGTCAAGTTGACGTGACTGCCAACCGCATGCTAGTTGGAGCCGATGCGTGCGTCTTCTGGTCCAGCAATCATTTTACGGAGGTGGGTTGACGCTATTGAATGTGCAGCATCCTGCCGACAAATGTCTACACCCGACGTAGCACGTTCGAGCTCGCCGACCTTGACACCCTCCCCAAACTCGACTCGCAACGTCCGAAGCCTGGGCCAGATACCGTCCCTTCGCTCTTTCACGCGTCATTCACACAGTGGTCGGCGGCTACTGCACAGCATTTTCGTTTTAACTCGGTCTTACAGGCGAGTCTCGAGCGGACTTTGTGGGAACTGGGGCTTGACAAGCCTCGCTCCGTACCGACAGTTGGGTACGACCGTCTCTTCTGTGGTGACTGCTGCTCTGTGCTGTGGCCGACACCTGCTCGGCCTGCAGCGTACACTGGCGAGGCGGCGACAAACTGGCGACCGAATGCCACGCTAGCGCACAAATCAGCTGGTACACTCCGAGCTCTCATGGTGGTCTATAGGATAGTGTTGATATCCTCAACGAACAGCGGAAACGTCACTTTGCACTGCGATACGGCCCTCGACTCGTTGCAGACCGTCGCTGAGCAGTACCCCGCCTTCGACCGCGACAAACCGAAAGCTCGCCTTCTCCTCATGACGGCTGAGCCCGACGGTCTTGACCTCTTTCGCGCCGACCCGCTCTGCCGACGACACTTCGACATTCACGAGCTCTCGCGCGGCGGAACCGACAAACCGTTTCTGCAGTCGGAATTCCGCAACCTGCCTCACGATGAGCGCCTCGCCGACACGAAGCGCATGCTCGTCCAGGTCGAGGTCCTCGCCAACTTTGTCGACACGACCGTCGTCAGCGCCAACTCCAATACGGGCAGGTCCCTCATCATGCTGCGCGGCGGGCCCGCGCGTACTATCAACGAGTATCGGATTCGCAGCGTCGACGTGTACTGGCATGTGGGCAGCTATCTCTTCTTCATGCAGCCTCCTCGCTAATGCCATGAACGGAGTTCTAATAGTCCGTTCGACATGCTGACGACGTTCTTTCCGGCGACAGCCTATGCAATTCCCTGTCTTCAAGGGGCGCTGCGACGGCACAAGTGGCAACTGCTGGCCAGAATAGTCCGACGCCGTTTCTGTATCATGTAAATCCATCACGGGCGGATGCGGGTGCGCCAATCACAACCTCGAGCATGCACGGTTGTCCCAGCCTGTTTGAGCGGGTTCAGCTGAGCGAACTCGCACGTCGTATGCGGGAAAGACGGAGAAGCCGCAAAGAGCCGAACGCCAATCTAGAAGAGCAGAAAAGCACGACGCGAGCACGCCCAGGTGCGCAGAATTCGGTGCAATCAACAGTCGCACCTTCTTTAATTCGACATTGCAAAAACGGGAGGACAGCGCACAACGAAAGAGAAGGGCACGACGCCTCCGGATCGCCAGCTGCTCAGACGGCACAACAACTTCTTCGATGCTTCCGATCACCTCACTCGTCTCAATAGTATCCGCCGCCGCCGCCCGAGCCCGGGTAGCCCGGGTTGTAGCCGCCGCCGCCTCCTCCGCCGCCGTGATGGCCGCGCGGCCCGCCGTGGTGACCCGGCGGGCCGTTCGTGACGTAGAACTGCGGCGGCTGGTCCTGCGCGCCATAGCCCGCGCCAGGAGGCCCGCCCGGGCCGCCGCCGTAGCTCGAAGAGTTGTAGCCATTGCCGCCGCTGTAGCCGCCCTGCGGCGGAGGAGGGGGCATGCCGTACCCGCCGGGACCGCCAGGGCCGCCGTGGTGTCCGCCACCGCCACCGTGGTGCTGGGGCGGACCGCCAAAGTCGATGTGGTGGGCAGGCGGGCCACTGCCGTAGTCCGGGCCGGACTGGTACGACGAGGGCGGCGGACCGCCCGAGTAGCCGCCCGAGTGGTGCTGCGGAGGCTGGTTGAACTGGCTAAAGTTGGGCGCGCCGCCGGGCATGGCCTGAGGAGGAGCACCCATCGCTGCAGATAAGAAGTGAGAACATGAGCTTGCGAGCGGAAGCTTTCGAAGAGGGTCGGATGGGGACGCACGGTATCCTCCCGACTGCTGCTGATAGCCCTGCTGCGGCCCACCGCCGTACCCGCCCGTGCCATCGTCAAACTCCCTCCTGCCGCCGCCGCCCCACTGGCCGCTCGTCGCCGAGTTGAACGTGTTGCTGACCGAGCTGAACTTGTTCTGCGCCTGATGGAACGTGTTCATCGCCGAGCCCGCGCCCGGAATGTGGTCCTGCGCGAACTGGCCGACACCGTGCGGCATGAGGACCGAGTTGTAGGCTGTACGCAGACGAGACATTCATCAGTCACAGATCCACACGACATCATCCGATCGAGTCAAGCAAGGCGCACAGCCGTGAGCGCCGTGACCCTCTTGGTCCGCCTCGTGGCCCTTGCGGCGGTTCTTATGGTTGCGAACGGCGTCCTTAGTCAAGCCGTTGAGGATGAACTGCTTGTCGGCGTGGCTCTGGCCGTCGATCCAGCTCTTGAGGTACGCGCCCATCTCGCGCTGGATCGGGCTCGAGTCGTCGTAGAAGAACGGGTGGTGGAACGCGGTGAGGATCTGGCGCGCGACCTCGCGCGGGTCCTGCGACGAGTCCTCCCACGCCTTGACGATGAGCTTGACGGTGTAGCTGAGGATGATGATGGCGATCTGGCCGGCGGGCTCGTTGAGGATGAGCGCGAAGCTGCAGCGTTGAGCGTTAGCTTGCCGGTCTTGCATGCGAAGAATGAGGAGGACTGACTGGTCCTTCGAGAGGAAGGAATGACTCGGGTCGCTCGCGTGCGGGTTCGTGAAGACCTCGTACTGCTCGGGGTTGTCGATGACAGCCGCCGAGCCCTGCGAGAGGACCGTGGTTGCCTGGCCTGTTCATCTCGCCACAACATCAGTGGAAATTCGCGAGGGACAGCGAAGAGCGCGACACACCCATGATGGGCTTGATCATCGGCTCAATCGTCGTAAAGACAAAGGCGTTCACCGTGTTGGTGAGCTTCTCGACGAGCGACGACAAGCCGGGGATCTTCTCGATCGTGCGCTCGATGCCCTTGACGACCTGTCGACGTGCGGAAGAGTCTGAGCAAGCGCAGGACTCGAATGGCAGGGAGGGACACGCACGTTGTCGCGGAACGTGAGCACCTTCCACAGCGTCGCGTGCAGCTCCTGCGGGCTCATCTCGTTCATCGAGCCGTTGCTCGCGCGCGTGCGGATGTCCTCGACGTCCTGCATCTCGCGCGAGAGCTCGCTGCCGCTCCCGCCGGGGAGGTCAAAGAGCATCTTGCGCAGCGTGTCGGACGTCGACGAGCCGCCGATGCCGCGGTCGGTCGAGCGGGCCTGCGGAGACGACGGGTCAGCGCTGTCCGAGAATCCTGCGAGTTCAGTGGCTTCTCACGCCGTCCATGGCCTTGGCGAGGTCCGAGACGCTGCGAGCGCGAGACTGTCAGGGTTGCGGAAGCTGAGACGCCTCGCATGGAGACACACCTGGCTTCCGAGATGTGGTCCGTCGCCTCGCCGAGGAGCGAGTGGATAAAGTCGCTGCCGCCAAAGGTGCCTAACACAGGATACAGCGTAAGTTTCTCCGTTCACTAGCGCATCCAGGCGAAGGCTTGCATCCGCCTACGCTCAAGAGCCTTCACCAGAAGCGTTCGGAGCCGAAAGAACGTACCGGTCACGAGCGGCGGGCACGGTCCAGCCGGACTCTGCACGCGGACGCCGTCGCCGACGTGGCAAAAGACGTGGTTGTACCCGAGGCGGAGCAGGCTCAGCTCGCACCAGTTCGAGTGGGCGCTAAAGTCCTCGAGCGTGTGCAGGAGCGTGCCGAGACTGCGTGCGCGAGATGCGTCAGAGGCGGAAGCGAAAAGGGCAGTAGGTCTGGCTAGGCCGGCGCGCGGAACTGGGTCCGCGTGAACAGCCTGCGACACGAAGCTGCTCTTCGCACGCTCCTCTCATCCTAAGACAGATGCCACGCACACTCGGTACGCCTCGTAGGTCACCTCTTCGCCGCCGCCGTTGCGAGCGCGGCGGCCGAGGTCGATGCAGCGGATGACGAGGTCACGCACGAGGCGCGACGACGTGTCCCAGTGGCCGTTCTCGTTGGCGATATAGTTCTGCATATCCGCATGAGATCAGCAAACTCTGACAACCTCGAGCGGAATCTGCGCCCCGATACGAGCTGCAGTGGATCGCAGGATTCGACACGATATTCAACGCACCTTCATGCCGGTGCGCGGGTCAACCTCCATCTCGATGTCCTCGACAGGCGGGCGCAGGCGCGGGTCGACACGGCGAGCGTCGCCACCAGGCTGGTCCGCCTGTAATGGCGCGCACATCCGAAGGTAGGTCAGAATCTGCACAAACCGACTCTGCAGGGGTTTCGGAACATACGGCATAGCCCTTGGGGTTGTCGATATGCTCGGTAGGGAGGTAGACGCCGAGACGCTCCTCGGTGACCTCGAACTCGCCCGTCGCGTATCCGTGCGCCAGGAAACCGAGCGCCATGATCAGGTTGAGAATCGTCTGCTTCGACAGCTTGCTGAGACCGGCAATGTCCATGGCCTGACTGTAGTCACGGAGCCTGAATGCATGGGATGCGCCGTCAGGGTGAGTAGATGTCGGAAGAGATCGAGGTCGAGCAAGAGGCGCAGATGTCATGCGTCAGTACGTGCATGCAGCTTCGAGTGAGAGCGAATAGCAGCGAACCAGTTGCCGAAGTAGACGCGCTGTACACAGTAGCGAGAGAGGTTCAGCGTCGATCCGAGACTGACATGCGTAAGAAGAGGTGAATGCCCTCCTCGGCAAGCAGTGCATCTCTAGACCGCGCCGCAAAGCAGACACTGAGGACCGAGCAGCTCACCTTGATGTCGAGACCGCCAAACTTGGAGCCGCGCCCGAGGATGCCGCCCGACTTCTTGATGAGTTCGGCGAGCGCATCCTCGATGTCGCCGTGACGGAAGGCTGCAGAGCGATCAAGCGGGTCAGCGGAGACCCGTGCACGGTCCTGGAGCTGGCATCTGCCACGCTGGCGAGCGAGGCGAGTTGACCGGCTCAAGGTGGGGCGAGCGGGACGACGCTAACCTTTGCCCTCGAGGAAGCTGTACGAGGGGATGTTGCCCGCTCCGAAGGCACTGCGGGAGTGCGTGTCAGTATCTGCGAGACTGTGAGCGGCACTGGGACGCACTAGGCCGACGGGACGAGACAGAGGATGCCTGTGCGTCACGAGCGAGGATGAGCGTGGAAGCGGGGGCGCAGGCAGCGGCAAGAGCGGGGGCGTACAGACGAGAGCGAAGAGGAGGGGCAAGGGCCCGCCCCAGGCAGAGCGGGACGAGATCGCCATCTGTGTCGCAGTGAGATGGACGTGCGAGAGGAGGAGCGGGAGGAGCGGGCGTGGGGACAAGTGTCGTGACCGGGATCTTGCGGGTCTGTGATTCGTGCTATTTGCTTCAACGCTGTCTCACAGCACAGTAGGGAATACACAGAAGGCAAAAGAGCAAAGCACGCCTCTGGAGGGTCAGCGGAATGAGGCGGTGCAGCGAGGCGGTGCAACTCTCTCGATTTCTTCACAAGTGAGACAGCTACGCGCATTACTGAAGAAGTGCAAATGGACGCAAGTAGTACACACGAGGACGCGCACTCGAGCCTGCCGCCGTCGTCGCCTCCTCTGCTCCCCGACGCCGACGACGAGCACCGCGTCTACCTCGCGCCGATCGGGCTCGACACCGTCCCGTGCGTCTACTCGGGCACCACAGACCGTCACACAGCTCGCCCTCCGCCCAGACCCGCGCGCGTGAGGCGAATTCCCTCCTCGGCGCCTTGTATGGGACTGACTCGCCTTGTCTCCCCCAGCTTCGCCTCGAGCGCCCTTTGCGACCGCTTCAGCGAGGTGCAAGAGCACGTCACAGTATGTCAGCGCGTTTGTGTCCATCTTGAGCCGTGACGAGCGAGTCCCGTTGTCGACGCTCTGCTCGTCCAGGACCTCGTCGCGACAGTCCTGCACGTTGGCGAGTCAGGAGCAGTGCTCCCCGATTCTTTCACCCTGCACAGCGCATTGCACGGCTTCTCGCTCGACTGCGGTGCGTGCCGGCTATCCCAGACTACCCTCGCTCCTCCCGTGCCCTCCCCTGACGCTCTCATGCCCGGCCATCACACTCAAACGCGCAGTGCGCCAGCCGTCTGGCCCAGTGAGCAGGCGCTGGCAGTGGTCGCGTCAAGGGCGGCCGATTTCGTGGAGCGAGGTCAAGTGGAAGGTCGTGTTCCGGTGCGAGGCGAGATGAAGCGCGTGCGTCTCGCCGAGACGACAAGTGGGCCCAGTTGACGCGTCTCTGGGTCCACAGAGGCTGTAGCTCGAGCGTGCGCCACTCAGTGCGCTCGCAGTGGGCCGACGTGGCGAATGCGAGGCCGTCAACCGAGATCGAACGATTCCCTCGTCGCCTCGCTCCGCTCGCGCCGCGTCCTGCTTGCCCTGCTCACGCTTTCCCCCGATCCCTGCTTGGCTCGTGCGCTTCCTCCGGTTCAACACCACCCTCGCACGCTCCTTCAACAGGCTTCCTCACCCTTGTACGCGTTCGCCCCTTCCCTCTCCCCTCGCTTTCTCGAGACGCGTCGCTCACGTCTCGTTCTCCCCGATCTCGCAGCCCTCCAGCATGGTCAACGCACCCGAGGTCAACGGCACGGCCAAGTCGTCGGCGCTCATCGAGCAGCGCAAGGGCGACCCGCGCAACCGCGCCGGCATCGCCAGCTACACGGCGCACTGGGACAAGTCGTCGGCCAGGGACACGGCCGAGCACACCGAGGCGCGCAAGGACAAGTACACCGACGTCGTCAACGGCTACTACGACGGCGCGACCGAGCTGTACGAGTACGGCTGGGGCGAGAGCTTCCACTTCTGCCGTTACTACAAGGGCGAGCCCTTCTACCAGGCCATCGCCCGCCACGAGCACTACCTCGCCCACATGGCCAACCTCAAGCCCGGCATGCGCGTCCTCGACGTCGGCTGTGGCGTCGGCGGCCCGGCGCGCGAGATCTCGCGCTTCTCGGACTGCGAGGGTGCGAGCGGCCCCTTTCTTCTCCCGCCTCGTCCCCGCGCGCTGACCTCGCTCGCAAACCCCGGCGCGCAGTCGTCGGCTTGAACAACAACGAGTTCCAGGTCCAGCGGGCGCGCAAGTACACGGCCAAGGCCGGCCTCTCGAACCAGGTCTCGTTCGTCAAGGGCGACTTTATGGCGCTTGCCGAGCAGTTGGGCGAGAACAGCTTTGACGCCGTCTAGTGCGTCTCTCTCCCACTCTGTCGCGCAGTGCTGGCGCTGACCAGGGTCGGACGACAGCGCGATCGAGGCGACTTGCCATGCGCCGACGTGGGAGGGTGTGTACGGTGAGATCTTCAAGGTTCTCAAGCCCGGCGGTGTCGTGCGTCCCGAATCTTCCTCTGTCCTCGCATGCTGGTGTGGCTGACGCATGACGTCCCTCCAGTTTGGCGTGTACGAATGGTGCATGACGGACCGGTTCGACCAGTCGAACCCGCGCCACAAGGAGGTGCAGCACGGCATCGAGCTCGGCAACGGCATCCCCGAGATGCGCCCGATCGCGCAGGCGCGCGACGCGCTCACCAAGGTCGGGTTCGCGATCGAGCACGAGGAGGACCTCGCCGCGCGCGACGACCCCGTCGACTGGTGGTACTCGCTCAGCGGCGACCTGAGCAAGGCGCAGACGTTCTGGGACCTCGCGACCGTGTGGCGCATGACCCACTGGGGCCGCAACCTCACCGGGTGGGGCGTCTACTGGCTCGAGAAGGTCGGTCTCGTGCCCAAGGGCACGCACGACGTGCAGGAGGCGCTCAAGGTGGCCGGTACGTTCTTTCACCCGTCACCTGAGTGTTCATGGCATGTAGCTCACTGCTTCGTCGTCGCAGCCGACTCGCTCGTCGCCGGTGCCAAGGAGGACCTCTTCACGCCCATGATGCTCTTCGTCGCGCGCAAGCCCGAATCGTCCTCTTAAGCTATGGCGCCAGCGCCGTCTCACTATGAAAAGGACACTTCCATGCCTCGTCAGCTCTCTAGAGTCGCCTTTCCGTCGCCTCTCGGTTTCTGTTTTCGTGTTCGTTTCCCCCCTCTGCTTCAACTCTTCCTTCCCTTCCTCTCTCGCAGTCTCTCTCTAGCGCGCATCCACCTGTTGCTGCATTGCAATGCAAACGGTCATAGCATCGCGGTTGACTGCGGAGAGACGAGTGCACTGTGGGAAAGGGGCAAGGACAAGCCAACGCTGGCGCCGACCTTCTCTTCCTAGCGCAATGTTTGCACCTGTCGCCTTCCCTTTGCACGCCCGATGTCCGCGCGCGAGGTTCGTAAGCAGTCGACAAGTTGGACGGCCTCCTGCCAGACAAGAAAAAGCAGAGCGAACGGCAGGCAAGCAAGGTCAAGCACGGCTAAAAAAACAAAGGCTTTTCCCCGACGGGGAATCGAACCCCGCTCGCGGCTGTGAGAGAGCCGAATCATAACCACTAGACCATCGAGGACTTGCTTGTTGTCAAGGTCAGTTTTAACAACTATAGGTCACTCGAGCAAGCCGCAGTTATCTAGATTGATCAGGGGAGACAGCATGGGAAGCCAGAGAGGTTGCTAGGCAGCGTGACTGCCCTGTCATCTCTCTCGGATGCGCAGCAGGAACCCGAGGAAGCACAAGCGCCGCCGCGCAGGTTAATGTTGCAAGTTCGGTACACCCTTTCCCGGCGCCCACTCGCGGCAGACCTGGTCGATATTGTCGAGGTACCGCAGCTCGATGACGAGGTTGCGCACGAGCTCGAGGTCGGGAGGAGAGGTTGCGAAGGCCGACGTGAGGCGCGAGACGGCTTCTGCGCGGGCGTCTGTGAAGGACGCTGGCGTCAGTATCAACTCATGCTCGTGCACAGAGGGAGGAAAGGGCGGCAGACGCACCCTTGTTCTGCTGCCGGATCCTCGCAACCTCGTCCTCCGTCTGCGCCTCCTCGAGCGCCTCGCGCGTCTCCATGATGGTCATGAGCAACTCCGGGTCCGTGACCGGGTCGGCCTCGCCGATCACAACGTCGTGCAGCGAGAGCTGCAACCGCAGAAAGGCAGGCGTCAACACGAGCCGCTTGCGTATCCGAGATGGCGGTCCGGCTGCGACACGAAGGAGGGAAGCATCGCGCCGTACCAGGTACTCGCCCCGCTCACGCTCGTTGACGAGAGCCTTGTACGCATCGTTGACCTTGCCGCTCCACGCCTTTGCCCACTCCTCAACCTCGCCCTTGCCGGAGAACATGTCGGGATGCACCTTTTGCTGCAACTGGAGGAACGAGCGCTTGAGCGCTTTCAGGTCGACGCCGAAGGTCGGCTTGAGGCCGAACAGGCTGAAGTAGGTCGTGCTGGGCGGCGGCGGCGGGAGGAGGGACGAGCAGGAGGGGCAGAGTGGTGCGAGGGCGGGCGGGATCGGGGTGCCGCAGCTCGGGCAGGCTGCGCCGGTCGTGTAGACGGACTGTGAGGCGGTCGTCGCACGTCGCAGGGTGCTGGGTGCCGGCGAGATGCGAGCGAGTGCCCGAGGTGTGGGGCGGAGGAGCCCGAGAGCATGGACGGGGACGCGGGCGGTGCCAGTCCCTGCGCAGCGCAGTGCACGTGCCGCTGTCCGTGCGAACATCTCTGCTGGACTGTGCGCTCGGCTGCGATGGCGAGAAGTCAACGGCAGGAATTGACCTCATCAGCGCCGCGGCGAACAATCTCTCTCGCTCCTCCCATCTTGGCGAAACGAGCAAAGGAAGATGCTGCGAGCTCTGTACACCCGTGCAGCTACCCGCACGGCACCCACCGCGGCTCTCCGGGCCCTGTCGACCACCTCTCCCCTCTCCCTCTCCCCCTCGGCTACGCGATGCGACAATGAGCGCACTCACCCGGCGCTCGTCAGCGACCCGCCCGTAGCCAATCCGTCGAGCGAGACCGACCCTTGGACCCTCAAGCTCCCGCCCATGCCCGAGCCTCCCAAGCTCGATCCCAGCATCCGCTCGATGGACGACCTCATCGCATCGCCGCACCCCGAGGGCCGCGATAACGAAGACACCGAGATCCTTCGCAAGCGCCTCGTGTACGAGAGCCGCAAGCGCGGCATTCTCGAGATGGACCTCATCCTCTCGACGTTCGCAAAGGACCGCCTCCCGACAATGTCCGATCGCGAGCTGCGCGAGTACGACCGCGTGCATTGCCTTCTCATACCCTGCTCGTCTACTTCCCGAGGCTGACAAGGCAACCCCGCAGTTCCTCACCTTGCCTGACTGGACCATCTTCTACTACGTGACGGGCAAGGCAGAGGCGCCCGAGCCCTGGCGCTCGTCGTCCGTCCTGAGCGAGCTCCTGCACCATTCGGCGAACGAGGGCAAGTCGGTGCGCAGGATGCCGGACCTCGAGGTCAAGCAGTAGAACGGACCCGGAGCGAGAAGTTTCGGCGCACGAACGCCTGTTGTACTCCGTCTCGTTGGCCGCGGCTCACGCTTCGTTCGTTCCGGGCTTTGCGTGACTTTCCCCGCTTCTCCTCTACGCCTCTTGCTGCCTCACTCTGGCTGTCTGCGGTGCTGCGCGTAGCTGAGTAGTGCTGAGGTGCTGCTTTTCCACCCCTATTCGCCCATCTCGCTTCTTCGCACCTCTACATGCCGGATCGCCATCAGCGGCTCTCGTACGCGAGGTCCTTTATTAATTTTCGGCCCTGAGTTGGCGATCAGGCCAAAGAGGGCCGATATTGTTGTCCGCGCATGTGCCCGGACTCTCTGAGCTGCGGCGATCTCCTCGGCGCGGGGTGCATCGCAGACCCGCACTCCGCTGCGGAGACGAACGAAGTGTATGGGCACCTCATTGTGCCAGGGCGTCGCTCGGGGGGACTGCGAGGGGGTCAATTAGGTCTCCGCGCACGGAGAATCGCGTGCAGTCGCCGAGGAGACCTCGCGGAACTTCCGACAAGAGGGTCGAGCGCGCTCCGCTGCTCGACCACTCTGGCGACCTCGTGTGATCTTGATGGACGGACTGTGAGGTGCAGTTCTGCTGGCGTCGAAGTAGACGAGCGCTTCGGAGCGACCTTCCCAAGCACGAGATGTCAAAAGTGGGAGACTGCATCTCGCGCTTGAGAGCTTGCCAGGCCGCCCGCAGGGGCCGTACACGCGTCTGACGAGCCACTCGAGCAGTTCAAGACGCGTCCAGCGAAGTTGCGGACATTCGAATGAGGTTGACTTTGCGAGCGTCCGCGTCGCTCGCGGCTCTTGCTCCTTCCTCTTCCTCGTCTCGCCGCAACTCGCTCCTGCAGCCTCAAGGTGCGCCTTAGAGCGCGCCCAGCCAGACAAGGTGTCTGCACGTGCTCGAGCTGACCCGCTCCGCCCCCCGCTTCGTCCTCTCTTCGTCATCGTCTCTTCCCCTCCGGTAACGTCTCGCCCAACTCCAGCGTCGCCTTTACAGCCTTCTCCTCGCCACCAAACTTACGACTGACAACATGGGCGCGACTGGCAGCGGCGGCAAGGGCAAGTCCGGCTCGGAGAGCAAGATCAGCATGTCGCGTTCCGGTGCGACGCTTCTGCCACTTCGTCTAACTAGGCACAGATCGGCGCCGATTCAGTTCCAAACACCGCCCTGCAGCCAAGGCGGGTCTCCAATTCCCTGTCGGCAGGATCCACAGGGTACATCTCCTCTTCGCGTCGGGTGCTTGACGGGGTGGACGTAACTTCGTCGCGCGAGTTTTCGATGCGCACGTCACTGACACGCCATCGAGCCCATCGCAGTTCCTCAAGAAGGGCCAGTACTCGAAGCGCATCGGCGCAGGCGCTCCGGGTCCGCCCTTGCTTCGCTTCTCCGTCAGCGTCGCCAGACTGACCTCGTCCGCCCGCCCGCAGTCTACCTCGCCGCGGTCCTCGAGTATCTCGTCGCTGAGATTCTCGAGCTCGCCGGGAACGCCGCGCGCGATAACAAGAAGTCGCGCATCACCCCCCGTCACCTCCAGCTCGCCATCCGCAACGACGAGGAGCTCGACAGGCTCCTTGCTTCGGGTGCGCTCGCCTTTAAGGCACTCCACCACGTGCCGAAACTTACAGGCCTGCCTGCACAGCGACGATCTCCCAGGGTGCGCCCGTCATGAGTCTTTCCGACTGAACCGAAAGCGCTGACGATTTCTCTCGCTGCGCTGTCCCAAACCATCTGCTCTGTGCCCTCTCCATCCCATCGACACACTCTAAGGCGGTGTAAGTCTGCGTGAATTCACGTCGGCCCAATCCGAAACCCTTACTGAATCGCATCCCGCACGACCCGCAGGTCCTCCCGAACATCCACTCCGAGCTCCTCCCGAAGAAGAACCCCAAGGGCTCGTTGGGCAAGAAGAAGAGCAAGGACGCCGACGATTAGGCTGCGTCCACTGTCTCGCTGAGGCCGTCACCCCTCACCACCCTTTCCTGCTTAGCTCTGCTGCCTGTCTCCCTCGTGATCGCTCGCTGTCGTAAAATGTGCCTTCGTCCCCTTGTCCGGCCTCTCTGAAGCATCCACCAGTCCTCGCACTGTTCGTGGAGCAGCACGTCGCGAGAGGCCCTCTCGATGTAAGATGGTGAAGCATGCCCTGGACGCTTGGAGGGTGCTCGCCGGAGCACGAAACAGGCCTCGCCTGCTCTGTCCGACCTGTAAGCATACAGTCAAGCGGGAGTCACTGCGCCTCCGTGCTCATGGTCCATCTCGCGGAGACAGCACGCTCGTTGACTCTCGGACCAGCGCCCGCAGGTGCGCCGCCTCGCTCTTGCGCTCGTTGCGCACAGGGACGAGAGGTTTCGACGCCTTCATCCTTCAGCAGCAGTGGGATCATCCATGAGGGGTGGAAGACACGCGTCGAAGAAGGCAGTAGTCTGGTAGACGACAGCCTCGAGCATGCGAGCGAAAAGCAGCGGGGACAAGCAGTCGACGCACTCCGCGCTTCAGCGCTGCCGCCAGCGCCAGCACTGTCTAGCAGCTGCAGGTGCGTCTGCCCTGGTCCCGGCTCAGGCGCCGGCTCCCACAGGCTACAGGACAGGCTGCAATGGCGACCCCGCCCTGAAGCACTCGACGTCGCGACGGGCGAGGGCGAAGACGGATACGAGTGGAGCAACAGTCGAACGTGCACGTGCGGCTGGACCTGTTGCAAGTCAAGCAGGGCGGAAAAGCATCTGCGAAGCGAAAGACGAGCAACCGAAGCGGCAGCCGACGCGACCAGAGCAAGCGGATTGAAGACCTTGTCGCGCGCGAGTCCCTCTCGATCGCGACACAGAGGTAGATAGGTAAAGGGCACGCTCAGATGCGAGCGGCGTAAGGTTGCAAAATGGCGAGGGGGATAAACAACAATGGGCGAGACTCCCGCGACAGAAAGACGAAACACGACCCGACGACTCCGCACGTGGCACCAAGAGGGGGGGGTGGTGGTAGCGCGCTTAGAACTCCTGGCTGGGCTTGCCGTCCTTGCCGAGCTTGGTCTTCTGCGGGAGGAGCTCCGAGTGGATGTTGGGGAGGACACCACCCTGCGAGATGACGACGTGGCCGAGGAGGCGGTTGAGCTCCTCGTCGTTGCGGATGGCGAGCTGGAGGTGACGGGGGATGATGCGCGACTTCTTGTTGTCACTGTGGGACGTAGCGAGAGGGTCAGAACGAGGTCGGGAGCAAGACGACCAGCGAAACGCACCGGGCAGCGTTGCCAGCAAGCTCGAGGATCTCGGCAGCGAGGTACTCGAGGACGGCAGCGAGGTAGACTGTAGAGAGTCGAGCATGTCAGTGAACAGTCGAGGGACAAACAGGGGCGAAGCCGCGACGACGCACCGGGAGCACCGGCACCGACACGCTGGGCGTAGTTGCCGCGGCGGAGGAGACGGTGGATACGACCGACGGGGAACTGGAGACCGGCCTTGCTCGAGCGCGACTGGGCCTTGGACGAAGCGTCACCACCGGCCTTGCCGCCAGACTTGCCGCCAGAAGACATGTTAAAGTGTAGGGATGGGGGTGGGTGGGGTGAGGGTGAGGAGACTGAGCGCGAGTAGCGTAGTTGGGAGGGAGAGAAGGAGAAGGAGCGCGGATGGCGGTTGGGATGACAGCGGTGTTTGCGCGTGCGAAGCGAGAACGCAGGCGTGGGATGCGCGCGTCCGCACGGCCACGTGGCGATGCGCGCGTACGCAGCGTGCGGCCGCGCGCTCGCCGCTGGCTTGTTTGCTCGCAACTCGGCGCGCGCTGTCCCTTCCCGCCTCGGCTCGCTCCTTGCCTTTCCTCTTCCTCTTCACGCTCGTACTCTACTCTACGAACCACTCACACCAACACAATGGCCCCCAAGTCGACCACCGCCGAGGTTCGTCTCCACTCCGTCCACACGCTAGCCACCGTCACACCTCGCTGACTTGCCCTGTCACTCGCCATCAACAGAAGAAGCCCGCCTCGACCGCCGGCAAGGCCCCTGCCTCGAAGGCCCCCGCTGGCAAGGCCCCCGCCAAGAAGGCCGTCAAGAAGGCGCCGGCCTCGGGCGACGACAAGAAGCGCAAGCGCAAGACCCGCAAGGAGACCTAGTGCGTCCCCGGCTCTGCCCTGCGCTGTGACGAGGCGACGAGACTGACCTGGAGCTCCTCCCCGCCAGCTCGTCGTACATCTACAAGGTCCTCAAGCAGGTCCACCCGGACACGGGTATCTCGAACAAGGCCATGCTCATCCTCAACTCGTTCGTCAACGACATCTTCGAGCGCATCGGTGAGCTCCTCTTGAACTGGTCTTCCTCGCGTGCCCCGAACTGACCCGTCGCTCGCGTACCCACAGCCTCGGAGGCCTCGAAGCTCGCTTCGTACAACAAGAAGTCGACCATCTCGTCGCGCGAGATCCAGACCTCGGTCCGCCTCATCCTCCCCGGCGAGCTTTCGAAGCACGCCATCTCGGAGGGCACCAAGGCTGTCACCAAGGTCCGTCTCCTTTGCGCTCGTCACGCCCGTCGCCATCACCCAACTGACCTGGTCGCGTCTCCGCTCTACAGTTCTCGTCGCAGGGCAAGCCCTAAATGCGCGAGCGCATACCCTCACCCCCCACCTGAGCCGTCGTGGCGCGCGGGTTCGTCTTTCGTCTTTCTGTTGCGGTCGCTGGTCCCCCTTGTTGTTATTCCCCTCCAACCGCCCTTTTCGCCCACCGCTTGCAATAGCGTGATTTCGATCGAATCGTTGTGCTCGCGTCGAGAGTGCGAGAGCAGACTGTAAATCGTGGGGTCGGACCAAGGGCAAACTGCCACTGAAACGTGGTCGGAAGCGTCCCGCTCGCTTGCTCCGTTCGCATGCGGGCGGCCCGCCCTGGTTGCCTGAACTTCGAAGTGTTTGCGTCGTCGCCATCGGTCAGAGCAGAGAACAGAGAGCGTGAACCCAGAGATGCAGCCTGCCAGTGAACGACAAGGATATAAATGTGACCACCCCGCTGCACCTCAAGCAAGTCCTCGATGGTCTAGTGGTTATGATTCGGCTCTCTCACAGCCGCGAGCGGGGTTCGATTCCCCGTCGGGGAAAGTTTTTTCTTTTGCTTCATCGCCTCCCTCCTTTGTTGCAGGCTTCCTTCGCTCCCTTTTGCCGCCCGCCCAGGCGCACGCACGGCGTGACGACCTCGCGACGCCGTGACAGCACCTCGGCACCACGTGAGAGTGGCCCTCCGACCCTCGTCACTGAGCCGCCCCACTTCTCCCCGTCACTCTCCTGCCAACTCCGCCTCGTCAGCGATGGACTTCTCCCGCTTTCGGTCACCAGCGCTCGACCTCGCAGACTTTCTTCGCTCGCTCGCTGTCCCGCGCGCCCAGTATGGCGCTAGCTCGTACGGCTCATCGCGGTCTCGGCAGGAGGACGAGTGGGAGATCCTGAGGGCGCGACAAGGCGGAACGAAGCGGCTCGACTTCTTCGACCACAACGCAGCGGGACCAGAAGGGGCAGTGATCGTCCTGCGGGCACTAGAGAAGTCGCCGGGCGTGACAGAACTCGCACTGTTCGTCGTCCTGAGCTGTCTCCGCGATCTTCGTGTAAACGAGTTGACCCACCGCTCCGCAGGTCACACAATCCTCTTGGCGATGATGGAATGCGCGAGCTGTTATCCGGCATGAAGCGGCTGCGGTCGCGTGATATCGGTGCACACCTGGAGGTACGCCTCTTCTGCCGCACTCGCGCTTGACAGCCGCCTAATCTTGCGCATGCAGCGCCTGAATCTTTCAGACTGTGGTCTAACCGACGTGTCGCTGCATCTCGTCACCCTGCAGTGAGCGAAAGCCGTCGCCTCCTCGCGGCCTTCTGCTTACATTCGCTTTTCTGGACAGTCTCCTCCAGCCTTCACCACATCCTCCCTCGCTTCAATCCCTTTACCTTAACAACAATGGCCTTTCCCTCGGATCACAGTCGTCCTTGTCGTCGCTGCCCGACTTTCTCGGCAACACGCTCTCCTCTTCGTCCTGCTCGCTTCGCTGTCTCGACCTCACCAGCAACCGTAACATCGGCACACACGGCCTCGTATCGCTGCTCGAGCACCTTGACCTCGCCGCTGGGCCGTCGCATCTCTCGGAGCTCCGCCTGTCAATGGTTGGCCTCACACCCGATTGCGCCGAACCGCTCGCCGCCTGGCTCGAGGACCCCAACCGCGGCGGCCGACTCCTTATCCTAACCGTCAACGCCAATGCGCTCGGCCAGGCGGGTGTGCGCAGGCTGGCCCGCGCCGCGATCAGCGGTCGTGCGTCGAGTTTGCTGCACCTCGAGTGCCTCGCAAACGACGAGGGCGACGATGAGCAGTGGGCGAGCGTGAATACCGAGTTGGAGCAGGCCGCAGGCGAAGAGACGCTCGAGGATTGGCGCGACCGGCTGCGCGACGCGCTGCGGCGGAACCAGCAGGTCTACCGGGAGACGAGGCTGGCAGCCCTGCGCCTCGTCGCGCCGGCACGCATCCTCTTCGGCGGGAACGCGTGCGAGCCGGAGGCTGCACCGAGCAGCGACGCCGTAGAGGCGCAACATGCCTTTTCCTTTCTCCGCCTCCCTATCGAGCTGCAGGTGCATGTCCTGCGCTGCCTCATGCTCCTCACACCTTCTACCGCCGCCCATCTCTACCCTTCGCTCGCCTCCAGCACGGCCGCGACCACCGTTCCCGTTTCAACCTCTTCAGCAACACGGACCCTCTCCGCCCCTCTTACCGAGCCGCAGTTCCTGCGCATCCTCGCGCACAGCGCCTCCCGCGCGACACTGGCAACCGAGCAGCGCATCGCTGCGGCACACGCTGCCGGCGAGGCGCCATCGCTCATCGCGCAGAGCGGAGGAAACAGCTGGCGCGGCGAGCGCGACGAGGGCGACATGGGGAACGGGTGGGAGGAGTGGTATCTGCGCGCAGTCGGCTGCGACCGCTTCGAGCGCGCGGCGCCGCTGTAACCCAGACGACCTACTCTCTCCAGTATTCCACTTGCTGTGTACTGCCTTCACATCAATGGAGAGCGAGAGGTACGAAATCTACGCCTTGACCGCGCGACGCGCGAACTCGACGAGCGTGCGAACCGGGCGGCCCGTCATGCCCGCAAGGTTGTACCCGCCGTCGCCCGACGCAAGGTCCATCGTGCCGGCGATGTCCATGTGCGCCCAGCGGGTGAGGCCCTCCTGTTTCTCGGCGTCGGAGCCGTCGACGATGAGGCCGTCGACGAAGCGCTTGAGGAAGATGGCGGCGGTGCAGGACCCGCCGAGACGGCCACCGGTGTTGCAGAGGTCCATGCTGTGGATGGACACGACGCACAGTGAGCGGCAGCACAAGGAAAGATGGCATGAGCGTGCTCACCCGGTGTGGGCGATCTGCTTGGTGTAGCCCTCGTCGAGGGGCATGCGCTGTGGACGCAGGGTCAGTCGGTGCTCATGATTTTGATCAAAGCAGAAGAACTCACCCAGACACGGTCGCGCTCAGCGGCACCAGCCGTGTCGAGCTCGCTCCAGAGCGAGTCGCTGTTCGTGAAGACACCGGTGACTGCGGGGCGATACCGTCAGAGAGCTGCGGAGATTGCGCCAAACATGGGTCTCGCACATACACTGGTTGCCGAGCGCGATCATCATGGCGCCAGTTAGCGTCGCGACGTCGACGACCGTGTGCGGCTTGAATTGCGAGGTCGCGTAGTACAGCGCATCGGCGAGCGCAAGACGACCCTCAGCGTCGGTGTTGTCGACCTGTGCAGATCAAAGGGGTCAATAGCCGAAGACTTCGGCGCAGTCAAGCAGGTCGACTGCGAACGAAGGGACAGGGAGAAACGCACCTCGATCGTGACGCCGTTCGACGCGACAACCACGTCACCAGGCTTGGTCGCCTTGCCAGACGGCATATTCTCCGTGAGCGGGATGCAGAGGACGACTGCGGAATGGGCCGTGAATTTCCGCCTCTTCTCAGGCCGGGAAGGCAGATGTTCTCACGGTTGATGGGGATCTTGAGCTTTGCGATAGCCCACGTAGCAGCAAGAGTCGTCGCGGCACCGCCCATGTCGGCGCGCATCTCCTTCATCGCCGCGCCGGGCTTGAGCGACTGTTCGAGCAGTGCAAGGGTCAGCGAACCACACTCTTCAGACAAATACGTGCAAGGCGCACAATTCCTCCCGAGTCGAACGTGATACCCTTGCCGACCTGCGAAGAGGGGAAAGACTAGCGTCAGCTCCGGTTTGAGGAAACAGGGCAGACCAGCTTCGACACGCACGAAAGCGACAGGAGCTGCACGACAGAATGGTCAGTTTTCGCGGACCAGTGACTGAAATGGACAGATGGACGAACCCTCGTCCTTGTTCGCAGCGCCCTTGTAGTGCAGTTCCAGGAAGCGCAGCGGCTCGTCGGAACCGCGCGAGACCGAGATGAACGAGCCCATCTTCTTCCCCTCGGCCCACGCGAGGTCGTGCGCCTGCATCGTGACGTTCTCGACGCCCTCGAAGTGCTTCTGCGCCGTCTCGCAGAAGATGGTCGGGGTCATGCGGTTCGCTGCGAGTGCGAGAGGTCAGCTTTACGTGAACAAGTCTGACGAAAGGTCGTCCTCCACGCACCAGGAAGCTCCATGAGGACGCGAGCAATGTTCTGCGCCTGGCCGTAGATCTCGCCCGTGTGCCAGTCGAGCTGGATGCGGCCGTCCTTGGCCTTCTCACTCTCGAGCGTCGGCTGGTTGGCGTCCCCGAGAAGGCCGATCTCGACAGGCTCGAGCTTGGCCTTGGCCTCCGACGTCGTCTTGAGGTTCCAGACGTGGCTGGCGAGGGTCGCGCCGACGGCAGCCGAGTGGGGCGAGTGGAGCGGGTCGACGAGGAAGTGCTTCGAGCCGGCAGCCTTGAGCGCGTGCGTCGCGACAGCAGCCTGCGCGCACCATGCAGGGTCAGTGCACGACCATAGTACCTCGAAACCAGCTCGAGCGACTTGCCGTCCGCCTCGTCTGCTCCTTGAGTGCGTTCTCCTCCGCCTCTCCGCCCTTGCGCTCCTTTGCCTTGCCCGTTCCGACCGCGACGACCGTCCTGCCGTCGACGTTGTAGAACGTGCGCGTCTCGCCGGCCGTCTCCTTGGCGCGGCTGCCCTTCCACAGGTCGGGGAGGGCGCTCGCGGCAGCCGACGTCGACGACGAGGGCGCGGCGAGCTGGCCATCGGCGGCGACGGCGACGGAGTAGTCGGGCGAGGAGCTCATAGTGCGAACAGCGATGCGCTTGCTCAGGTGCTGCGAGGCGAGCGAGGGAAAGCGGCGAAGCATCCGCGAACGCGTCGGCGAGAGAACCGCGCGGTTCCGGCGAGCGAGCGGCCCGCATCGAAGTCGCTTTTACCGCGCGGCCCAAATTGGCGATGGGGCGACCGCGTGCTCCTTGAGCGTGCGCGTGATGCAAAAAAGATTCGCAGAGATGATGCGTACACACACCGGTGATAGGTAAGGAGAGAGGGGAGCTCAGGAGAGAGAGGGGGACACAAAACGACGAACTCCGGAAGAAAAGAGACCCCTTGTCTAGACCTCAGAATGCCTTCCTGCGCTTCCACAGCCCGCGTGAACCATCCAGCGCATCGATCAAGCGAGAGTAGGTAGCGCGCCCTATCGTGCGCCCGCCTCACGCTTGAGCCGTCTTCGCCGGGGCCGGCGCGCCGAGACCCGACGTCGCAGCGTTGGCGGCCGCCGCACGCGCAGTCTTCTCCTGCAGCTCGACACGAGCGTACCCTGTAGAGCGAGGCAGCGTGAGCGACTAGGTAGAGATATGATCATGCGTGATGAGAGAACGCACAGGCACCGCCCGCCAGGGTGAGCGTGATGCCGAGCAGGTTGGTCGGATTGAGCGAGACGTTGAAGATGAGGACGGCGAGAACGATCGTCAGGACCTGCTTGACGTTGGCTGGTGAAGGAAGAACAAGATGGGAGTCAGTCGAGAATCGAGCGAGGGAAGAGTCCAATACGACGGCGACAAGAGGGGAGATTTGCGCACCTGCTACCGTCATGGTGAGGGCGCTCGTCTTCTTGTTGGCGGTGAAGCTGACGACGTTCAGGCCGAACGCGATGGCGCCGTTCATGGCGAGCGCGATGGCCTTGTGCGACGTCATCTCGACGGCGCCGTACTCGCGCACGCGGTCGAGCTCGCCGCTCCACCAGCCGAAGAATACACACTGCATGAAGGCGAGCGGGCTCATGCGCACGAGGAGGTCGAGCGGGTGCAGCTTGAGGCGCCCGACCTGGACGCGGTTCGTCGTGATCGTCTTGAGCGCCGCGAGGAACGTGCCGATGAGCGTCAAGATGAAGCCCCACGCGGTGAACGAGTAGTCGCCGTAGGTCGCGAAAACGACGCCGGCGACGACGGGCACGAGCGAGAGGTACGTCTGTCGCGAGTGCCGCTTGTGATACAGGACGGTCGTCATGACGATGGTGAACAGCGGCGTCATGGCGCGCACGACCTGGTGGAACGGGACCGAAACGAGATGCAGACTGAGGTTGCTGACGGCGATGTTGATGGTGTACAGGCCCGAGAAGACGAGCATGATGCCGTTCTCCTTGGTGGTCAGGCGGGCCTGCGTGAAGAGGCCGCGAGCGAGCGCAAGCTGCGTCCCGATTGTGCCTCCGAGCATCTGAATCGCCGTGAGGGTCCACGGGAAGGGGAAGCCCTGGAGGACGAGCTTGTTGAAGAGGGTGAGGCCGAGGTTGAATCCGAAGTAGAGGACAAGCCACGCCTGCGGCGTGTCCAGCCTTTGCGCGATCGACGGCGAGCCCGTGAGCTGGCGAGAGGAGAGGAGCGAGTGCGTGCCGACCGACATGCCCGGCGTGTGCCCAGCCCGGCCCTTGGTCGCATAGCTGGGCGAAGGCGAACGACCGAAGCCGCGGGACGACGAGCTCGAGTACGAAGCTCCGGCACCGTCCGAGCCCGCTGACACGGGTATGGCCGAATGCAGATTCTGCGGTGGCTGAGAGGGCATAGGAGGCGACTGATGCAGCGCGAGCGCATTAGGGGCGTCGGCGTAGGAAGGGTGGATTTGGGAGGGGCTCGACGGCGTCAGGGCGGGAGACGACACAGTGAGCGAGTCGGCGCGAATGCCGTTTGCAGCCCTGCCCTCGAATGGCCAGCTCGCCGACGTCTCGACCCCGGGCGCTTGTGCCGCCTGCTCCTCCATGGGTACGTACAAGCTCGTCGGCCGCGGTGCTCGTGACACGGACGGCGACTCGCTGTGCGCCGCGAAAGATGACGGTGGAAGTGCGCGCGAGCCTGACGGCGGTGACATGCCAATGCCGGGAAGGCGCGCGGCTTGCGAAGACGGGGAGGAGGGGAGGGGTGCGAAGGGGTCGAAGGTGCGGATGGTCGGCACTTCGGGCGACGCACTTGCGCCGCGTGGCTCAGTGGAGGCGGGCATGCCGATAAGTGGCGTGTATGGCCCTGTGTGAGGGTAGCGTCGGGAAGTGGAGGAAGCGGACTACGTCGTGTCGGGGCGATGCGCTGCGACGTTGTGTGGCCGTGCAGGTGCGTGACAGGTGTCTAAGTCGGCGATTTGAGAGCCGCGTGCTGCTCTGTACGGGCGGGACGAGCGTGGTGCGGATCGTGCGCTTTCGTGTCGGGGCGAGACCTGCGATTGCGAGCGTCAAGCCTCGTTTGGGCGGAGTCGCGGCCCTGTGCGCTATACGCACGTTCTCTTTGCTACGGCACGCGTCTCGGCCGACCGGCGGGCGCGGCGACGCGGTCGAGACGGGTTGATCGGAGGGCAGGCGAGGTGGAGGGATCGTGCTCTCTGCGCGCGAGCCAGTCGGCGGGAGCAGGCGTGCACGCGTGACTGTGCTGTTCGGCGCGTCTGGGCTGTGCGCGCAAGCAGCTCGCGGCGTGACCGGGTTTCCGAATCGAGACGGGCGAGCGCACGAGCGAAGGCCGCACGCGCTTCCCTCGTGAGGGGGAACTCGGCACATCTGCTTGCGCTCTTGCGCGTTCCCGACACTTTAGAGATACTCGGTAACGGGGCAGCGCGCGCCCTTGCCCAAGCGCTGGCCTTGCTAGCCGTCAACAAAAAAAAAAAGGGGGACAGCCTCGTCCGATGCCGCCGGAAGGGGGGGCGCAAAAAGAGAAGTCCCGACAGCGATTTGAACGCTGGACCTGATGATATCGCAGTGGAAACTGGAGTCACCCGCTCTGCCCCTGAGCTATCAGGACTTGGATGTAAGCAGGGCGACAACGTAATTAGAAGAACAGCTGTGGTATGAGCGAGCCCGACTTTGAGCACCTCCCCTTCCTCCCCAAGGCTTTGTCTCCCGTGTGTTTACACAGAATAGCATCACGTTTGTCAGCTACGCAAGCCATGCCACAAGAAGACCGCTAGGACGAGGGGAAACGGCGCGAGACCGTAAAGTGGCGTGCCAGAGAGCCAGTATTGCGTGCTCTGTTGCACCCTGGAACAGACTGCAGACGATGACTGGCAGCTACTGACGGTCGTGGTCATGCTTGCGGGTCCTGCGGAAGCAAGAGATCTCGTCGTTTCGTCGAGACTGATGGCCTTCCCAAGTGGCTACCTTCCTCCCTTTTCCTGCCTTCTGGCTGCTCGCTTGCATGTCACAAACCAATAGCAGTGCCGCGCGGATGCACAGGCAATGTGAAGGCATTTGCAGCTCTATCGGCCATTCACCGTGAGGACGTCTACATTGTATCCGTCTCCTTTCCTCCGACACTGTGCTGGATCAGTCTGGACTCATGGTACCGTCGGCAAGGTGTTGCATCCTACAGTGCTGTATTCGACTTAAAATAAGCTACCAACGTTGTCCAGTTGCTCAGCGGGATTATCAAGGCTTGCGGCTTGAGCGCCTTCTTCCTTCATTGCATCCTTCTAGCAGTCCTGCTCCTTGTGCTTTAAAATCGATAGCGCGTCTCTCCTTATTCGCTCCAAAATCCCTGTCTAGCGACACTGGATCTGCACTGCAGAAGACTGTTCGCCTTCTTCCATCTCCTTCGTGATGCGTAGCAGTATACAAGCGCGTGCAGACTGCGAGCTTACATCCAAGTCCTGATAGCTCAGGGGCAGAGCGGGTGACTCCAGTTTCTACTGCGACATCATCAGGTCCAGCGTTCAAATCGCTGTCGGGACTTGTCTTTTTGGACTCCGTTACCGCGGGCAAGCAAGCGGCCACAATATGCTTTTTGCGAAAGTTCTCGTCAGTTGCACCCCATATAGGTACTTTTTGGACGGCTGCCGTCCAGGCAAGGATGCGTCTGGGATGCCTCGTCCTGACTTGCTGTGAACCTCTTTCACATCTGATAGACCGCTGAACGTGGCCTAGTTTGTCTTCATACTACGGTACACAGGGAAAACAGTAGTCTTGAACTCGGACACGGTTCAATCCGGTTGAGCGAATTCACCGCCCCGCTCGTCATCCGCCGCCGACCTCCGGCCACCCACCACCTCGTCTCGCAGCGAGGCGCGCAGGAGCTCGAGCACGCAGAGGCATGCCGGTGCCCGCCTCGCAGCCGCTGCCGTCGCTCGACGAGCTGCGGCAGCGCAGTCAGGACGAACTCGCGAGTCTGCGGGCCGACGAGTACGGGATCCGCAACTGGACCCGGGCGGCGCAGAGCCACTTCAGCAGCGCAGAGAAGGCGTGGGCGGTCGGGCGGAGCACCAACGATGCGCACAAGATGGCCGAGGCCTTCCTCGAGTTCCGACGAGCAGCAGGGTGAGCAGCGTTCTCCGAGTCAGCAACGCCAAAGGCAGGCCATCCAGGCTCCAGAACAGCTACTATGCGCTCCCTCGTACCTCTCGTGCGAGCCTCGAGCCGGCTGCTTGCGTTTTTCACGCGACACAGCCGCCCAGTCCACCTCGTCGGCCGAGTGGGGGTTGCCAGCGGGCGAGCGCTGACCAGCCTGGTGGGACGCCGCGCAGATTCCTACACCTTGCGCGCAACCACCCGCACTACAAAGATGCGGCGCAGCGCAAAACAGACGACTACATCCAGGTCTCTCATACCACCTCGGTGCGTCCGGCCCGCCCGTCCCTCCACCAAGCAGTGTTGACGGCTCTCCCGCAGATTGCAATCGGTGCAAAGAGCACTATGGAGCAGATCGTGCGCTGGCTGGAGGATTACCAGTCGCGACGAGGTCGACCAGACGTGCACGATGCGCCCACGACTAGCTCACGCTCAAATGGGACCGCCCCGTCCCAACACAGCGGGTACGAAATTCCATCGCTGCCGGCGTGGGACGCAGGAATTTGCGACGCTGACATCGTTGCTCTTCCAAGACTTCCTGCAGCCTCTCCTCTTTCCCGTCCCGCCCCGCAGAAGACTCCTTCTTTCCCTACCACGTCTATCGAAGACCGCCTCGCTGCATTGCGTGGGTCGGGCCTTGCCGGCGCAACGACTTCGAAACCGACCCGCTCTCCACCGGGCTCGCCGAAGCGCCCGTCCACTCCCTCTCGCTCGCCTCGACAAACCGCCATCCCGCTATCGCCAACGTCACGGCCTCCTGCAGAGACTTTCCCTGATACCGCAGATGACGCAGCAGGTCGTTCGGGCAGCGCGCCGCCTGTTCTGCCCTACTCGAAGGTGCAGGAGGCGGCGACCGTCTGGGAGGAGTCGGCCCTGCAGTTCCGTCAAGAAGGAGGAACACCGATCGCGCGCACGCAGAAAGGAGTGGTGGATCGCGGACCCGCCGGAGGCGTAGGGACCGCGCCTGACTCGCGCGCTCCGCACAGCGAGAGCACCGAGCCTCCCTCGCCCACCAAGTTCGACGCGGCCTTCCCGAGCCTGGACGACTTTGAGCGCTCTGTCACATCGGCTGCTCCCACCGCTGCGGCCCCGGCCTCTTCTTCGTACTCCTTCCCCTCTGTCCCGGCCTTCGACCCTTCTGCCGGCCCGTCTCGCCCGCCACGGCCGCCACCCCCGCATCCGCCAAAACCCCGGCATCTGGACGAGCGCACCTTTCAGCGCGAGCAGCAGGAGCGCGCAGACGCCATGGCGAAACTCGCGGCCGGTCTCGGTGACACGAGCATCAGCACCGCTCCCTCGGCGAGTGTTCAACCGAGCTTGCCGAACGCGCTCGTGCCGGGAGGCGGTCGAGCACCTTCGAGCGTGCAATCAACGTCTATGACGCACGCGTCGTCGCCGCCAGCGCCGCTGCCGCCGCCTGCGACGCCATCAAAGGGCTTCAAGATCCCCTTCTCGTCGGAGGTCCGGCCAGCGGAGCTGTGGCAGTACTTGCAGACCAGCAAAGCCGAGACTGGCGAGGGTCCGCGAGTGCTGCTGCTCGACCTGCGAAGCCGTGAGGAGCACGAGCGAGGACGGATCCGCGGGGAGACGGTCTGCATCGAACCGATTGTTCTGCGCCCAGGGTACGTCGAGACTCGTTCTCACTTGCCGATACGCAGAACTGATTCGATTGGACGCACAGCATTAAGAGTAGCGAGATTGAGAACGCTCTCAGCCTTTCGCCGCCTCACGAAGCCGCACTCTTCGCGGCGCGAAATTACTACGACGTTGTCGTCGTGTACGACCGCTCTTCCTCCGCCCTGCCATCCGGAGTCCCGACGTCGACCACCTCCGAGGCACAGCGAGTGCTCTGGACCCTACTCAATGCCATCTACGAGCGCGAGTTCTCTAAGCCGCTGCAACGGCAGCCGCTTTTGCTCGTCGGCGGGTGGGAGGCTTGGGAGAAGAAGGTCGGCGCACAGGGCAGTGTCGGTACGGGCGTGCAGGCGCTGCGGAGGGAGGCACAGGACGATGCGGAGCGCGCCGAGGCGAAGAAGGCGCATCGCAAGGCAGCATTGCTCCCCTCGAACGGTAACATGTACCAGGCGCCGATGCCGAATGGCGCCGGAATGGTGCGTCGCGCCCTTTCCTCTACAGTGGGTCCACGGGGCTAAGAAGTGCTGCTTGTGCGCAGGATCGCTATGGGTCTACCGGAACGTCGTCTTCGTCCGGCTACGCGCCTTCCTCCGCTGCGTCTGCCAACGGAGTTTCTGCTGTCGTGTCGCCCCGTCTTGCCATGCCGCCTGTCGCGGCGCAGCGAGCGGGACCGGCACCTCCTTACGACCCCTTCGCCACTTCGCCTCACGCTCGCCCGTCCTACATCCAGCCTCAACTCGACAGCTACAGCCTTCCCACTTCGCCATCGTCATCGCCAGCTGCACCGAGACCACGCACCGATGCGAACGGGCTGTACAGCTCGACACAGTCGTTCGCGCCCGTCGCCAACGGTGACTACGGGCGGCAGTCGTACGATTACGCTCGTCCGTCGATCGACTACCCTCAGCTGCAGTCTCGGGGCCCGCCGCCGGTGATCCATCCTTCTCGCCCTGCACCTCCTCCTCCCTCGTCCTACGCCCCCGTTCCCGCCGTCCCGCTCGCACGGCCGCCCCCCGCGAAGCCCGCACCGTTACGTTCGAATTCGTCCTTCTCGAGCATGCAGCCGGCGCAGTACTCGGCTGCCGATTCGCGGTTCCCGACGAGCCTGATGAGCTTCGACGAGGGGGTGATCGGCATCAGCGGCCTGAAGAACCTCGGAAACACGTGCTACATGAACTCGACGATCCAATGTCTGAGCGCCGCCGTGCCCTTTGCGCGTTACTTCACCGGTGCGTAGCCGCTTCCGGCGATGCACTTGGAAGCCGCTAACGTGAACTCGCGCAGGCGGCGGGTACCGGAAAGACATCAACACGATCAACCCGCTCGGAACGAAGGGCGCCCTCGCAAACGCTGTCGCCGAGCTCATTCGCGCGCTGTGGGCGCAGCAGTATCACTTCCTCTCGCCGGTCACCTTTCGCGAGAACATCTGCCGCGTCGCGCCTCAGTTCCGCGGCTCGGACCAGCACGACGCGCAAGAGTTCCTCGGCTTCCTCCTCGACGGCTTGCACGAGGACTGCAACTATGTCGTGCACAAGCCGGCGCCGATCGAGATGACGCCCGAGCGCGAACATGATCTCGAGACGCTCCCTCCGCAGGTCATGAGCGAGCGCGAGTGGCAGATCTACAAGATGCGCAACGACAGCTTCATCGTCCAGTGCTTCCAGGGACAGTTCCGCAATCAGCTGCGGTGCCTGACGTGCCAGAAGGTCCGTCGTTCGGTAGCCCCGTCCGGGAATTGTGCAGCTGATCCCGTTGGTCGCAGACGTCTACGACGTACAACACGTTCATGCCGCTGTCCGTTCCGATCCCAGGCGGTCGCGGCATCAGCAAAGTTTCACTCATGGCGTGTCTCGAGACGTTCGTGCGCGACGAGATTCTCGACAAGGACGACGCATGGTGTGCCATCTCTCTCTCTTGACGACTACTGCTCAACTCATTTGAGTGTTTTCGCCTCAGGCACTGCCCACGCTGCAAGAAGAACCGCAAGGCGGTCAAGAAGCTGTCGTTGTCGAAGCTGCCGCCGATCCTCGTGATCCATCTAAAGCGTTTCTCTTTCCACGGGCCTTTCAGCGACAAGGTACGTCTCGTCGATACAGGGGACCGGTCGTGTAACCTGACTCCTTGCCACGCGATAGATCGAGACGCAAGTGCAGTACCCGCTGGCTGGGCTCGACCTCACCGCCTTCCTCCCTCCGCCTCTCACGGACAAGCACGGACAACCGATGAGCCCGGGGCCGCCCAAGGGCTACGTCTACGATCTCTTTGGCGTCACGAATCACTACGGCAACCTCAGCAGCGGTCACTAGTGGGTTTTCGCAATCCGCTCTGCTGCTCATCGCGACTCGAGACTTACAAACTTCCATATGCAGCACCGCCTACGTTCGCAGTGGTCGCGATTGGTACAACATTGGCGACTCCAAGGTGACGCCCTGTGATCCTGCCCATGTGCAATCCGTACGTACCGGTTCTTTCCCTCGCAGAACGATCCAGCTCACCTAGCCTTGTTCCGCTTTCCAGGCCAAATCCGCATACATCTTGTACTATACACTCCGCACCTGAATCAGTCGACCCATTCGTGTTGTACCTATTTGCCGTCGTTGCAGTTCTTCCCTTTTCTTCGCGTAGTAGACTTTCGTCTTCGTCTGTTCACTCGGTCCTTCTTCATTCGCTCCTCTGCAGGGCTTCTCTGCAACTCGCATCGTCGTGCTCGCGTCAAAGAAACGCAGGACCGCTGCGTGGAGTGCGCGACAAGGTGGCGAGCTCTCTCTCGCTCTCTCGCAGACAACGATCTTGTTGACCAGGAAGCGCTTCCCGAATAGACCGAACACAACCTCAAACACCTGTACAACAGCGCATACTAGCCCAACGCCCTAGACGAGGCCTGCGCTGTCCGCTTAGACCAGCGGCTCAAACGCCATAACCTCGTCATACATGCGACGCTTGAGATCCTCGCGCCCGAGCTTCTGAAGGTCAAAGTCGAAGAAGTCCGGCTCGAGAGGCGGCGCACACGGCTCGTCCTCCGGGTCGTGGTATTGGCTGAGGTAGGGATGCTCGAGAGCCTGCTCGACGGTGAGTCGCTTGATCGGGTCGAACGTCAGGGTCCTCGCCAAGAAGTCGACGGCGAGTGGGGAGGCATTTGGGAAGAGCTCGGCGAACGAGCGGCGCTTCTGGAAGGGCAGGGCGCGCAGGTAGTCGCGCGAACGGCGCGAGTTGATGCGGTAGAACTCGTCGATGGTCGGAGTGCCGGTGACGCTCAAGATGAGCGTGAGCTGGTGGTGGTCTGTAACACGGCGCATAGCTTGAGCGAGGCGGCTGAGGGGCAGGAGGGCCAGCAACGTACAGTCACGGCCCGGAAAGAGAGGTCGTCCGCTAAGCATTTCGGCGCAGATGCAGCCAACCGACCCTGCACAGAAGGTGAGTGTTCCGCGCGTCCGACGTGATGGAGACGGGACGGACAAATGTCGACGGCCTTCGTGTACATTCGGAAGCTGCCCTCGCGTGATCGGGAAGGTCAGCGCGAAGTCGGGCTGAAGAGGTCGAAGTGAGACCTACGTAAGCATGATCTCGGGTGCACGGTACCATCGCGTGGCCACGTATTCGGTCATGAAGCCCGTCTCGCCGCCATTGGGCTCTGCCGTCATGACGCTGCGGGCAAGGCCAAAGTCGCACACCTTAAGATCGCAGTTGGCGTTGAGCAGCAGGTTTGAGGGCTTGAGATCGCGATGGATGATGTTCGCCGAGTGCAGCGCTTTCAGTGCGCGGAGGGTTCTGCGAGTTCAGGTCAGTCAGCCGGGAGAAGGCCTTTCGGGCGAAACGAAGGAAACCGGCGGACTGGTAGATGAAGTACTGTACGCTGTGCAAGGACGTGGTTCAGCCGCGTGGTCTCCACGATTGAAAGCGATGCAGCGACGGACTGGTCGTCTGAAAGGGTCTGTGTCCTGATCACCCGGTACAAGTCCGTCTCCATCAGCTCCTGAATTAGGTAGACCTGCGGCGCACATTGCGTAAATGTGGCGTTCGGATGCCGTCAAGGGGGGCAAGTGCTCGCCTCCTTGAAGCTGTCGTACGAGGATGGCTTGATGAGGTCGATGACGGTGATGAGATTCTCCGAAACCTGGTGCTCGGCGAAGAAGCGCAGGAGCTTGAGCTCGCGCAACGTGCGCAGCGCGAACACTGCGGGTTACTCAGTTAGCTTGAGGCGCCGACGTAGACGTAAAGGCTTGACGCACTCGAGTGGTCGAAAGGAGCGATCTTCTTGATCGCGACGCGCTGGCCGGACGGGACGTGGACCGCAGAGCAGACCACACCATACGCGCCTTCGCCGATGACGTCCTGGACCTACGCGAGCGGAACTCGGTTCAAGTAAGAATTGCGAGCGCCCCGAATGTTACTCGACAGCCTCGCACGCACCTTGTACTTGCTGCCGACAGCAAAGCGGATCCGCCTAGGTTCCTTCTTCTCCTTGTCCTTCGCCGCGACAGTCTGCTCGCCCGTCTCTGCTGGAGGTGGTGCCAACGCCGCCTCGGCAATCGCCGAATGCGCTGCCGCTCGAGCCGCTGCTTCCGCCTCTTCTCCCAGGTCCGTCTGGCCCGGCTGGAGCGCATCCTGGCGAGTCGACGGCAGCGCGGCGCCGACGTCCTCCATCGCGATCGCGGCGACGGCGTCGCTCAACAATGTGCCGCCCGCGGCCATGTGCGCGGGAGCTGAGGGAGAGGACGGGTCGTGAATAGGCGCGCCGGCAGGGTACGCGGGCGCGAGTGCTGCTGGCTGGGAGGTCGAGGCGGCCGACGGGTGGACAGAGGTCGGAGCGTGCACGGACGGTGCGACGAATGTGTGCGAGGCAGTGGCAGCCATCGGTGCAGTGCAAGCCAGCCAGCGACGGGGATGCGAGAAGACGAAGAGAGGGCAAAGCGAGCAGCAGCACGCGTGCGTCTCTCTGGCGAGACAGAGCGAACAAGGGATATCGACGAGCACAAACGGGGGACTGAGCGAAGAGGAGAGACGGTCGCCGCTCAAGAGGAGCGTGCGCCGTTTCGAAGCGGCCCAAACGCGTCGGGTGCGGGGACCTCCCTTTCTTCCCCTCCCCCTTCTCTCCGCGGACGCCAGCCCGCCCACACTGCAGTGTCAAGCTTCTGATGACATTTGGTGATGTGAGGCGGCGATGATGGCAGAGCGACACTTGGGGAAAAGGGGTTTCCGGCCAGTCTCGCGCCACTTCACTCGTGTCTTGCGTGCATCTGGTTATAACAGGAGTCTACAGAGTGCGCTCGATCGTGAGGATCTCCTCGAGATCCTTGAGCAGCTGCTCTCCCTTTCCATTTGACGCATCGAACGGGAGCAGCGGCCTCCTCGGCTCGCTTCCGAACCCGTGCAGCTGCCCGAGCACCCACTTGGTCCCGGCCACGCTGCCCTTCTGCAGAGCCCAGTCTGCGTGCGAGACAATGGCTTGCAGCTTGGCGGTCGCACCCGGGTCGCCTGAGCCGGAGAGAGAGGCGATCGAGTCGTGGTACAGCTTGAGGCAGGTCTTCTGCGAAAGTGGCGCGGGCAGTCAGCAATTAGATCCTCGTCGCGGAGCACAGCGAACATACTGCGACTCACCGGAACAACATTGCCGAGACCGGTGATGCAGCCCGCTGCACCGATTGTGAGCGACGGCTGCAAAAAGTCGATGAACCCTCCGTAAACGGCAAAGTCGGGAAGGCCGGTAAGACGCGCAATCCTGTACAGTGGGCCGTCAGCTCAGAGCTGACGGTGATAGACGAGGCAGTAGAGACACGCACTTTCCGACATTGCCGCAGGTCAACTTGGTGCCGGCAATGTTGCTCGAAGCTGCGGCCACTGCAATGCAATCCTGCTGAGTAGTGGGTGAGAGCGTAGAGCAAGGCGATACGCACCCTCGGCGATCAAATCGCTGTCAAGGTCTATTCCCGCAGAGGCGCCGGGGACTGCGAGTGTGGACAAGGTAAGCCGATGCCTCGGGGCCGTCGCGCGCATGCTTACAGTTGTAGACGAGGATCTGCACTCGACAAATGGTGAGTCCGGTGGCTTCCATCACGTAGGCAGAAGGTCGGCCAACGAACCGGAATCGGGCTCGCTTCGGCAACTTCGATGAAGAACTGCTTCAGGGCCTCGCGACTTAGACCTTTGGCGAAGTAGCCTTATGAAGCAACGGTCAGTGGGACCATGTGCCTGACGGCAAGCTGTAATACGCACCAGGGGTGATGACCATGGCAAAATCGGCACCAGCTTCCGCCGCCTCCCTCGTCAGCTCGATCGTCTCGACGGTCGAGCCGGCCCCGGTTCCAGCAATGAGCGGCACATTTGCGCAGGCTGGATCGGCGTCAAGCGCTTGACGGGCAGCGGCGATGACTGCATTGCGCTCCGAGTGTCGCAGGTGGATCGCTGCGCAAATGCTCGTCAGCCTCCACCGGCTGATCTCGCCTGGAGTCTAGGCCTGCATAACGTACCCTCGCCATTGGAGCCCAGAGCGACACAGCCGACTGCAGAGTGACTGGGTCAATGCACCTCGACGCGAACAGGAACGGAAGCGGGACAGCAAGCGCACCTCCCGCACGACCAACGTTCTGAACGTGCTTCTTGAAGGACTCGAGGTCGAGCGACTGGTCAGGGTGAAAGAAGGTGCACAGAGGCGTGTAGACGCCCTTGGGCGGGGTCTTGCCGAACTTGGCTGCAATGAGGCAGAGCGTGAGAGGCCATTGGGACGGCGATTAAGCCGAGTGAGGAGCGCACAGGAGGGCATGGCGCGCGGTACTCGTGCACGGGAGGGTGATGAGCGAAGCAGAGAGCGCAGGACAGGTGGGGCCGACTTCGGCACCGGGACACGGTCCGGGACGAGCGGGAAGCGGACCTCCCCCGACACGCCGCGAGGGATAATGCAGGGAGAGATAGCGTGCAGAGCTGCATTGGATCAGAGCACGCGCCAGAGTGATAGCTCGGGAGGTCACGACTGCATCGGTAAGTCCGTGGCGTCCGGGACAAAGTCCGATCAGCACGAAGCTCGACCCGGCAAGGCGTCGCCCTACATCCCGCTGCAGCCACAAGGATGGCCGACGCGGCTGGAGGAGCTCGATTGGGCACCTGCCAGACCTGCAATACCCAGCCAGCGCGCTACAAATGCCCTGCGTGCTCCTTCCCGTCCTGCTCGCTCGCCTGCTCGTCCGCGCACAAGACGGCGACAAGCTGCTCGGGCGTAGCGCCGCCCGTCTGGTCGCGGCCGATGCAAGCCAACGAGATGACGTGGGGCTCGCTCATGCGCGACCAGTCGTACATCGCCGGCGTGAGCAGGGCCATCGAGGACGTCGGGCGACAGCTCGTCTCGGACAAGGTCATTCCGCAGGGCAGGGGGACCGGCCGCAGCATCGACGATCACGAGGCCGTCAGGCTTGACGAGCGCACAGACAAGGAGGATCGCCTCGTGCGCGAAGCGGCGAAGGATGGCGTCGACCTTGTGCTCCTGCCGAAAGGCATGAGCAAGCGCATCAAGAACGGCACGCGGTGGGATCAGAAGTTCGTCCAGCCCGCGGGACGACTACCACGTCTCACTGCTGACCTGTCGTACGCACAGAAACAATCGGCTCGACTGGACCGTCGAGGTTGCATTTCACCCTCGCCCTTCGACCGATCCTTCCTCGGCTTCAGCACCGCCGGGTCTCATCACGACTGTGCCTCAGCCATCAAGCTCGAGTATACACGCTGTGCTCGCTTCGGCCTTGGCCTCACGTGACAAGAAGGGCAAGGGAAAGGCGCTCGACCCGGAGGACGAGCGGTGGATCCAGGCAGAGAAGGCTTGGGTGGCGAGCCTGGAACCCCCCGAGGCTGTGGTCCCGCTCAATGCGACGGCTGAAGTGCCAGTATCAGCCGATGCCTCATCGCCGGCGCAGGCGGCACAACAAGCCGTCGAAGGCGAGCCGGACGCCGCGTCGGGCGCTGCCAACGATGCTGCAGGCGACGCAGCAGTCAGACAAATGGACGGGTCAGCGACTGCTGTGGCCGCGGCAGCGCCGTCCATTCCCGCAGACCCCTCCGGTCCAGCCGAAGTCGACGAATCGCCCTTCGTCCTCCTCCTCTCGCTTTACGTCCGCCCCGCCTCCATACCCGACATCGATCCGTCCGACCCTTCCGCCACTACGTCGCGCCTGCCCGCACGTCAAGTGCACGTCCTCTCCGCGTCTCCGACGCTCACGCTCCGCGCCGCACTGAGCGGCTCGACCCTCCTCGAGCACCCGACGCTCGAGCTCTGGCCGCGCGTGTCGTTCCTCCGCCAGCAGCTCCTCGGGCGGCTCAAGGTCGTCGACAAGCCTGAGAGGGACGAATGGGACGCGGCGAGGCGCGCGGCGCTCGAGGGCTACGGAGGGCATGGCGCGGAGCGCGGCAGGGGAAGGGGACGCGGACGGGGCAGGGGCGACGGGCGAGGCAGAGGAGGAGGCGGGAGGGGTGGCGGCCGCGGGGAGGCCAGCGGAGGGTTCGGCGGGGCGGGGGAAGAGCGCACGCAGGACAGTGGGTGGGGAAAGCGAGGCGGCGAAGCACGCGACGGAGGGGAGTCTGGTGAAGTCAAGAGGGCGCGGTTCGATGCGCCTTCGAGTGCTGGGCTGCCGAGCAGGCCAGACGCATGATATGCTGCAGTGGCGCAACTCGGGTTGCGCGTCCCTCAACTCTTCGAACTTGCCGAGCGAGCGAGTATTGGCTGCGGAGTGCTCGAAAGAAGAATGCGATGCAGTGCGCTATGTACAGACAGACGGGAAGAACGGTGCTCTCCAGATAGTTCAGGACAGCTCAGCCAATGCGCGAGTGAGCGGTCGAGTCGAGGCCAGGAATCTTGGCATGGTCGGCCGGATTCGCCTGCGCCTCATACACGGTGATAATCGGATCGCGCTGTGAGGGAACCGCGTGAGCCTATGCCACGAGGGGCGGGACCAATTGTTCCCGACTCACCGTCAGTGCCGAGTATTCGCCCTTGAAACCGACGAACGAGACGCGGGTTGTGTCCTCGCCGTGATTTGACGGGAAGAAGAGTGTGAGTGACCGGACAGAAGGGAACTTTGCGGGCCTGCGTGCTTGACTCCTCAGCTACTGCTTATAAGGCAGGAGAAGATTGACGACGGACCTGACGGCGTATTCCACCACTTCTTTCGTGGCAGCTACGTCGAAGTTCTGCGTGACGTCCTGCGATGTCGCCTCGTCAAAGTCGAGCAGCTGATTTGCGAACTGGGCAGTCGAAGCATGAGCAACTACGGTGCGAAGGAAGGCTTGCGGAGATTCGCACCACGAGCATCTTGTCCGGGGTATACCCTGCCGGGCCCGTCTTGACCAAGATAGAGCGCACTGTATGCTCAAAAGTCAGCTCGTGCAGATCTTGCGTGGGCCTGGCCATCCGCTCACGCTTGACATTGCCCGTGAAAGGGATGTGGAGGATGAGCTGCTCGTCTGCGTCCGATTCCAGCCACTCGTCTACACGATAGCAAGATGTGAGTGCGTCTCAGGGCGGGGGACTCTCGTTTCAATACGAGTCTAGGGCGGCCGACTGACCCTCCTGCTGCCGCTGGTCCCACGGGCGAATGACGACCTTGCCCTCCTTGCCCTCCTCGGCATTGAGCGCGACGACCTTGTCACGGTCAACGTGCTGATACAAGAAGTTGAGCGTCCCCTCGAGGAGGACGTGGGCGTCTTCGTCTCCACATGAGCAACCGGGGGGATGCGACATCGGAGGCGGCGAGTGTACGGGGCGACGAGCGACTTGCTCAGCAGCTTTGTACGCACGCAAGCAAGGCTTGAAGAGCTTCGGGCCTCGACTAGCGGGCGAGCGAGAAGTGCGAGTGGGCGAAGGAGCGAACGAGGCGATGCAGTTTGTTCCGGGCCACACCGCACACAACGCAGACTGTGCTCGAGCTGCCTGCTAGAGCTCGCAGCGGGTTTTCTAGAGTGCGTCAGCGAGCCCGCCTGCGCTTCCAGGCCCTGCTGCTCGATTCCGTCTTCATCGCCCGGCACTTTCCTCGAGCCATGCTACAGCTGCAGCCGGTGCCTTGCCGAGTCTGAGTCGCGGCTCGATCGCGACAACCGTTGAAACTGACCTCGGCCGGTCACATTCGCAGCTTTATCCGCCCACACTGCCCGCCTGTTCGACCATCTCGCAACCCGACCTTCTTCAAACCTAGACTAGATCCGCTTGTTGCCAACTAGACAAAGTCACCTGCGCCCAGCATGGTCAACGGAAACCTGTCAAACTCGATGCGCGACAACTATGGCACGCACGGCGTCGAAGAGTACTACCGCATCGTCTCGGAATCGTGTGCGTCTGGCTCTTGCGCATCTCCGGCGCACTCATAGGCTGACTCTTGAGGGTGCAGATCGCAATCCGCATTATCTGGGCTTGAAGAAGGTCCTCGCATCCTTCATGGACCGCTACGTCGCCCACGAAAAGCCAAAGCGTATACGGGTACTTGACCTCGCAGCGGGTTCTGGCGAGGCTACCGAGGTGCGTGCGATGCGAGACCAGCTCGAATATGCGTCTCACTCCGTCTTTTCCAGGCCCTACTCGCGTGGAAGGCAGCTCGCTGGCCGTCAGCTCCTCCCGCCGAGCAGTCTACCTCCGGATCCTCTCCCGCCGCTTCTTCCTCCGAATCAGCCCCATCTCCTGCCGTCCCATCTTCGAGTGCACCTCCTCGACCTGCTTTTATACCACCAGCTCGGCAGTTCCCGCAGCGTGCCGTCGTTCGCCCGTCACGAGCGTCTCAGCCTTCTATTCCCGAACCCGAACTTTCCATCGTCGCCGCCGACCCCTTTACCGCCCCCGCCTACCGCACACGGACCGGGCAGCCTTGTCTCGAGCTCTCCTTTGCCGACGTCGCCGCGGGCAAGCTTCCTGCCCCCGGTGCGACGGACCCGCCGGATGAGGGCGCCGACGACGTCGAGCTGTACGACATTGTCATCATCTCGTTCGCGCTGCACCTCGTCGAGACGTCGTCCGAGCTGTGGGCACTGCTGGATGCGCTGAGCAAGCGTGCGAGGTGGCTGTGCGTGACGGCGCCGCACAAAAAGCCGGATGTGCGTGCCTTCTCTTCTCCCTGTTACTCTGCCGCCCGTCTCATGCCCTGTCTTGCCGCCTCGCAGGTCAAGTCGTCGTGGGGCTGGAGGCGGTGGGACCCGTCTGCGGCGTGGCAGCCTGCAGAAGGGCGCGGCAATGTCGGCGGGCAGGAGGGGGACGGGTTCGAGATTGTGCTCGAGCGCGTGCGACTGCGGCTGTGGCGGAGCGAGGCCAACTGGGATGCGGAGTAAGAGAAATATTGCTGCATGCACAGACTGCGCAGGTGGGCTCTCTCTCCCGAGAGGTGCATCGCCTCGCCGCGTCGCTCGGATCGCCTTCCGCTCGTCGCGTTTGTCCCCGCTTCCCCGCTCTCAGCTTTCGGCCTGGTCTGCTAGACTCGCGCTCGCTACACTCTGCTTCAATGCTGAGCACGAATGCACTGCCGCCTCCTGCGCGCGAGCGCACTGCTCGCGCGCTCGTCCTCATCGACGGCTCGTCCGTCCTCGTGAGTTGCCCTCGGCTCGCTCGTACCGAGTCTGTCCCGCACTGACGCCCGGAGGGATACCTCAGCCAGAGCGCAGTCATCTGCTTCGAGGCGCGCAGGGCGGGAGCCTCGCGTCGTACAGCCTTCACGAACACCTGCGCCGAGCCGTCTCGCAGGAAACGGGCAAGGAGTGCCAGGGAACCGTCATGATTTTTGCGTGCGTGCATGCCAACGACGTACGTGTCGAGCAGAAGCTGACTGCCCTGGGTCTCAGCGACGTCGGTCACCTCGCGTCGTTGCTGCGCATTCCCGCAGAGATCCTCGCCCAGTTCGCTCGCGGCTTCTCCTCGACGTCGGCGCCGTCCATCTTCAGCAACGTGCCTCAGAGCAACATTGTCAGCGTCATGAACAGTGCGCCGCGCGACCCACTGACGGCTCGCTCAGAGACTGAACCTCCCTCCCGCAGGTCACCTCGTCTTCCAGGCTCGCGCGGTCGACTACGTCTTCCTCGCCGGCTGGAATACGGACATGCACGCGCACTGGCTCAAGCGCCTCGTCCCCACCACCGTCTCATCGCACGCACACTTCTTCCTCATCGAGTCTGGGCGTCCGTTCGCCGCCTCGCTCGGCACGCTCGTGCCCCGCAAGGTTCGCTTTCTCGGCCTGATGGACGTTGTACCAGTTCAGCCGGTCAAAGACGTGACGGACCCGCCGAGCGATGCCGACGAGAGCGACGGGCTCGATAGTGGCACTCTCGTCAGCCCTCCGTCGACGCAACAGCAAGAGCAGCGCTTCGGAGCCAGTGCGCCCTGCCGCCCCTGGTCAGCCATGGGATCTCCGACTCACTCCGCCACGACGACAGGCACGGCGCCTCCGCTCACGGCTCGCAACTTCACCTCACTCCTCCTCAACCGCAACCCTCCGCCTTCAGCTGCACCTTCGCCTCTCGCTGCCCCGGTTCACATTGCCGCGCCCGTGCCGGTCGTGGCCGCTCCTACGAGCATTGCCGACTTTGCGCTCCCGCCAAGGCCGCTGCTGAACAGGTCGAAAACGGGCTCGACCGATTCGGCGCAGAGCCAGAAGACGGTCCCGACCTGTGCATCGTCATGGTAGGTTCCCTGCTCCGACACTTATTGACCGGCGTCTTGTAGCTCTCGTCACAGCGCCGTCGTCTCAGCGTGCGACGCCCAAGCCGCAGTCGAGCCGCCCGTCGCCAGTCTCGCAAGAGCACGGCAGCGTCGCTTCCCAGCCCGTGAGTGCCGCTTCTGGTCCTCGCTATCGCCTTCGATGACCAATCGGGTGCTCTAGCCTGCCGAGCTTCCCACGCCTGCGCCCAAACTCACGCCGTCCCCTCCCGCCTCGCACGCATCCTCTGCGCCTCTTCCTCGCGACCCCTCGCCCACCTCGACCTCCGCGGCGCCAACAGCCACCGTCGCTCCCGCTGCCGCGAACACAAGCACGTCCGCGCCGCTGACGCTCCCGCGCCCGCCCGCCGTCCCAGCGCAGTACCAGCCGCTCCTGCGCGTGCTCGTCGCGCTCTCGGCGCCGCAGCCGGGCACGGGCGCGGTCCCGCCCGCGCCGCTGTGGTCGACGGTCGGGAGCGAGCTGCAGCGGCTCGGGGCCGAGGGCGCCGAGAGCGGAGCTGGAGGGGCGAGTGCGGGTGGGAGTGCGAGGTATGGCAAGCTGGCGACGTATATCCAGGGGGCGCAGAGGGCGGGGTGGGTGCAGACGGGAAGGAGGAGCGAGGCCGAGGGGAGCGAGTGGGTCAGGATCAGTCAGAGGGGCGCGAGGGCGATGGGCAAGCTCAAGGGCGGATCGGGGCCGAAGTAGGGAGGAGCCGCTTGATGAAGCGCGAGGGCGGGAACGAGACGCTTGACCTGGTCAACTGACTCTCTCCGTGTTCTCGTGCGAGAGAAGTGATGCGGGGGATCCAGCCAGCTGAATTACCGGAGCAAAGAGGGGGAGGAGGTCTGTGGGTCAAGCTGCGAGAGAGCGGACGGAGGGACGGGCAATACAGCGTCGCTCGAGGCGAAGAAAGGGGAGACATGCAGTGTATACAACGGGGTGTGCGTGGCGGCGACGGGGCGCGAATGCAAAAGCTGAACATGCGAGAGGCAGGAGGCGGGCGGGGGCGAAGCGAGGCTCGAGTGTCTGAAGTGGGTCGCGCACGGCGCGATCAACGTGTGCGCTCAGTGCTGCGGAGGAGGCGAAGTGATCTCCTCGTAGATGAGAGCTGTGGGGAAGAGGCGTTAAAAGCCGCTTGAGTGTGCCACGAAGGATACAGGCGCACTCTTGAGCTGCTCGCGGCTGAGCTGCTGCTGGTCGAACGCGAAGAAGGCGGGAGCTGCATGTTTGCCGCAAGCGAGGTCAGTAACAAGACAGAGCCGAGAACCGCGTCGCGCAACACGCACGGAGCACAGGCGCGGTGGGCTCGTCGGCCGGGTCGTGGTACGGCTCGAGGTACGGGTGGCTGAGCGCGTCGACGACGCTGATGCGCTTCTTGGGGTTGAACGCGAGGCAGCGCTCGAGGAGGTCGATCGCGAGCGGGTTGGCGTTCGGGTACAGCGCCTGCAGTGGCTTCTTCTTCTGGAACGGGAGGGCGCGCAGGTAGTCCCGGCTGCGCTGCGACCCGATCGCGTAAAAGTCGTCAAGCGAGGGCGTGCCGAGGACGCCGAGGATGAGCGTGAGCTGGTGGTGGTCTGCGCGGGGGAGTCTGACGGGTCAGCCTGTCTTCTTGCCCGGACGCGGAATGCAGCACGCACAGTCACGACCGGGGAACAGCGGTTTCCCGTTGAGCATCTCGGCGAGAATACACCCGACGGACCCTGCATGAAAGCCGATCGTCAGCACAGGCGCTGTCAAACACGTCGCGGGAAACACGCACAGACGTCGATGGCGAAGGTGTACTCCTTGAACCTGCGCGTCCGAGCGAGATGAGCGAAGTGCGCGAGTCGCGAGCCGGAAGCACGCACGTGAGCATGATCTCTGGTGCCCTGTACCACCTTGTCGCGACGTATCTACAGGGCAAGCTACGTCAGCAGGCCGAATGAGCCGCGGACTCGGGACTGGCTTACTCGGTCATGAAGCCCACCGCCTCCGCTTCGCTCGACATTGCTGACCGCGCCAGCCTGCGAGATCACATGCAGAGTCAGCGCCTAGGTTATGTAGCGCGCACGAGGAGGACTTTGAGCGAGACGCACCCAAAGTCGCAGATCTTGAGATCGCAGTTGGCGTTGAGGAGAAGGTTCGAAGGCTTGAGATCGCGGTGCAGGACCCTGCGAGGTGCAGAGAATCGTCAACGTGCGCACAAAGGCGCGAAGGCAGTGCGGAAAGCGCACGCGGCGGAATGCAGCGCTTTCAGGCCGCGGAGGGTTTGGCTGTCGAGAAGACCTGAATCAGCAAGCACGTCTCGAGAAGAGCGAGCAGGTGTGGCGGCGCACTAGACAAAGTATTGGCAGCTGCGCAGAATGTCCGAGGTCAGCCGGGCATGACGGCGCGCGCAGCGATTGAAAGAGAGCACGCACTGGTCGTCCGAGAGCTCCTGGCTGCGGATCACACGATGCAGGTCGGTCTCCATCAGCTCCTGCACACGCGGTCGACGTCAGCGAGGAGCAGACCGAAGAGGAGAGTCGGATGTGGCTGCGCACCTGGATGAGGTAGACCTCGGAGAAGGACTCGAGCGAGGGCGGCTTGATGATGTCGAGGATCGAGATGATGTTTTCGTGGTTGAACCAGCGGAGGAGCTTGATCTCGCGCAGAGTGCGGAGGCAGAACACTGCGGGCGCGGGAACGAGCGAGTGAGCCTCTGTCTCGTGCTGCTCGACGAGGCTCGTGACGGCACGAGGCGGTCTCCCGGGCTCGGAGGGGCGCGGCGGGGTGGACGCACTCGAGTGGTCGAACGGGGTGATCTTCTTGATGGCGACCTTGCTCTGCGTCGCGAGGTGGACGGCCGAGCTGCACGCCCAGAGTCCTCATCAGCTGAAAGTCGCGAGCGAGTGCAGCGAGTGGGGGTGCGCGCACCTGACGACGCCGTACGCGCCCTCGCCGATCACGTCCATGCTGTGTGAGCGTGCACGCGGGTCAGCACGCGTCTGTGCGGCGGCGGGGAGGGTGCGGTGCGCAGCTCTGGCGGACGCGGGGGATGCTGCGGTGCGGCGAGCGCGTCTCGAGAGAGAGGCGGGGAGCGGTGAGCGCACATCTTGTAGTCTGCGCCGACTTCGAACTTGCGGTCCATGGCGGCGAGCAACGGCGGGCGGAGGGCGGGGCGAGGAACCAGCGGAGACGAGAGCGACGAGGACGAGGAGCGACGCGGCGGGGGGAGTGTGCAGGCGGGCAGGGCAGGGCAGGGCGGGGCAGGGAGGGCACACGGGCGCAGATGCACGCTCCAGACACGCGGAGTGAGCAGGACTGCGCGAGACACCGACGGTTGCTGGCTGCTCGCTCGCTGCCCTTGGCGCTGCGTTCGCCCGTCTCGCTCTCTCGCTCCACTCGGCCCTGCTTTCCTCTCTCCTGCTCGTTCCCGTGCTACACACAGAGTCATGCCTCCCGACATGTGAGACGCTCCTGCTGCCACTGGCCCTGCTCTTCTCCTGACTCTCCTCTCGTCCGCTCTCCGTCTCTCTCGTGTCTCACGCAACAGCAAAGACTCGTTCAAGGTCGGGTCAAAGACCGTCGTCGTGCACGACTGCGACCTCCGCGGCGACATCACCATCGGGTCCGGTGAGCCCACATTGCCATCTCGGGAACGACAAACGGGTCCTCATTCGCTCTCTTCACGCGCAGGAACCATCCTCCAGCCACGCTGCACTATCGTAGCCGCTGCCGGACCCATCATCTTTGGCTCGAACAACATCGTCGAGGAGACGGCCGTCATCGTCAACCGCCTCAAGCAGCCCATGATCATCGGCGACAACAACCTGTTCGAGGTTGGCTGCCGTGCGCTGCCTCTGTCCCACCTCTGTCAAAGCCCAGACACTAACCCCGGAGATGTGCAGGCATCGAGGCGCCCTCGATCGGCTCGGACAACACGTTCGGCATCCGCTCGCGCGTCTCGTCCGCCGTCTCGGTCGCGTCCAACTGTGTCGTCGGCGCCGGCTGCGTCGTCCTCCCTTCGCCCTTTGCCTCGGCGAAAGCAAAGTCGGGTACTGCGCAAGAAGCGATCGGAGACGACGTCAGCATGGCGTCGGCATCGGCAGAACCGGAAGCAGCTACAGCGGCACCTCCCACTCCAGATACCCAGTCCACGCCGCCACACGGCACACTCGCCGACTACACGCACGTCTTTGGCGCCGAGAACCGTCGCCGCACAGCGACGAGCGAAGGGTCGGGACAGGCCAAGGCGCTCTTCGTCAAGCACTGGGAGTACCTGCGCGAGACGCTGCCCAAGTACCACAAGCTCAAGATGTTCTAGTCGCCCTCGTTCCTCCCTTCCTCCACGCTGTATACCCATGATCGAGATACCCCCTCCTACACTCGCATCTGCAAATCCTCTCGTTCGCTCGCTCCGCTTGGCAAGGAAGAGAGCGACAGCTAAGCACAACAAGTGGTCAATGCAACTTCGTCCCTGCACCTAGCCCCGCTACCCCTCGCGGTACTCGTCCTCGTCCCCATCCAGCTGCGCCGCCGCGCCCGCGGGCTCGTCCTCGTCGACGCCCTCGGACCCGACCTCCTCGTCCATCTCCTCGTCGCCGTCGTCCTCGTCGGCGTACAGCTCGATCTCGGCCGCGGCCGCCTCGTCCTCGGCCGTCCCACCCTCGCCCGCGTCTGCCGCCGCATCGGCGTTGGGCCCGTCGTCCCGCAGGACCGTCACACCCTCCATCGCGTCCCCGCCGTCGCCTCCCTCCGCCTGCGCGCCCGCCTCGCCGTCCGCCGCCGCCGCCGCCGCCGGTGCCGCTGGTGCTGGTGCTGGTCGAGACGTCGTCGCGGGCTTGGCTTTGGGTTTCGGCGCGACGGGCGGCGGCGCGCGGCCCTGCTTCTTGGCGTCGTTCGCCGCGCGGAACGCTGCATCCCGCCGTGAGACCCGCACCTCGTCAGCGCGCGCAGGGCTTCCGACGACGAGAGGAGGGGGGGAAAGCGCGCACCGGCGAGCTCCTTTTTGAGCGACTTTTGCAGCTGCCCGCCGTCGTCCCACCCGAGCGCCTTTACCGCGTCGAGCACGTGCGAAGCCGCGATCGTCTTGTGGTTCCGCTCGGTCGCCGTGTCGTGCGCGCTATCGGTGGTCCGCCGCAGCTCGTCAGCTTGGAACGGGAGGGGAACAAGGCAGAGAGGAGGGAGGGGAGGGGGCGACGCACAGCGCGGCGAGGTACGAGATGAAGACGGTCGAGCCCTTGACGAGCGCGAGGGGGACGTCTTTCTGCAGCTTGACATCTTCGGGGAGCTGCAGGCGTGCTCGGACTTGGGGTCAGCTTGTGTCGAGAAGGAGAGGCGTCGCGACGGAGCGAGGGAAGGTGGGAGCAGAGGAGAGGGACGCACTGCGGCCTTGATGAGACGCGCCACTGCGAGTACACGAATAAATAGAGTAAGTCAACGGCTACGGCACCCACCGCTGCGCCGCGACACGCTGCACCTCGACGCTTCGGGACGGGCGGGGGTGAGAGCAACTCGCGACGCACCGACAGCCTTCTGCAGCTCGAACGCCTCGATGCCACCGTCCTCGTCATGTGCAGGGTCACTCGCGGCCGCGACCGACTTCTTGCGCGGCATGGTGTGCGGGGTGTAGAGGGAGAAAGAGGAGGAGAGAAGTCGCGATACGGCCAAGTCGAGCGCGACTTTCACTGGAACAAAGCGCGTTCTTACGTGGCTGACACTTTCTGAGGCACACTCCGGTGCCAAGACAGGTGGGACCGGGGAAAGAGGCGGCTGGAGACGATGCGGCGGTGGTTACAATACAACGGAGGGAACAAGTACACCGGCACGAGCGTGCAGGAAAGGTCAGGAGGCATGCAACAGGACGATGCACAAGGTCACCGCTTGATGGCCTTGCCCTTGGCCTTCTTGGCCGCCTCTGCCGCCTCGGCCTCGTCCTTCTTGCGCTTCTCCTCGAGGAACTCTGCCTGGGTCCCGCGCCCCTCGGCCTCCTTCTGCGCCCACAGCCGCGCGTTGACGCTCTCAAAGTCGTGCTTCTCGTCCTCGACGCGCGCAAAGTCGCCCGCCTCGAGCGACGCGTTGTACTGGTCGAGGATGACGCCCGCCATCGCCTCGACGTTGTCGAGCGCCTCGTGCAGGGCCGCGATCGCCGACTTGCCGTCTGTGCGAGGTGCACTGTCAGCTCGTGCACCGGCAGGCGCGGAGAGAGAGGGCCGGCACGCACCGTACATCTGGACGCGCAGGTGGATCTTGGCCTCGGAGGGGTGTGGTGCGCTGCGAGGCGGTGACCACGCCGTCAGCGGGTTTCTCGAGCTCAGCGTGACTCAGCCAAGCACACCTGTAGCCGCAGAACTCGACCGCGGGGCTGCAGCAGGGGCGAGCACGTCAGCTACGGACGCTCGGAGAGCGGAGGGTCGCGAGTGAGGGACGCACTTCTTCATGAGCATCCAGCGCAGGAGGTTGCCGAGGGTGTGGTCCTCCTCGAGGATGCAGAAGGTGACCTGGTCATAGTCGGGCGTGGCTCCCGGGAGCTGTGTCGAGTGAGCAAAGCGAGATGAGCTCGAGAAGGAGGACGAGCGGCGAGAGAAAGAGAGACGGCGACGCACGATGCTGACCTTGTCGCCAAAGACGGGCGCACTCTCGTGGCGGTTCGCCTGCGCCATCCTGCTCTACGGCGCTTGCACTCGGCGACGGCGGGGCGGGGAAAGCCGTGCGCTCGCGCTCTCATCGCCTCCGCCAACTCTCTCGCGGCGACCATCTCCCTCGTCGGGACTGCGTGCATCTACATGCTGTACAAGAGGCGCACAGACGGGTGCGGGCACTTGCGCGAGCACGAGTACCGCCCCGTGCAGCGACCGGGCTCCCGCTCTTTTGTTTCCTGCTCCCCTTGTTCTCGTCCATCCTGGGCACGGCGCGCATGGACCCTGCTGCAAGGCGCGCGTCATCCGCAGAACAAGACTATCAACACTAGACGCCCGCTCGGATCACCTACCCGTCCAGCCGGGCTAGCTTTGAGCGACCCGCATTGTTCCCGCTTGTTCGTCTGTCAGGGCGCATGTTCCCCTCCGGGGCAGCCGCCCGCTTTTGTGTTGATTGAGCTGGTGGAGAACAAGTCGTGTCTCCTGCTTCTGCCGCTTCTGTCCATTCGTGACCCTTGTCTGCTTGTCCTCCTGCGGACCCCCTTCATCACCTCGTCGCGGCCTTCACTCCCTCATCCTCATCTCATTCTTATCGCTGGGCCCTTTGCCAGCGACTCTGCTCCTCTTTCACTTCTTCACACTTTCGTCGGCATGTCCTCCTCCAAGCGTGCGCTTCTTCCTTCCTGAGTCGCTTGCCCCTGACTGACGCTCTCGTCGCATCCAGCTCTCCGATCGGTCCCACTGCCGACTCCTTCTCCCTCGCCGCCAGGCCGCACGCGAGCTCTCCCGACCGCAGCCGGGCGCTCGACCCTCCTCGACCTCGTCGCCTCGCAGCGCGAGCACGACGTCGCGCACGCGCGGCACGCCGCCGAGCAAGTGCGCCTGCTGCACCTCGCGCACGCCGTCCGCTCGGCGCCGTCTGCTTCGTCGACGACGAGCGATGGACTGACGATGCTCAGGTACTCGTACGGCGTCGAGCAGGAGGAGCGAGGGCAAAAGGTCGTCAAGAGGGTGACGGTCATCGTGCCCGACTTGAGCGCAGGCAGCGCGCCGCCGAAGCAGGTGCGCAGCCTTCATCTCTCCATCCAATGAGTCCTGCTGACGCACTTCGCCCTACAGCCACCTTCCTCGTCTCTCGTCTTCCTCCCACCCGGCACGACCGTCGCTCCTCCCCCGCTCATTCGCCGCCCGTCTCTCCTCACCCGCACGCTCCGCCAGCTCGACACCCTTACACCGACACCCTCTTTCCTGTCTGCCTCCGGGTCGTGCAGCAATGCGCAGCCGCCCCGACCTCCGCACGCCCAGCCCGCGCACCTGCAAAGTCGCCGCCCCGCGCTGCACCTCCCTCCCTCACCGCCCGAGCCTGCGCTCAGTGGCGCGAGCTCGTCGCGCGTCGAGGAATGGCTTGCGGACCAGCGGGAGCGGCTCGTGCGGCTGCGGGCGGAAGAGGAGGACGACGGGGAGGTCGAGATGGAGGACGGGCGCGAGGGGAAGAGGCGGCGGAGGATGTCGCTCGCCGAGCGTAGGGGACGAGCGCCTGAGCCTTTGCGGCTGGTATGAGGAGGGGCGGCAAACTTAACAGCGTGTGAAGGGTTGCCGATGAGCGAGAAGAGCATGATTCGAGCATCCTGTTGAGCTAGCGAAGAGCGTAGCTTGCGGGAGAGCAGACCGCGCTCACTGCAGCTTCATGAGAGTTCGGCAAGCCTAAATCCGCCTTTAGAAAGCGAAAAGAACGAGGTTGGCGCCTGCTCGACTTGGCCGTGTCTCCGCCTCCTCGGGCTCTCGTTCGATCCGCTCACTCTGCTCTCGCCCGCTCGCAGCTCCAGGGACCGCTCGAGCGGCTCTATCAACATCCCAAGACGCCCACGATGGCTGCAGCAGGTCCCTCGACCGCGGCTGCGCCCGCCCGCGTGCCCGTCGAATCTCGCTCAACGGAGCTCGTCTCGTCGCTCGCCGTCCTCGCGAGCTCATCCCTGCAGGACCACATCGCAGACTATGCCGACGCACACCGCTGGATCGACAGTTTCTTCGACAAGATCGACCGCAAGGCGGCGCCGGGGCCGGGCGCATCTCGGTGCGCCTTCTCCACTGTTTGGCGACACTTCTCGCTCGCTCGCAACGCTCACGAGCCCTTCGCGATGCACATGCACGCAGCCCTGCATTCACCGAGTTGATGAAGACACCCGGGCGGAAGCGTACGGCTGGCGGGAACGCGGCCGCTCACCCGCTCAGCACGGCAAAGAAGGACCCGCTCGCGACGCTCCTCTTCCCCTCCGCTCCGTCGCCGCGCTCGCCCGCCCACGCTGCCGACAAGGAGAATGTCGGTGCCTCGCCCGCGCCGGCGCCGACTTCGCGCGGAGCGTCGCCGCGCAAGCTCCTCTCGCCGCTCGGCGCTTCCGCTCCGCGCACGGCCGTCCTCTCGCCCATTCGCCAGAACTCGCCCCGCACGGTCGTCAGCGCTCCCTCGCCCAAGAAGCAGGTCGCGGCGTCGCCGCGCCCGGCAAAGACTGCTGCGCCGGCGGTCAAGGCGCAGGACTTTGCACCGCAGCCTGTCCTTGCCGAAGTGGACGAGGAGGATGAGCCGGCCGAAGTGCCTGTGCACGATCTCTCAAACGTCGTCGAGGAAGACGAGGAGGAGGAAGAAGTGGAAGCGGAGGACTCGGCTCCGGCTGCCGAGGCGGAGAAGGAGTCTTCGGTCATCCTTGTCGACGAAGACGACAAGGTCAACTTGTCGATTATCGGCGAGGAGGAAGAAGAAGAGGATGACTCGAACACGTCAGGCGTGACTGCGCCGTCTGCGCAGCCGAGCGTAGTCACTGAAGCGCCCATCGTCCCCGAGACCCAGTTCACCCAGTCCATCCCCTTCTCGCCCTCGTCGCTCGCGGCGCCTCCTCCGGTCCTCCCCGCCTCTCCTCAGCCGCAACCGCAGCTCCGCACCGTCTCTGACGCCTCCTCCGTCGCGCCCGAGGCCGACGCGGAGGAGATGTCTGTCCCGCTCAACGACGCACCTTCGGCGCTTCGCTCGGCCCCTTCCGATGCCCTCTCCTCTTCCCTCTCGAGCTCGACTGTACGGACGCCGGGCACTTCGTCGTCGCGCTTTGCGACGGGGTCCTACTCTGCCGCCAAGCTCGGCACGACCGGCGCCGCCCTCGGCTCGAGCCCACCCCCCACCGCGCCCTCGACGGTCGGCCCTGCGATCGCTTCTGCCCGCCTGAGCACCGGCGGCAGTGGCCCGCGCCAGATCAACTTTGTCGGGCTCTCGAAAAAGAAGAGCCTCGGACTCGGGCTCGGGCTGGGGCGCGGCTGGGCGACCTCGATGGGCTCGTCGACGAACGACAGCCAGAGCTCAGTCCCGAGTAGCGGTGTATCCCAGGCGCCGTCGACGCAGGAGACGACCGCACCCTCCTCGAACGGCCTTTCGACTCACAACTCGCTGCACGAAGCCGCTCAGTCGGGCGCGACGACTGCCACGGGCGCGACGAAGCGCAAGTCGCTCACCGGGCCCGAATCGGCCAGCAAGGCGCCCAAGCTTTCGCAGGCGCCGCAGACAGCGCAGGAGCAGGAGGCCGAGGAGGCGCGCAAGCGCCGCGAGGCCCTCGCGAACCGCATCCACAGCATGCAGGCGCGCCAAAGCCACCTCGGCGGCCGTACGAGCAATGTTGCGGGGCCGTTCGGGTCGGGCAGCAGCCTATTTGGCCAGACCAAGCCTCTCGGCGCGCCGGCTACGTCGCTGTTCCACCCGACTTCGACTGCCCCGGCGAACAAGCCTGTCGTCGCGACTTCCTCCGTCCTGCCGCCGTCGAACACGACTGTCAACCTTGCCACGGTCGCGTCGGAGGGAACCGGCTCCGGCATGCGCCGCCCGTCCGTCATGGAGCGCGTCAAGTCGTTCGAGCAGAGCACGACCGGCCAGGAGCACGCACACCCGCCTTCGCCGTCGAAGATCCCCTCTGCCTTCTCGTCTCAATTCTCTCCTCGCGCCATGTCGCCGCCTCCCGCCATGTCCCCTCGCCGCGTCGCCTCGCCGGCGCCGGCATCGCCTCGCCCGCTTACTCGCTCCGTCACGTCCGGCCTCCCGCTCGCGACCTTCGGCAGCCCCAAGCTCCCGCAGTCCATCTCGTTCGGCTCGCCCAAGATCGGCGCCCCCGCTTCTCGCTCGCCGCCTTCCGCAGGCACGGTCCCCGCCAGCATCGCCGCGCTCCTCTCGCCGCCGACAGTCAAGCCAGCCGACGCTGCTGCGGCGGCGATCAGCCCTGCGCGCTCTCCCGTCCGCCCGGCCGCCGCACGCTCGACTACGCCTGATGGCACGCCGCCGTCTGTCGCTGCCGTCGCGCCCGCCGCACAGGCCGACAAGCCGGCTGCGTCGCCGATCGATCTGACGCTGAGCGACCTCGAGGACGACCTGCTCGACGACGAGCACGACGAGGACGAAGTGCCTTCGATCCGCGCTGTCAATGCCTCGACGCCGGCGGAGGCGGTTGTCGCCGCCGCAGCCGAAGCCAAAGCTAAGGCGCAAGCTGAGGCAGAGGCGAAGCAGTGCGCGGAGGCAGCGCGCGTCGCTCGCATCGAGGCGGAACGGGCGGCGGCGGCAGAGCGGGCCGCGCGCGAGCTCGAGGAGCAGGAGGCCGAGCGGGAGCGCGAGGCGCTGCTGCAGAAGCGGCTGCCGTCGCTGCCCGAGGCGAAGGCGCCGGCCGACAGCGACGAGGACGACGAGGACGACGACGACGAGATGGTTGAGGCGGCGCTCAGGGGCACCAAGGACGACCACGCCCCTACCGTTGTCGTCTCGACTGCGACGAAGGAGGACTTCGGTGCCAAGGCGAGCCCGAGCAAGATCGTCATGCCGGGCTCGTTCGGGTCGAGCCTCGCTGCGAAGGCGAAGCAGGCCGCGATTGCTGAGGCGAGCGAGGATGAGGATGAGCTCGAGCAAGACGAAGATGAGGACGGCGACGACGAGGACGACGAGGAGGACCGCACTACCATGTCGATGATGTCGAGTGCGACAGCGACAACGACGCTCAACCTGTCGCACCAGCCCTTCAAGGTGGGTTGCCGCTCGCATCATGCCGTCGAATCGCTCACACTGACCTGTTGCCATTACAGCCTGTCACCAAGACGGCCCAGCTGTCTAAGCAGGGCTCCAAGACCAGTCTCGCTTCGTCCGTCTCGTCGACGTCCGCCTTCGGTCTGACCCGCTCGGTTGGCAAGGGTGCGCCGCCTTCGGGACTTAAGAAGCCGGACACGCAGGTCAAGAGCATCCAGCGCGCCGCTGCTGCCGCCAAGAAGGTGCGCTTGACCGCTCTCTGCAGAGATAAGTGGCGTGTGGCTAACCTCACACGGTTCGTCTTGCAGGAGAAGGACGAGGCGGACCGCAAGGCCGCGCTGCGGGAGCAGAAGCGCGCCGCGCTCGAGAAGAAGAAGCAAGACGACGATCGCAAGCTCAAGGTCGAGGTGCTCGAGAAGAAGCGCAAGGAGCGCGAAGAGGCTGCGACCAAGGCAAAGTCGGGCGTCGTGCGGGGCGTCAAGCCCAAGGTACAGCCCTTCCCGTCACATAAGGGAGTAGAGCTGACAGTCCCTACATCGCAGGTGGCCGACGACGAGCCGGCGAAGAAGCGCAAGATCGAGGCCGAGGCGAAGGTGCGGCCCGAGATCAAGAAGGTCGGCGCGCCCACCCGCCCGATGCCTGCTTCCGCTTCTTCGCACAATGTCGCCTCTCTTGCGTCCTCGCAAGGCCGACCCGGCGCGATGGGACCGCCGTCATCGGCACTCAACAAGTCGATTGGCCCGCCCAGCGCGCTCAACAAGTCGGCCGGTGCGACCAACCCGCTCAGCAAGTCGGCCGGTGCGAGCTCGATGATCGGCCAGAGCTTCATGTCGAACAAGATTCGCCTGCCCGAGTCCTCCATGTCTGCGCACGCTCAGCCTGGTCCGCCTCGCCCTCTCGCGCCGACCGTGCCCAAGGCCTTCTCGTCGCAAGGCATGGCGCGCCCGCCGCAACAAGCGGCGCCAGCCCCCAAGCCCGAGCCGGTTTACCAGGAGCTGCCCGAGATCGACTCGGAGTATTCGGACTCGGACGACGAGACGCAGGAGCGCAAGCGCGCCGCCCTCCCTCATTGGGCGCAGTCGCCCGCGCTCGCCCAGGCGCTTCTGAACCAGCAGCAGGTCAACCCGGACGAGATCTTTGGGCCCATCCCGAAGCTTGCTATCGGCGGTGTGTCATGATCGCCGCCTCCGCTTCGCAAGCGAGACCCCACTGACTTGCGTTGCTCCTTCAGAATTCTTCCGCAACAGCTCCAGCGCCGCTCGCTTGCGTGCTCGTACGTCCTCGGCACAGTGGGACGGCACCGATGCGCTCTCGCAGACCGACATGGCCCGTTACCACCGCGCGATGGGCTACCGCTCCGGCTTGCACCTGGCGACGAATGCGCCCGACGACCAGCAGCCGCCGCAGAACCACCCGCATGCACCGCAGCGGTAATACCTCGAATGTTCTCCATCACGCCCTTTTCGCATTTCTGCACCCTCTCCGATCACCACGTTCTGTCACAATTCTGTCATGTCTTTGCCTCATCATGGTCCCGCTTTGCATGCCCGCCACCCTTGCCTGTGACCTAGCTAGTCAGCACTAGTGCGAAGATGCCCGAGGATTGCCCCAGGAACGTCTTGTGCAGCGAGAGGGGTGATCGGCGAGCCGAAAAAGGGTAGACGCGTCGGCGTTCGGCGGGGCGAGGCAAGATGGGAGAGGAGTCACTTGTCGCGGCTGTGCCAAAACGTCGCAGGGCCGGACGATCACGGGCAAGCTGGATCCGCTCTCTCTGCTCGCAACTGCGTCGACGCAGCCCCGCCCTGCCAGCATGCAGGCGTCGCATCCGCTCGCCGGCGTCGGGCACCCTTCGCATCTCGGGGCCGCCGCAGGCCCGCAGGGCGGCTACCCGGGCGCACCGGGCCCGGCAGGCGTGTACGGCGCAGCACAGTACCACCAGCCGGTGCCTGTCCACTCGCATTCGCCCAACTCGCCCGACTCTGGCTCGCACGGCGTCTCGCCAAACCAGAGCTCTGGCGCCCCCCGCAAGAAGGCCGCCCGCAAGGCGACGCAGCTCAGCATGGACGACACAGAACTCGACGCAGACGGACAGCCACTCAAGAAGAAGGCCAAGCAGAGCCTCTCGTGCGGCGAGTGCAAGGTGCGCGCCCTCCCCGGGGGTTCCGCGTGCCGATGGCGGCGACGACTCGCTAATCTCGACGCGCTCTTGCTTCCCCTGGAACAGCGCCGCAAGATCAAGGTGCGTCACAACTGCAGGTTCAGCATGCAAGTTGCCCTGCTGAGAATCTCCATGTCCCGCAGTGCGACCGCAAGATCCCCTGCTCTGCATGCCTCAAGCGCGGCGAAGCGAACAGCTGCAACTGGGAGGTTCGTCTGCATCCTTCTGCGTTCTGCGCTTGCTCGACGGATGTGCTCACGCACGACATCCTCAGGATGCGAAAATCGAGCCGGAGAAGCAGCCCTTCGCGCTTGTCGCGGACGTCGAAGAGATGCGCGAGCGTCTCAGTCTGATCGAGCGCTTTATCAACAAGCTTCCGCAACCGCTCAAGACAGCTTTTGCCGAGCTCGGCATCACGCACATGGGCCAGGTGCCGAACAAGGACTTGAAGCAGGAAGATGTTGTGCGTATCGGTGGTTGCCCCGATCCGCTTGTCCTGCGCTCCGGCTCAAGCTCGCTTTCGTGCAGGGGGATTTCGGTGCTTTCTCGGCATACGAAGGGTCCAGCTCGGCCAACAAGGGCGTCATACAGGAACAGGCGGCCGACTCGCTTGGCGTCATCGACAACCTCATCTTTGGCACGATCGCGTCAACGAGTACGACGACGGCGGAGCAGACGGGCACGCCCGACCTCACACCCATGTTGACGACCATCGTGGCGCCTCGAGTCATCTATGTGACGCCAGCGACTCCGACCAACCTCGGGCTCGACCCGTGCTTCAGCCAGGCCGAACTCGACGCTGAGTACAAGCGCACGATGGAGAAGATCTATACGCACCTGCCGGATAAGCGAAGGAGTCGCCAGATGGTGGATCAGGTGCGCACCCTTACGTGTTCTGGTCCTGGCCGTCTGTCTAACCCGGAGGCCACTCGACAGTACTTCGAGCAGTTCGACTGGTTCTTCACCATCCTGCACCACAAGACATTCTGGGCCGAGAACGATCGTTTCTGGGAAATGGTCGAGGGCGGAAGGAAGCTCGAGGTCGACCCGACTTGGCTCGCCATCTACTTCCTCGTGCGCTGCTCTGCGTGGACGCCATCTATCGCTGCTGACTGACGTATCTCACGATCCAGATCCTCGCTCTCTCGTGCGACGAGTCGATGCACATCACCAATCCGGGCACGCCGGACGAGTCGGGCGTGTGGGAGGAGGAAAGTGCCAAGTTCCACGCTTGTGCGCAGAAGCTGGTTGCTTTGTCGGACCCTTTCGGCCGGCCACAAGCTCGCTTGATCCAGTGAGTTGTCTATGGCGCTTCGGTCTTACCTGTGCTGACTCGATTACCTTCAGGGTTACCGTCTTCTTCGCTTGCGTGAGGCTCGGCTTGCGTTGACCGATTGTCCGAGCCATCACTGATCTGTCAAACCGCGCAGTGGACGCTGATCTCGGCTCACGGCGGCGAGTTCGGCCGCTTCTCTTCGTGGTTGGCGTGCGCGATACGGGCGGCGCAGGTACGCTATCTCGCTTTCGGCTTGTCGGCAACCGCACCCTGACCCATCGGCGCCAGAAAATGGGCCTGCACCAGCTCACGGAAGACCCGGAAAACATGCCTCCGGATGACCCCGCATGGCCGCCTGGCAAGAACGCCCTCAAGCGCGAGACCGCTCTCCGCCTATGGGGTTACCTCACCTTCTTCGACCACCTCGCCGCGTGCGTTTTTCGTCCGTGGGCCAGTTCTCATGACCCGAGCTGACGCCTCGTCCCGCAGCTCTGCCCGCTTCAAGGCTTACGTGCGTTGACGAGCCGAACTGATGCTCGGCTTATGCTTACCTGCCGATCTCGCAGACCATCCATCCCTCCCACACGACGACTCCGGCACTCTCTAATGTCAATTCAGCAGATCTCTCGCCGACCGACTGGCACATCACACCCAACCCTCGCTCCGTCCTTACCGTATGCTGCATCGCTGGCCAGTCGCGTTACGACCCACGCTGACACGCTGCTTCGCAGGACGCCTCTCTCGAGTACCACAAGCTCCAGATGGCGAGGATGTGTGTGACTGCGCGCTGTGTTGGCGAGATTGACGGGCTGACTCGGCGCCTGTACTGCAGTTCTCGCAAGACGTTCGATCTGCTCATCGCCGGCAGCGAAGGGTTCAACTACGGCACGATTCTCGAGCTCGACAAAGATTACCGCGATATGATCGAGAACCTCCCCGACGTTTGGCAGCAGGAGTACTCGTCTCTCGAGCACAAAGATCCGATCATCCGCAACAAGCGGTATCTTGCGATGCAGGGCGCGCACAACCGCCTCGTTCGCCTGCACCGACCCTTCCTCGTCAAGGGCTGGGAGCCCAACTCGCGCTTTGCGTACAGCACCGAGGCGTGCATCCGTTCGGCCAAGATCGTCATCATCAGCCACCACAACAACCTTGAAGTCAATCGCAATCTGCGCATGATGTACTCGGTGCGCGTGTGTATTCCAGCATCGTAACTCAACATGTCGCTGATTCTTGCACACCCGCAGCACTCGCTCACCGCCGCCATCGTCCTTTCGGCCGACCTGTATCATAGCATCGACATCGGAGCGACCGACGTCGAGATCGACAGCAAAGAGTGCGTATCCTCTCGTGTCTCAACGGTCACGGCTGCTGACCTGCACCGCGCCACAGCGAGCTCCTCGCTCTCTCGGTCGAGCTGTTCTCGGAAAAGCTGCAGCACAAGGTCGCGTCGAGGCATCTGCGCACCATTCTCGCTGCCGGCCGTCGCGTGCTGAGCGGGCTCTGCAGCGAGCAAGCGCGGCGACGAGCACGGCGCAAGGCTCGCATCGCGGCAGGGCAAGACCCGTTGGCAGGCGAGAAGTCTTTCGCCGAGGTGCGTCCTCGCCACTGCTGCCTTCTCTGCCCGATGGACCTGCTAATGCTCAGTCTCTCACCTCGATGTGCGCAGATTCTCCTCGCTCTCGCACGCGAAGTCGACCCCAGTTGCAGCGGCGAGCCGTTGGGACCACTCGTGAGCTGCTGCGGCGAGTCAACCGCGAACATCCCCATGTCCACCGCCGCGCCGACGGCGCAAGCCGCTCCGCCGACACCGGCAGGCGGCAGCAACATCAACCTTGCCGCCTGGAACCCCGGCCCTCTTCCCGCCGGCGGGCCCATCACAAACCACGAGCAGGGCGGAACCTTCGACCTCAATCTCCTGCAGGATATGGGCCTCATTAACATGGGCGGCCAGACGTGGGACTACTGGTCGCAGGGCGCCACCGGCGGGCCGCAGCAGGAGCAGCAGGCGGCGGCAGCAGCTGCCACCGCGTCGACCGACTTTACCGGGTTTGACACACAGGCGCTCGACCTCTCTGCCTTCCTCGGCGGCGGTGGCACGGCGACGAATCACCAGGACGCGGCGCAGGCGCTGCTGAATCAGCTCACGGGCGGCTGGTAGAACTCTCGAGACTCTCACATCTCTCGCGCACTCGTATGACTGCTCTCTAATTTGCCCTTTTGTGCTACTACTCCATATCTTCTCAGTATAGAGTGTGCAATCAGTGCCATGTGTTGCATGTAGTGTACAAGCGCCATCTTCCGGTCTGCAGGAGATGCAAGTCAGCGGCAGCGTCACAGCGACCACAACTCAACGCACCATTGTTCAACGCGGAGGAGGAGGCGGCGGTGCTCGCCGCACTGCCGTCGTCGCTGCCGTCCCGCGCAACTCCCTGAGCTCCACGCCCGCGTTCTCGGACTGCTCCCCCACATGACGCCGTCCCTTCGCGTGCTTGCGGCGGAAGAGCTTGCCGACGCTCGACTGCTCGAGGCGGTCGATGACCTGCTCGGCGACTGCGTCCATTCGCGCCTCGCGCGTGAAGCGCTTCGCCCGGCGCTGCTCGAACGCGGTCGAGCCCGGGTCGCCGACTCCTCTGGCGGCTGAGTCGGGAGGAGGGGGAGCCTCGCCGAGAATCCAGCGACGGTAGGCCTTCTCACCGACGAGAGCCACGACGAGCACCACGAGGAGAAGCGCGGTGCCCAGAACGAGGTAGACGAGCGACGACACGAGCGACGACAAGGCGTCGCCCAAGGTGCGGAGGAACGAGGGCAGGAACCAGTAGGCGGGGAGCGTAAAGAAGGCCAGGAGCAGCGCTCCCAGCACTGCGTCGTGCAGCAAAGAACCCAGCTTGGCGGTTTATCGCGGGTGGCTGAGGTGCACGAGCAAGACGAAATGGTGGTGGCGGTGCTGGGTGGATTCGCTCCGACGTGGCACGACGGACGCCCTTCTCCATCGACTCGAGAAGATCGTGACACTCTAGGATGCCATAAAGGATGGGGTTCGCCCGCCGCAAATAGGAAAGCTGGGTGCACTGCAACGCACTGCGGCAGAACGAGCACAAGCTCCACAGCGACTCTTCCGGGATAAGGGTATACACAAGTAGCACACGGGGATATGCACGAGAGTGACGAGACTGGACGAACGAAATCGTGTTCGACTGAGAGGGGTATCAAAGGAAAGGAATGAGGGGCTTTCACATGACGACGCAGTCGTCCTTCTTGGCTTTTTGCGTTGCAATACCCTGCGCAGGACACAACCGGCGAGTGAGCAGGATTCCGTCAGAGATGTGGGTGTCGCAGGGAAGGACAGACCATCTCGGCAAAGGTAGCGGGCTTGTCTTGCGCAACCTGGATCGCCTGCGGCCTCACACTCCCGCTCGGTCGTGCCGATGAGCTCGGCGCAGGCGCGTCCGTGAGCTGATATCCCTGTGGCCGTCCGCCAGGCGCCGGCGATGGATACCGCTGCTGCGACTGGCGGAGCGGGTTGGGCGTGCCCGGCGGCGGCGGACCCATCATTGCTGCCGCCTCGACCTGCTTGAGCGTGTTACGGCGCCGGTGCGTGCTCGAAGGGTACGACGACGCCGAGTCCTGGCGGTGCGGGTACCCGCTCGGCGGGCGAGCGCCGTTCATCGGGCCGGAAGAGATGGACGCGGCAATCTTGTTGGCCGCGAGACGCTCGCGCTGCTCCTCCGAGCGGATCTTGGCCGCTGTGCGCTTGCGCACGAGCTTCTGGTTGACGTGCGCCTCGTGGTCCGTCCGGTTCAGCATGGTCGGATTCGACTGCTCGAGCGCCGCTAGCCGCTGCTTCGCGTCATCGTTGCCGTGACCAGCCGCCTGTAGAAGACCAATCTGTCAGTCAAGCGTCACTCGAGCGATACGTGGAGGGACAAAGGCGCACTCGGCTGTACCACCGCTTCGCCTTCTCGAGGTCAATCGGCCCGTTGATGCCGACCTCGTAGAAGTAGCCGCGCGCGAACTCTGCCGACGGGAGCTGGCGAGCTGCTGCCTTCTCGGCGAAAGTGACGGCGAGGCTCTCGTTCTTGTCAAAGTTGCCTTCGGATCCGCAGAGGTACCACTTTGACAGCGCTGTCGGTGCGGAGGGGTCAGCGCGGCTGCCTAGCCTCTGAACAATGCCCGCACGCACCCATGTCGGCCTCGACCTCGCCGTTCTGAGAAGCTGTAGGAAAAGCCGGCGTCAGCTACCTGGCCCCGGAGAGCGCAGGGAGGCGAACGCACCGAGCGCGTAGTACTGCACCGAAAGCAGCGGTTCGAAGAGGCATCCAAGCGTCGCATACTCGTAGGCAAAGCCCTGCAAAAGCAGCCTTCAGCTCGATGATCGCCTGGGGGAGGAAGGAAGCCCAACGCACCATCTTGTACTGCGCCGGCCCGAAGCAGAGGTACGCTGCGCGCTCGATGCGCCATTTGGCCTCGTCCATGTCAATTGGCACGAGGCTCTTATTCAGCTGCATCGAGGGCGAGTCGAATTCGCCGCTGAGAAGCATGCCGAGGATGTACGGAGCTGTTGATGCAAAGAGCGATGAGTATTGCTGTCTCCCCCAACCACCGCCAGGCTCGTTCAAGCTGGCACGACGAAGGGGGAGAGGAAACTCACGTTGCGGCGTATCGAGGTCTGCCGAGTCGGCGGCGCGCTTGAGCAGCCCGAGCGCTTTGGGGACATCCGCCTGCACGCCGATCTGGCCCAACAGGTACGCCATCGCGAGGCGGTACGTGCTCCCGCAGTCGCCCTTCTCGACGCCCTTCTCGTACGCGCCGACGGCGCGGCGGATGTCGCCAAAGTCTTCGTACGCGCGGCCGATGCGGAACCACGCCTTGACGTAGCCGGCATTGGCGGCCGCTTCAAAGTCGCGGAAGGACGACTTGGCGTCCTTGGAGCGGTACGACGGGAACGAGCCTGACGCGGAGAGATCGCCGCGGAGGTAGAGCGCGAGCGGAACCGGGTTGGCCGACGAAGCCGACGCGAGGATGTGCTTGAGCGCCTCGTCCGTCCAGCTGACGAGCACCGGGTCGGTGATGCGCGACGACTCGCCCGCCGCGGCTTGATGCCGCTCGATGAACTTGAGAACCTGCTTCGCCCATGCGACGCGCCTCTGCGGGTCGCCGCCGTACGCATTCGCCGTCTCGCGCATCGAAGCGAGCATCTTTTGCTGCAGTGCATTGTACCGTCAGCACAGGTGCAGGCGCGTCGGCACATCTACGGAGAAGTGAAGCGCACATCAGGCGGCGTAACGCTCAGCTTGTGCGGCGGGCCATCTTCGGGGTTGGCATAGTAATTCGGGCGTCCGTTCGTGCCCGTCGCGTACCCTCCCGGAGCAGGTGTCGCGCTGCCGAGGCTGAGCCCGTCAAAGCCGTTCTGGAGTGCGGCAAAGTCGGCAGACTGCATGCTCGCGACGCGCGGAGGGAAGCCGTTCTGCATGCTCGGCGCGGGGCTGCCCATCATGCTTGGAGGCGCGGGAGAGAGGTAGCCGCCGTTCATCTGCGGTGGCATGGGCGGAAGAGGCGGTTGGCCGGGGTAGTAGCCCGAGCCAGGCGGCGGAGGGGGAGGCATGGCGCCGTAGGGACCGGATGGCGGCGCAGCGTACGACGCAGGGCGACCGTGCATCGAGCCTGCGGGCGACTGGTAGCCGTTTGGCGGCGGCCCTCCCATCGAATAGCTGACGGGACGAGCAGGATGTCCTGAGCCCGGGTTCGACGGACCGCCGACTCCTTCGTACCCAGGTGCGCCGCCATACGGCGCACCTGGGTACGAGCCTGCAGGCGGCTGCGGAGGCATGGGCGGGAGGGGCGGCTGCGGGAACGAGTTGGGCTGGAGGGACGTCATGCTGGGAGGAGGATGGGGGGACGCGGTGCTGCCTCGGGCCCAGGCGTCTGCGGTCGAAGCGAGGCGCTCTGTCGGGATCGTCGAGGGCGGCGGCTGCGCTCTGGGAGCCGTCAGGGGGCTCGGCTGGTCGTACGGGGCGTTGATGGGCAGCGCGAACCCTTGGCGACAAGACACCGAACAAACAGTCAGCGCGGGCAGCTGGGGGGGGCGGAGAGGGGGCCAAACACACCGCTCATCGTCTACTTGACACTGTAGCTCCTCGCAGACTAGCACTCGAGCGGGGCGAGCGCGCAGGAAACGTGCGAGATGAGACGGACAACGGCGACGGCGCAGTCGCAGAGTGCACACTCGAGTGAGGGCAGGGAGTGCGAGGGCACTCGTGCAGAGTCTCGCAGGTAGCTGGCGGGCGTCGCGCGCGTGCACGCAGCAGGACGAGCGACGGACGGCGAGAGGTTCGGTGAGGAGATGCGAGCGCGGCGGTGCAGGGCTCTCGCGACTCGTCCGCACACCGTCTAGACGCACTCCAAAGGGTCCACCAGGCTCGTGATAGCCTTACAGCGCCACACCGGCGCACCCGCCCCTCTTCCAGGACTTCAGTCCGTGTCCATGTGGTCCTCGTCTTCCCCCTCCTCGCCCTCGCTCGCACCCTTCGCAACGCCCTTGGTCCGCCCCGCACGCCGCCTCACTTCGACCATCTCCTTCCGCGCCGTAGTGTTCGTGTCGCGCCCTTCACGCGCCTCGTCCTGCAGCAACGTCTCGGCAACTTCGCGCCGCTCGGCCTCCGCCTCCTTCGCAGCCTCTGCCTCTCGCTCTTCGGCCACTCGGCCCGCCGCGCTCGCCGGACGGGCAAAGGTCGCGCTGAGAGGCGAGGGCGCGAATTCTGACACGACGCGACGATGCCGCAGCTGGTCATGGCCGCCGAGTTGCGCCGAAGGACCCGCCGAGCCGCCGCGTTCTCGGCGAGGTGGATTGAAGTAGCCGCAGCGAGGGCAGCGGTACTCTGCAAACGCGGGCGTGCATCAGCGGATTCAGGATTGGTGAGCGAGAGAGAGCGACGCCGAAGCAGGCAAGCGCGACTCACGAACAGACTCGAACTCGTCCTTGAGCGCCAGGCCATTGTGCGCATAGCACTGCCCGCAGATGAGCGCGTAGCGGTTCATCGGATTCGAGTCCTCGGGCGAGACGCCGAGCAGCGCATCGGCGACCTTGTCCATGAGTGAGCGGGTGTGCGGAGTCGGCGGCGGAGGCGGAGGGAATGCAGGGTAGGGCATGCCCGCGGGGTTGGCGGGCGTGCCCGGTGCACCAGGAGTGCCGGGAGGAAAAGGCCGCTGCGGAGTGTTCTGTACCGAAGGCGGTGCGCCGGGCCGGACGGGAGTCGCGGGAGTGCCGGGGAAGGGGACGGGAGGCTTGTTGCCTGTCTTGACGGGCTGCTTCGCTGGTGTTGAGGGAGCAGAGCCAGGCTGTGCGAACATGAGGGGAGCACGTGAGCATGTTGAGCGGGCTGTGATCAGGATGGCGGAGAGAACGCACTCCCTTCTTGAGCGCCTCGTCGTACTTCTCCAGCAGGTCTCGCGTCGAGTAATACCCCGTCTTCTTCTTGATCTCCTCGACCTTGTCCTGCTTCTGCTTCACGAGCACCTTCAGCTCCTTCTCTGCAGGCGAAGGCAGCACGAAGTGTGAGCTGGGCAGGCGCATGAAGGGAGAGCGACAGGGGTGTCGCACCCTCCTTGTCCTGCTTGCGGTGATAGTACCATCGGGATCCACGCCTCGTGAAAATGATGCTGTTCGAACAGCGCCGTCAGCGGGTCTGCCAGGGAGAGACCAAAGGGACGAAGGTAACGCACGCGATCGGACCGAGGACAACCGGCGCCCCCTTGGCCAGCACGGCCGCGAGCGGGTCTCCGCCCGCTGTGCCAAGCACGCCAAAGTACCACAGAACGCTGTACAGGATCCAGAAGGCGAGGCCGTAGGTGATGAAGAGGGCGTTCGCGCGGCGCTCGCGGAGGCGGATCTGCTGCAGGCGGGCCTGGCGGGCGGCGATCTGCGTCTGCAGCTTGGCGAGGACGGTGTCATAGTCGGGCTCGCGAGGCTGTACATGCGGGACATGGGCACGAAGCAGAGGGAGTAGGCGGTGCAAGGTGATGTCAGGAGAGCGCGCAACTGCAGCGGAGCCATTGCGACGCACGCGACTGAAGAGTGCACCCATCTTGCGCTTCTCCTTATGCTCCGTCAAGCTGTATGACCTGCGAGAGGAGGATGACCGGGCGAGAGGTTGAGCGAATAGCGAATCCTCGCACCCAGCTTGCCCGCCCGCCGCTTCCACGTCGACCTGCGAGTAGTGCTGCTCGAGCCTGCACTGGCTTGCTTTCGCCGCCCAGACTGAGCGTGCAAATTAGGCCGAGCTTCCGCTGCCTTCTCGCCAACTCTCCGTTTCTCATCAGCTCCTGCATTCAACGAGTGCTGTGGGTCGTTCGGAGGCTTCTAGCGGCACGCAACCTGTTAGATACTGGTATGCGATTGCTAGCAGACTCCTGCGACGGCTTCAGAGTGTGAAAGGAGGCACGACAACCACAGTGTTCCGCTCGCATCTTGCTCGCGGTGCCGTATAGCTCTCTCATTGGCCAGCTCGCGGACGCGTGGAGGTCATCGACTTCTTTACGACTCTGCTGTCTGCGGGAGTAGGTTGTTGCGCTCGTGGGATGGACGCTGGATCAGGAAACATTGCTGCCGACTGTTGTGCCCAGCCCTCTACCGTTCTTTTTGTCGCAATCTTCGCACCGTTCGCGGTTCCTCCGTCTCCTTCGCATCGTCTGCGAGCAGCTGCTCCTCTGATTTGACCCGTGCGGGCGTTAGTGCTATGTTCATCTGCCTCCGAGTCTAGGACAAGGGCGCATCGCGGACGGACGTACCGAGTGTCCGTCGTTCTTGCATGAAGTACCACCGTGTTGCCAACTTCCCGACAGCCATGCTGCGGTTTGAAAGACATGAGACTCCTGGTGCGTTGCAGCGGCTCTCACAGCCTGAGAGAAGGCGCTGGGCTCACGCGACGCCGACGTAGATCATGACCTGCTTGCCAGCTCCGCCTGTGATGCCACCGTGACCCTTTCCAGTACGTTCTTTCGCGCGATCGTCTGCGTACTCGTCGTAGACCCAGCCCAGAAGCGCGAGGAAGAGGCTGAGGCGGATGAGCCATTTTGACGCGAGCTGTTCGCGGGCCTGCAGCGCCTTAAGCGCCTTTTTGTGCGCCTTGCTGGACGTCACAGGCGCCATTGTCGGTCCAGTATGTGTCCGATGAGCGAAACGGCGACGCTCGCTCCGCCCGACCTGCGACGCGTCCATCTCGCGGCGCAACGCAAGGCTAGCGCGCGTCATCAGGGCCGCTTCAGTTGCGACGCATCGGGCGCTGTGGGTCGACGGGGTCGCTTTTGCTCGCCTTTTCCTGCTCTGCTCTGCTCTGCTTCCATCGGTTCAATCGCTAGGTATGGCTCCGGACGCCAGCGCTACCACTCCGCCGTCTGCCGCCTCGCACGTGCAACGTGCTTACGTGGACGATACAAAGCGTCCACGCACCATCATCTTGTGGTCGCACCCGCGCTCATGCTCGACCATGTTCGAATGCATGCTGCTCAACCTCAAGGACGAGTTCCACGTCCTGCACGAGCCGATGGGCGAGTCGTACTACTTCTCGAAGGAGCGGGTGCACCGCCGCTTCAGCGAGGAGCAGTGCAAGGAGAGCGGGCACGAGCAGCACACATACGAGAAGGTGCGTCGGGCGTGTCTTCAGTCAAACTCGCCGGTGCTGATGCTTCGCAATTGCTTCCGCTCGCAGGCTTGGAGGGAGGTCTCTGAGCCGCATCCTACCCATCGCGTCTTCTCAAAGGACATGGCGTCGTACCTGATCGACCTGTCCAAGCCGCCGGGCACGGTCGCGCCGTCGTACAAGAATGCGCCGACGACGGCGAACAACCCGACCCTCATCCCGACCAACCTCCTCCTCCAGCCGCACATCCGCCACACCTTCCTCATCCGCCACCCGAAGCGCGCCGTGCCGTCGTACGAGCGCCTGTGCTACCCCGGCGCGCCAACCGGGTTCGACTATTTCGACCCTAGCGAAATGGGCTACAAGGAGTCGCGCCTGTTGTTCGACTTCATCAAGGCCGAGACGGGCGAGCCGCCGCTCATCGTCGAGGCCGAGGCGCTGCTCGCCAAGCCGAAAGAGGTCGCGGGCAGGTACTGTGCCGAGGTCGGCATTGATTTCCGTGAAGACATGCTTGAGTGGAGCAGCGAGACGCGCGAGCACTTGTGCGTGGCTTTTCCGTTTTCCCTACAAAGCCGAGCTGTAACTGATGGGGTACCGTCGGACTACAGCAAAAAGTGGCAGGGCTGGCACACCGACGCCGAGAAGAGCACTGGCGTTGGGCGGCAATCGTCTGAGGGCGATGCGGACAAGGACAAGAGGCCCAAGGAAGACAAGCCCCTCTCGCCCGAGCTGCAGAAGGTCGTCGAAGACAACATGGAGGACTACGAGTACTTGCGCTCGTTTGCACAGCGGTAGGCATCGCTTCCCCGTCGGACTCTCCAATAGACAGCTTCCGCATAGACAGACCCGTGTACATTCGGAGACAACGCAGAAGCCAAAAATGTGTATATGCAACCGATCGTCCTCCTGCCACCTCTCGCTTCGCTGATTGCGTCTGCTCACGGTCGAGCAAGTCTAGTGTCTGTTGCACGTCTACGCCCTACTCGGTCCTCCACCTCTTCCCAGCAACTGCAAACAACAGTGCGCCTGCCATCCCGACGACCCACCCGGGCACGACCGGCGCGACCCAGACCCTCCACCCGAGGACCCAAAAGTTGCTCAGCGGGAACGCCGCCTGCCCCGCTCCGCTCCGCACCACCGCAACCGGCGCTCGTTCGCTCGCCGCGTCCGCGCCATGCAGTGCGATGAAGCGCCGCTTGTCGCGCAGGCGGTGCAGCGCGATCTGCCGCAGGAGCAGCGTGTGGTATAGGACATCGAGGCCGGGCCCGACGACCGTCAACCACCCGAGCAGCCACCGAAGCCAGCGCACGCCGGAAAGCGCGTCGTATACCGGTGCGTGGGCGAGTGTGCTCGGGACGGTAGGCGCGAGAAGCGTGAGCGGGAGAAAAGGGTCGGCGGCCGCGGGTCGAGCGAGGCCGGCCAAATCAGCGGCTGGAGGGGACTTTGTTGACGTGCTCAGAGCACGAGCGATGCCTGTGCGGCTTCGGAAGCCGCCGGTGAGGAGGATGAGGGGCGCAGGCGAGGGGAGGGTGGACGATGGGAGAGTTGAGACGAGCCAGCGTGCTCGGCTGGAGAAGGCATCGAAGAATGCTTCTCGCAAAGCTGTTGAGGGCCGGACAGGCGAGTTGGGCGTAGCATTCATAAATTCTGGCGACGCAAATAAGTCAGCCAGCTGCGCGTGCATTCGCGGTCGGAGGTCGGCGAGGGCAAAGATGCGACCAGGCCTCCTCAAGCGATAGACACGCACCTGGATGTTCGTACGACCCGCCGCTGATCTCGATGAAGTCGATTCCGCCATGCTCGGCGATCCACTTTACGTTATCCAGCGCGTCTTGTTCCTGCGAGCGTCTCAGTTCAGCTTTCATGTCCGGTAGACGTGCTCAGGTCGGTGAAGCGCACTGTCAATCCTCCTTTCTGCCAGAGTGCAACGAACAGTTCAGTCGCTGCGGTCGGACTGAGCAGGAAGAGCGAACAGCGCACCACGTAGTCGGAGCTGCTGAGCTTGACACCCAGGCAGAAGCCCTTCTTTTGCGGCAATTCCAGTCTGATAGCATCAATGATGCGAAAGAGCAGCGTGAGGCGCTTTCGCGCTGAGCCGCCATAGTCGTCCGTCCTGCGGTTGACCTGTCGAACCCTCCAAAGATCAATCCCATTTCCGACCAAGAAGGGCTCAGGCAGTGCACCTTGGGGCTCATGAATTGCGCGAGCAAGTACCCGTGCGATGCATGCAGCTCGACGCCGTCCCACCCACTCTCGTGCGCGAGCCGCGCACCGGCGACAAACTGCTCGACGACGTTGTCGATCTCGCGCAGCGACATCTCGCGCGGAGTGCCCCACGCGAGCGCACTCGTCGCGCGCGCGAGCGGGCCCGTGCCCGTCTGGAGCGGGACGGCGGACGGCGCGAGCGCGGGCGAAGAGGGGCCGCGGCCGCAGAGGATGCGGGCGGATTGCCGGCCCGGGTGGTTCAGCTGGAGGAGGTTGAGGGGGGAAGGCTGAGAGCTGCTCGTTGCAGGGCGGGCGGAGCGCGCCCAGGAGGAAAAGGCGGCGAGGGATGCGGGAGAGACGGGAGAAGGCGGGACAACGATGTCGAGGGGAGTGCCGAGATGCCGCGGCGACACCTGGACGTTGCCTGGAGCCACACGTCTGAGTCAAGGAAGCTCTCGGACCGTAAAAGGAGAGGAAGGCACACCTGTAATGACCATACCCCACCCGCCTTCCGTCCAAACCTCGTATAGGGCCTCGTCCAGCTCGCTCGGCAGCCCCGTTCCCGGCGACAGCATCTCCTCCATAGCAGCCTGTGTGTCTTCCTGTCAGCCAAGGGCCGCAAAGGTAGCCGAGCCACCGATGGCAGGCCCATGTCGGGACGGGACGCACCTTGACGAGGCGATTCGGCAGGACGCGACCGCAGGGAAGCTTCACCGCCTGACTGAGGGCCGCGATCTGCTCCTTGTCTGACATGCTGACCATCGTGCAATCCGGCGAGAGCAGTGGGCAGGAGCGGCGAGGTGGATCGCCGGATGTCAATGAGGCGGAGGAATGCGCGACAATGCGGCCAGCGAAAGCGGTGCGAGTAGCGGAGTGGCACTGTCCAGAGTGACTCAGCGGGCTCCTGCCGTCTCTCGTCGCAGCAACAGCGAGCGTCGTGAGAGGGCAACGGGCAGAGGGTCGTGCACCGCCTCGTCGCCGCTTCACGACGATCACGATCCTGCTCGCAGCAACTCGCTGCTCCGTGTCGCGTGTGCGCAATCTCGTGCGTCTCTCTCGCGCATCTGCTCCGCGGGCCCCCCAAATTTCGGCACTGCTCAACCATCCCTTTTTCGTTTCTCGGCTGCTCTCGACGAAATCTACAGGTGCACCTTTGCGCCGTACCGCTCCGCAACCTTGATCGCATCGGCGACGACGCCCATGGCCGTGACGTCTGCGCCGGCGCCGGCGCCCTGGACGATGAGCGGGCGCTGCGCGTACCGCGCCGTGTGGAACGCGACAATGTTGTCCGAGCCCGAGAGCGCCGACGCGAAGGGGTGCGCGGCAGGGTACCTGTGTAGGTGTTGGGGCGGGGTGCTCAGATCAGCGCTGGGCCGGGATGGGAAGCGAGAATAGAGCGGAGAAAGAGGGGAAAGCGACGGGAACGCACTTTTCGAGGCCGCACTTGACGACGCCCGACTGGCGGTCGATGACGCCGACATACCGCAGGACCTTGCCCTCCTTCTCTGCCTCTGCGCGCAGCTGGTCAAACTCGGCATCGTGCTTGGGGAGCTTTTGTACAAACTCGTCGCCCGACGCGACCGATGCGAGCGCGGCGGGGATCAGCGTCTCGGTCGAGAGCGACGCGTAGCCCTCGGGGAGCGAGGGGAGCGCGGGGAGCGTCGAGGGGTTGATCGAGAGGATGCGCGAGAGGATCGTGAGCTTGCGCGCGACGTCCGAGCCAGAGAGGTCGTCGGCCGGGTGCGGCTCCTGCTCGGCGGCGCCGGGATAGGTAAACACTCGAGTCAGCTCGTCCGTAGCAGGAGAGAGACAGCACGAGATGGCGCACGGTGTAGCCGTTCTCCTTTGCAATCTTGACAATCTCGGAGAACTTGGGGCCTGCCGAGGGCGTGCCCGGGGTTGCGGGCTTGGAGAACTCGTTGAAGATGTACGACATGGTGCCGCTGAAGACGCCCTCGATCTTGGTCACCTCGTCGCCCGTCTTGAGGAGGTCGCGCAGCGTCGAGAGGATGGGCAACCCCGCGCCGACGGTCGCCTCGAGGTAGACGAGGCCCGCGCCGGGGGCCGACTGGGCGTCGACAATCTGCTTCCACAGCTCGCCCGACGACGAGAAGCCCTTCTTGTTGGGCGTGACGACCGAGAGGCCCGCGGCGATGGCGGCCGGGTACTGCTCGGTGACGGCGAGGTCCGACGTGCAGTCGATGAGGATCGTGTGCTTGTTCGACTCGCGCGCGGTCTGCGCGAGCGAGCGCACGAGCGCGGCCGGGTCGGCGGGCGCGTACGACGCGGCCGGGTGCGGGGACGAGGTCGGGAGCGGGGCGGACGAGGGCGGGAGGAGGGCGAGGAGGGCGCGGGCGTCGAGGGCGGGGGCGGCGGGCGAGAGGGCGAGCGTGTGGCGCGAGTTGGACAGGCTCACGATGCGGAACAGCGGCGCGAGGGCCGGGCTCGTGAGCTGCGCGACGACCTGCTTGCCGACGAGGCCCACGCCGATGATGGAGACGCAGATCGACACTGTGGGCGCGAGGAGGGGGATGAGCAGGGCCATCCTCGGTCTGGAACACTTTGTACGCACTGCTCAGAGCCGACGAGGAGAGTGGAGGAGAGCGAGAGCCGCGAGCACGCGAGTCTCCGTCTCATCAGTCAAGCCAAGGGTCAACTCGGACAACTCGCTCAGGGAGCGGGATGTGCGCCGCCATGGCACGCGTATGACTCTACAAGAAGAGTCACGAAGCTAGAGAGGCTGGGAGGCTGAACAGCTCGCGCGAACCGAGTGCAAACGAGCGACGAGGAAGATGCAATGCGCTAGCGATACACTACAGACCGAACGATGGCACCCGGACCCTCACGCCTTGCCCTGAGTGCCCTGCTCCTTGAACGCCTCTGCGAGCTGGAGGTAGTAGTGCCCGTCGAAGCCGTTGGGCCCAAAGAGGCCGCCGCGCTTCGAGTCGAACGACGGCTTGGTGTCGGCCATGGGCCAGTTGGTCGCCCGCGGGTCGACCTTGACCTCTTTCGAGACGTACGGCTTGAGCTGCGCACACAGGGACCCGGGCACGGTGAGTTTCTGGACTGGGTCGACGAGACGGGCGAGTTCGCCTTCTGCGGGCGAGGCACCAGTCTGCGCACTTCTCCGGCACGCCTCTGACCGCCTTGCTTCCTCGTGTAGAACTTCAGAGGAGAGATGACTCACGGTGGAGGCGTTGAGGGTGGTGGGGACGACAAAGGTGCGCATGCGCTCGGGCATGAGGATGTAGGGCGCCTTGCTCCCGGGTGAGTGGCGACCCTGGCGCTTGGGACCGAGGCCGGGCATCGAACCAGTACCTGCGCGTGCGCATCGTGGCAAGAATCGTCAGCTTGACAGCCTGTGGTCAGGGAGCGAGCGAGGCGAGCGCACCCTTGTAGAACTCCTTGTTGGCCTGCTTGGAGGACAGGGGTGCGCGCGAGGCCTTGCTGAGGGCAGCGAGAGATGCGCGCATGGTGGTCTAGCGCGGTGGGTGGAGCGGGGCAGAGGGAGGACCAGGCGGGGTCGAGGGGGTCGAGGTGAAGCAGTCGAATTGGCACTCGCGGGGTCCTACAATCGCTGAGCTGTGTGTTTATGAGGTGTCAGTCGCTGTGGATGCAAGTCTGCGTGGCCCCGAGCGTGTGTTGGTGCGAGAGGGCGGGAGCACCTTTTGAAGGGGACGAGGGTCGATGGCGGTGCGACGGCGTGAGACGCGGACTGGACGCAGTAGGGGCGCTCGTGGGTGTGCAGGTGGCAGAGTGCACGCTCCACTTGCTCGTGCGCTGCCTTGTCGGGGTGAGGACGGGGGGCGAGGGTGCTCCGCCTTCCGCGCCGAGTCTCGTCCGCCGCGTCCTCGTCTCTCCGTCACCCGCGCGCACTCGAGGCGCGAGCGAGCAGAGCAGAGCAGAGCACCGACGCAGTGCACAGCCTCGCACACCCGCGCTCCAGCCACCCGCGCCCTCGTCTCGCTCTTCCCCGCGTCGCCCATCCACGTCCCCTCCCCTCCTCCTCCCCCCCTCCGCCGCCATGTCGGGCCAGCGCGCGTTCGACTTTGAGGACGTCGAGGACCGCGACGGCGTCCGCCTCTCGTGGAACGTCTGGGCCGGGTCCCGCATCGAGGCCACCCGCACCGTCGTCCCCATCGGCGCCCTCTACACGCCCCTCAAGGACCGCCCCGACCTGCCCCCCGTCCTCTACGAGCCCGTCACCTGCAAGGCCCCCTGCCGCGCCATCCTCAACCCCTACTGCCAGATCGACGTCCGCGGCAAGCTCTGGATCTGCCCCTTCTGCCTCCAGCGCAACGCCTTCCCGCCCCACTACAAGGACATCTCGACCAGCAACCTCCCCGCCGAGCTCCTCCCCAAGTACACCACCATCGAGTACACCCTCTCGCGCCCCGCCCAGATCCCCCCCATCTTCCTCTTTGTCGTCGACCTCTGCCTCGACGACGACGACCTCAAGGCCCTCAAGGACGCCATCATCGTCTCGCTCAGCCTCCTCCCGCCCCATGCCCTCGTCGGCCTCATCACCTACGGCACCATGACCCAGGTCCACGAGCTCGGCTACTCGGACTGCCCCAAATCCTTCGTCTTCCGCGGCACAAAAGAGTACACGACAAAGTCCATCATGGAGATGCTCGGCCTCGCGCCCGCGACCCGCCAGGGCGGGCCCGCCGGCGGCGGGCCCGCGCCCAACGCGCCCCCGCCCGCCCTCTCGGGCGCCGCGCGCTTCCTCCTCCCCGTCCAGGACGTCGAGTTCAGCCTCACGGCCGTCCTCGAGAACCTCCAGAAGGACCCGTGGCCGGTCGCGAGCGACCGCCGCGCGCAGCGCTGCACCGGCGTCGCCATGAGCGTCGCCGTCGGCCTCCTCGAGACGTCGTTCCCCAACACGGGCGCCCGCATCATGCTCTTTGCCGGCGGGCCCGCCACCGAGGGCCCCGGCATGGTCGTCGGCACCGAGCTCCGCGAGCCCATCCGCTCCCACCACGACATTGAGCGCGACAACGTAAAGTACTTCAAGCGCGCGACCAAGGTGAGCCCGCGCATACTCCCTCGCAGACTATCCCTCTCCACCGCGATTGACCACGCTCTCTCCCCAACCCCCGCTCGCAGTTCTACGAGTCGCTCGCACGGCGGGCAGCGCAGAACGGGCACGCGATCGACCTCTTCATTGGGTGCCTCGACCAGGTCGGCCTGCTCGAGATGAAGTCGCTCGCCAACTCGACCAACGGCTACATGATCCTCGCCGACTCGTTCAACATGTCGCTCTTCAAGCAGTCGTTCCACCGCGTCTTTGCCAAGGACGACCAGGGCCACCTCCAGATGGGCTTCAACGCGACGTTCGACGTCCAGACGACCAAGGAGCTCAAGGTGTCGGGCCTCATCGGGCACGCCATCTCGGCCAACAAGAAGTCGGCGTGGGTCGGCGAGACCGAGATCGGCATCGGGCAGACGTCGGCGTGGAAGATCTGCTCCATCTCGCCGCGCACGGCCAACGCCGTCTACTTTGAAGTCGTGACGCCCGCGGGGCAGACGCTCGCGCCGGGCGCGCGCGGCATGATCCAGTTCGTGACGCACTACCAGCACGCGTCGGGGCAGTACCGCCTGCGCGTGACGACGATAGCGCGCAACTTTGCCGAGCCGGGCAACCCGGCTATCTCGGACAACTTTGACCAGGAGGCGGCCGCCGTCCTCATGGCGCGCATCGCCGTCTACAAGGCCGAGATCGACGACAGCCCCGACGTCCTCAGGTGGCTCGACCGCATGCTCATCCGCCTGTGCCAGAAGTTTGCAGAGTACCGCAAGGACGACCCCTCGAGCTTCCGCCTCAACGACAACTTCCTCGTCTACCCGCAGTTCAACTTCCACCTGCGCCGCAGCCAGTTCCTCCAGGTCTTCAACAACTCGCCGGACGAGACGGCCTACTACCGGTGCGCAGCTCGTCCTTCCCTTAGTTGGCGTCTGGTAGCTTATTCTGTACTCGCACCGCAGGCACATCCTCAACTCGGAGGACGTCAACAACTCGCTGATCATGATCCAGCCGACCCTGATGAGCTACGCGCTCGAGCAGCAGCCCGAGGCCGTCCTCCTCGACAGCGTCTCGATCCAGCCCGACCGCATCCTCCTCCTCGACTCGTACTTCCACATCCTCATCTTCCACGGCGACACGATCGCGCAGTGGCGCAAGGCGGGCTACCACGAGCAGGAAGGGTACGAGAACCTCGCCGAGCTCCTCGACGCGCCAAAGCACGACGCCCAGGACCTCCTCCTCGACCGCTTCCCCATCCCGCGCTACGTCGTCTGCGACCAGGGCGGCTCCCAGGCCCGCTTCCTCCTCTCCAAGCTCAACCCGTCGACCACCCACGTCAGCGGCGGAGGCGAGTGCTTTCGGTCTCTCTTCTGGGTCTGTGCCAGGTGCTGACCTTGCTCCGATCCGCAGGCTACGGCGTCGGCCAGGTCGTCCTCACCGACGACGTCTCGTTGCAGGTCTTGTGCGCCCCCTTTTTTCTGATCCCGAGATGCGGCGGACGCGCTGACCTTGAACCTCTCGCCAATTTCCCCCCGCGTGCAGCATGGTCGGTCGAGGCTCCAACTTGCCCTGTTTCACCGTTGACAAGCACTGACACTGCTTCCTTGCTGTCCGCAGGAGCACTTGAGGAAGTTGGCAGTCACGGGCAGTTCGTAGATGGTGTGTTTGTACAGCATGACGATGATGCCGTGCTGCGCGTCGGCCGACCCGCACGAGAGACTCGAGCTTCCTCCGAGGAATAACAACAGTGCTGCTCAGCTGTTTGTCTCACTCTACAGGGCCCAGCAAGCAAGAATCCGGGTAGAGCGAGCAAATGTTGCAGACAAGCTGTCTACTGCGCTCACTTCACATCCCGCCGGCCCCCGCGCATAATCGCTCGCGCATCCGCGCCTTTACCGCGCGCGAGACGTTCCACGCCGCGTCGAGCGCGTGCAGGCCGAGCTGCTGCGAGGCGCTGTCGCCCGCGTCGCCGAGCGAGAGCGCCGCGAGCGAGAGGTACGTGTGATACACGTCTGCGGGCGCGCCGCGTCAGCCACCTCACACGAGTCGAGGAAAGGGACGAGAGGGGAGACGCACCGGGTAGTGCGCCGGGCTCGCGCGCGATGCCGCCGTAGAGCGGGTGCTGGCACGAGAGGAGCCACGCTCGGTCGAGCGCGGGGTCGACGACTTGGTCGAGCGTGAGAGAGGGGTCGAGGGCCGGGAGAAGGAGCTGTGCGAGGCAGGTGACGCGTCAGAACAGCGGAAGTGAACCGTTGAGCGAGAGGAGCGCACGTGGATGGCGGCGATGGACCAGAAGCTGTAGCACGCGTCCGTCGGCTTGTTGGCCCGGCCCTGGAATCCAGCCCGCTCGCCCAGCTCGATGGGCACCTCATCGTCGTCTCCAGCGGCTGAACTGGCCTCGGACTGAGGCGGCGGAGGCGGCGGACGGACTTGCCGGCTGACGAGCCAGCGGAGCAGGTCGTGCGGGCGAGCGAGAGTCGATAGGCGGGAGGCGAGCGAGTAGGATGCGATGGCACAGTAGGTTGGTCCGGCTGAGAGATACGGCGTCAGTAGAGGTGGCGGGCTCGAGCGACAACAGACAGACCGTTTGCCTCCGACCCTGGTCGCTGGCCAAAGCCGCCTTCGTACCGCTGACGCAGGTTGCGCGAGTCAGTAAATCATCACCAGAGTTCTGTTGAACATCGAGCTCACTCGGCAGCTGTCGAGGAAAGCGAGTCCGCGGTCGACATCGATGAAGGTCCAGTCGTCGAGCATGGAGGCGACGGCAAAAGCTGAGTACGTGGAGCGCAGGTCGCCGGGCTCTTCACACTTGGGAAACTGAGCGAACCTGTAGTGAAAGCATGAGCCGCTAGCATTCAATTGACGCGCGCGAAACGACGCACGAGCCGTCTTCCTGCTGGCAGTCGCCGACAAAGCGGAGCAGCCCTGGTCGATCCAGCCTGGCATAGTCGTCGCCCAGGATTCCCAGCACGATGAGCGCGGTGTACGACTGGATTACGTGGGCCGTGTCGAGGTCGGCCGTGTCAGTCGAGGCGAGCGAGTCTGATCCGCGAAAGCCGCCCGTCGGGAGCTGCTGCTCGTAGACCCAGTCGCGGAAGCCTTGGATCTGTGTAGGCTTGAGGAGAACATCGAGAGCTGACTGGTCGGCGGTTGCGGCGGAAGAGACGGCGGTTGCTGGCAGGAGCGCGAGCGACGAGAGGCAGAAGTAGGCAAGCGTCATCCTGCGGGGGCGCGCTCTTTGTGAGCAGCCCTCAAGCAGCAAATCCTCCCCTGCACGGACCTGTTGTTGTCCTCTGCCTGGTACGGTGTCGGGAGGAACTTGGCGCAGCGCAGCGCGAACAGCGAGGTCTGTCTGGCGAGCAAGGCATCGCAGGCCGCGCTGCAACTCGCAGCTGGCTCTGGCATGGCAAACGTAGCGATCCGCAGGCAGCAAGAATGACCCGAGCGAACGGGTGAGCGTCAAGAGCAAGGTGGAGGGAGAGCCGACGCTCGCCGTGCTGAGTGCACCGCCTCGTTGGAGTTTCAGTCTCCGGGGAGCGTGCGCTGTATTCGGGGGCTGAGCAGCGCAGTGACTGGGACCGACTAGCCCTGCAAAAGGCCTGCAAGTGTCGCTGGCGCGCCGACGACATTGGGCCGACCCGCTCTCATCAACGTCTTCCGAGCTTGCCGACCGCCCGCTCTTGCCCTCGGCCCCGTCCGTCCTGAGCAGCGATGAGCGCACTCCTGCGAGCCTACAACTCGGCACTGTGAGTCTCGCCACCCGCCGCACCGAACAAACACCCGCTTCCCCTCGCTCTCCCCCGTGCTTCGGCTCACCTTTCGCTTGTTCGGCGCAGCATCCGCCGCCCCTATGCTACCGGCGCTGCTTCGGCTGGTGCGTTATCTTCTACACGGCCGGCGACCCCTTTGCTGACTGTGCAACACGCTCGCAGCCGTGCTGTTCGGCACCGGTGACATCCTCGCCCAGCAGGGCATCGAGAAGAGGGGCAGCAACCACGACGTCCGTCTTCGTTTCTTCGTTGCTTTCCAGGTCTCTACGCTGACACAGGTGCCCCCGCAGTACCTTCGCACCCTCCGCCTCGCAGGGTACGGCGGCCTCGTCTTTGCGCCGATTGTGACCCGTGTCTATGGCGGGCTCGAGCGCGTCGTCTTCCAGTCCAAGGTTGCCAGTGCGTTATCAGTGACTCTCGTGGTGACGACTGGTGTCCCTGACGAGTTCGCCCTTCGCAGCGACCGCCGCCCGCGTCGCCGTCGACCAGCTCCTCCTCACCCCCGTCATGCTCACCGTCTTCTTCACGACCCAGTCGCTCCTCGAGATGAAGGGCTTCGGCGAGGCCAAGCGCAGGATGCAGTCGTCGTGGTGGCCGACGCTCAAGACCAACTGGAGCGGTGCGTCACTACGAGCCCGCTCTCCCAGTTCGAGCCGATGCTGACGATCCTCTTCCTGCGTCCGACAGTCTGGGCACCGGTGCAGGTTGCCAACTTCTCCATTGTCCCTGCTCACCTCCGCCTTTTGACCGTCAACGTGAGTGATTCCTCGCCTGCCTCTGTAGCAAGTCGGGCTTGGCTGATCATCTCCTTCTCAATCTTCGCAGGTCGTCAGTCTCTTCTGGAAGTGCGTCCGACTCTCACACATCGCTCCTGTCGATCATATTTTGCTCACAACGCATCTCACAGCGCCTACCTTTCGTACGCCAACGCCCAGGCCGGTCCGGGCAAGGAGCCCGCGGTCAAGGAGGCGCTCGGCACGGCCGCCTGATTGCACAGACACTCTCGGTTCTCGGCCACGCACGCAAAATATACATAGACGGCAGGTGAGGGAGCGATGCAGGCGATGCGAATGCAAGAGGGCTACATGTGTTGCTACAACAACGCGCGGGGATCTCCCGAAAGTCGAGAGAGAGAGGGGGGCAAGATCTAGTTCTCTTCCGTGACTGGCTCCGAGGATGCAGGCGGCATCCACCGCTCGTACGTCGCGCGCTGCCTCTCCTCCTCCGCCTCAATCGCGGCGAGCTCGTCCCTCCGCGCCGCGCGCTCGCGCTCCGCCCGCACCGTCCCCGCGAGCTTGCCCACGAGCGCAGCGACGTTCTCGCGCCGCATCGCGCTGACGGGCACGACCCAGATCGGCTCGTCTCCGGCCTGGCGCACCCCGCGCGCGACGTCTTCGGCCTCGAGCGCGCGCACGAACGCCGTCAGGTCGGCGAGCTTGCGCTGCCCGTCCTGCGGGCTCGGCTGGGGCGACGCTCGCGCCTCCTCCTCATCAGCAGACGCAGCTTCGTCCGCCAGCGGCGAGGGCGCGCCAAAGAGGTCGGCCTTGTTGGCGACGACGCCGCGGATGCGGCCCTCGAGCTCGCCCTCTGCGAGTCCCTTTACGCGCGCATACGCGGCGAGCTCGGCGCGCAGGCTCGCGATCGCCTCGCGCGGGTCGGCGCTCGAGAGGTCGACGACGTACACGAGCGCCGAGCAGCGCTCGATGTGCCGGAGGAAGGCGTGCCCGAGGCCGACGTTGAGCGACGACGACGCGACGAGACCGGGGTTGTCGGTCAGGGTGAAGCGCAGGACTTCGGTCCGCTCCGAGGCGCTGCTGTCGGTAGCAGAAGCCGAGGGGCCGAGTTGCCGCCGCCGCTCGGCGCGCGACTGGTGCTGTGACGAGGCAGAGAAGTACTCCGGCGTCGCAGGCGTGTCGGTGATGTCGGCCGAAGTGGCGGACGCGGGAGAGGGGCGCGGGCCAGAGAAAGTGCCGTCGGACCACAGGATGCATGTGCCGTGGTGCGGATTGAGGGTGGTGAAGGCGTACGAGGCGACTCGGGGAGTCGACGAGGTCAGGGCGCGCAGGAGGGTGCTGAGGGGCAGTGTCCCGTCAGTTCAGTTGCGCGTCAGCAAATGAAGGCCGCGCACCTCTTGCCAGCATTTGGCAGTCCCACCAGGCCGACCTCACCCGTGCTCTTGACTTCGAGCTCGAGGCGCATCATCTCGCCGTCACCGCCCCGGGTCGCATACTTGGGGGAGCGATCCTCGTGCGTCAAAAACGACGGATTGCCCAAACCGGGTTGCCCGCCCGCGACGAGAAGGACAGGCTGGTCCAGCGGGGTCGGTTTGGTCAGGTCGAGGAAGAGCGGCTGGTCATCGTCTTGGCCATGATTGCGCCGCCTGCGCTGGCGCCGCCGCCGCTGCTTCGGGTCGGGCATCTCGATCTCGCGTGATAGGAGCTTCGAGAGGAGCTCGTGCTCGGTCCGTAGGAAGTGCGGGTGCCCCTCGAGCTCGGTCTGCGGGTACATGACGAAGAGCGCCTTGCGGAGCTGCTCGAGTGCGACGAGCTTCTCGCCGTCGATTTCGACCTCGTCGACCTCCTCCCACCGCTCGACGTCGTCCGGGTTGCCGAACTTGTCGGCCTTGTCGCGCCGCTTCTTCCACGCCTTCCACCGCACGTCGCGCGCCTCTGCCTCGGCAAGGCGGATCTTGTTGGCCTCGTACGCCCACTCGAGCTGCTCGCGCTCCTCGCGCTCGACCTCGGCCGCGTCCTCGTCCTTGGGCTCGCGGCGCACCTCGCGCACGATAGTTCCGACCGGCACGCGCAGGACGACGTCCTCGCCGCGCTTGCCCGCGAGCCAGGAACCGCCACCGGGCGAGCCGGCGCCGCCGCGGACAGTGCGCGGGAGATGCGAGAGGTTGGTGACGGATGGGGAAGCGACGAGGTAGACGGACCCGCCTGCACCACCTGGTCCACCGGAGGGAGGGCCGCGAGCCTGCAAGTATGCGTGGGTCAGCTGGGTACGAACAGTCTCATGAACTCGAAAGAACCCGCCTTGAATTTCTCGCGATGGAACGCGACGCCGCCTGCGCCGCCTCGCCCCGAGACGACTGCAAGGTTGAGGGTGTCGACAAAGTTGGACCCCTCCTGCGGAAACGGCCGGTCGGGTGAGGGGAAAGTTGCAGAGAGTGTGCGGTAGAGCGTGCGTACCTGCCTGCGCTTCCAGTCTGCCTTTGCCTTTGTGCGATCGGGAGCAGGCGACGGCGAGAGCGATGAAGGCTGTGCAAGCGCAGAGTAGCAGCGGGCAAACGAACGAGCGGGTACCCACGCTCGCAAGAGCAGCATTCCCTCCAGGATAAGCACAGCTGCGCTTTCTGGAGCGGGGATGGCACGCGACAGATCGAAGGAGCGCCGGCGACTTTGGCTTCCGGAGAGCAACCGCGCCTCTTTCTGCCCGTCCAGCTGCAGCCATGGCGGTCAAGGTGAGTCGCAGAGCTGTACACGGTCACCAGAGCTCACCCGCGCCCGCAGACATACACTCTCGAACAGGTCGCCGCGCACAAGTCGGCAGAGTCGTGCTGGGTTGTTGTCGAGGGAACCGTCTACGATGTGTGAGCTCTTCTCGAGACCTCTACAAGGTCGTGCAGACCACGCTGACGCTCTGCGGGCCGCTCAGGACAAGCTTTCTTGACGACCACCCCGGTGAGCGCGCCTCCTTCTCAGCTGCCCCACTTGCGCGTGCTCACGACCTTCCCGCCTCCCGCAAACCACTTCCGCTTCTCAACGTTCCTAGGTGGTCGCAAGATCCTTCTCAACAGCTCGGGCCAGGATGCGACTGAAAAGTTCTGGAAGTTCCACTCGAAGAAGGTCCTCGAGAAGACGGCCAAGCCCTTCCTCATCGGCGCCGTTGGCGACGAGGGTACCAACGTCGAAGAGGCCGTAGAGGTCAAGGTTGAGGAGGGCGTCTCGTCCAAGCAGGTAGAAGAGGAGGAGGAGGACTCGACGTACTTTGGCGGTGCGCCTTGTCGTTTCCAGCCTATTGCTCGTCTCCTTACGTGACTGGCTCGGCTCACCTGGCTGCCTCACAGACCTCGTTCCCTTCGGCGATCCGTTCTGGTACCAGGACTGGGCTTCGCCGTACTACAACGACTCGCACCGCAAGGTCCGCAGCGCCATGCGGAAGTTCACTGGTACTTCCCCTCTGACCGTGTCGCGCCAGGACGCCCCCACTCACATGAATTTGTGCAGACGAGTTCGTCACGCCAAACTGCGGCGCGTGGGACGAGGCAAAGAAGATCCCCGAAGAAGAGTACAAGCGCATCGCCGACTTTGGCATCCTCGCCGCCATCGCCGCCGGCTCCTCTGGTTGGCCGTCCGAGTACGCCAAAGGGCTGCCCATCCCGGGCGGCGTCGATCCCTCGAGCTGGGACGCCTTCAGCTCGATGATCGTCATCGACGAGCTGTCGCGCTGCGGCAGCGGTGGCGCGCTGTACGGCCTTCTCGGCGGCTTCGGCATCAGCATTGGTCCGATCATGCACTGGGCCACGGACGAGCTCAAGAAGCGCATCGTGCCGGACCTGCTCAAGGGTGTCAAGCGTTCGTGCCTCGCCATCACCGAGGTAGGCGTCTCGTCAGTCTGCTCTCGCGACTCTGTTGTGACGCCCCGTGTGTTCTCGCAGCCTGAGGGTGGCTCAGATGTCGCCAACATCGTGTCCGAGGCCAAGAAGTCCGAAGACGGCGCGCACTACATCGTCAACGGCGCGAAGAAGTGGATCACGAAGTGCGTCCCGGATTGTCGTCCTCCCGACCCGGCGCTCACGGTCATGCCATTGCAGTGGCGTCTCGTGCGACTACTTCGTGACCGCCGTCCGCACGGGCGGCAAGGGCATGGGCGGCATCTCGCTCATGGTCGTCGAGCGCACCGAGGGCCTCACGACCCGCCGCATGGACTGTATGGGCGTTTGGGCCTCCGGGACGACTTACGTTACGTACGAGGACGTCAAGGTGCCTGTCGGAAATCTGCTCGGGAGGGAGAACAAGGGCTTCCAGGTGCGTTCTTTCCCTCGCCTTTCCCAGCCTCTACGCGTCGCCCAGGCTCGCTTCTCATTTCCCCCGCTCTCACAGATCATTATGTCGAATTTTAATGGAGAACGGAGCGGCATTGCGATTCAGAGCAACCGCTTTGCCCGAGTTTGCCTCGAGGAGAGCATCAGTGGGTCTCCTCCGATGCACCGCCGAGCTCCAATCGACTGGACAAGCCTCCGCTTGCACCAGCATGCTCACCTTTCTCCACTCGATCCCCAGAATATGCCAGCAAGCGCGAGACATTCGGCAAGAAGCTCATTGACCACCCAGTCATCCGCGCGAAGGCAAGTCAAGCTTCTGGCGATTGACATATCCGGCTAGGGCGATGCCGAGCATGATTCGTTCAGATGCGATATGCTGATGTCACTCTCCACTCGCAGCTCGCATCCATGGCGCAGCGCATCGAGGCAACGCATGCATGGATTGAGACGGGTCAGTTCGCAGCCTGTTCCCCCGATGTCGCCGTTCTCACCTTCGAAGCCCTTTGATGCAGTCGTGTATCAGACGCTGCACTACGACGCCGACACGGTCAACCTCCGTGGCGGCGGGACGGTCGCGCTGCTCAAGGCCCGGGCAACGGGTGCGCCGCTCTCTTTGACAGGCATCCGGAGCTCAGGCCCTGGCTCTGCTGACCTAGCGGCTCGCATGAACACAGAAACTCTAGAGTTTTGCGTCGGCCAAGCAATGCAGGTGCGTTGACGCCGTCCCGCTGGTCAATCGTTGCCAACCTTCTCAACCTTGCCTTCTCCGTTCGCGAACAGATCTTCGGCGGACTGGGCTACTCGCGTGGTGGCCAGGGCGAGAAGATTGAGCGTCTGTGGCGCGACTGCAAGGCCTACTCGTGAGTCGGCTCGCAGTCTTTCCGACGAACCAGCAGCAGCGAGCTCGCGCTCAGGCTGGCGATATCCCCTCGACGCGCTGCGAAAAGTGCTAACGAACCCATAATTCACAGGATCCCCGGCGGTTCCTACGAGATCATGCAGTGCGTCAAGACGTTGCTGTCACAGTCCTGGCCTGAATCTGACCACTCGCTCCGTCACCACAGGGATCTCGGCATCCGCCAGTCGGTCAAAGTCGCGCAGATCATGGGGTGCGTTCTCCAGCAGTCGATTTTGTCGACGTGAGCTGACTGCCCCGACTCGCAGCGCAAAGCTCTGAGCACTGCGCCACCCGCCTGTTCGTCCCTCATGCGCTCTTCCCGTGTCGTGCCACTTTCTGCTCTTCTACTCTATTCGTCTGCGTGTCGTTGTCTCCCGCTGTACCATTGAAGCTTCTGCAAGTGCCGTCGTGTCCTCGTGTGCCTTACGTGCATCTGCGTCTGGAGAGGTCACCTCGGCGACCGCAACTCTCGTACTGCGCGTCCACAAGCCGGGAGGAGGCTGCTACGGGGTCTTCGATATTTCAGTACAAGGGGATGTGACAACGGCCGAACCGAACCGAATGGGGGAAGAGCCGCGAGAGGGGACGACTAGGGAAAGAGGGGGGAGAGTGGGGAGGGTTAGGTACGTCTAGGGGTGGTTCAAACGCTTTTGGCGGTGGAGGGGGTAGAACGACATGCGATGGAGACGATGCGAGAGAGGATGAACACGGGAACAGTGCGAGCGAGGGAAGGGTGCAAGAGGGAGCAAATGGGTGCGAAGAGGTTTACTTCGACTCCTCCTCCTTCTTAGGCTCCTCCTGGGTCTGGCCCTGTGCGTTCCTGCTCTCGTACACTCTGCACGTTAGTCAGCACATATGGAAGAGTTGGGAGACGTCAGGAGGGCACGGAAAGGAAGGCGGAGCAAGGGGAGAGAAGAGGCAAGGGGTCTAAGTCAGCACTGCTCTTTTCCAACAGACAAGTTGGGGAGCACGCACTTCTGGAAGAGCTTGAGCGACGCCTGCTGGGTCTCCGAAACCTTGGTCTTGATGTCCTCCGGCTTGACGTCCGAGCCCTCAGCCTGGGCCTTCACGTTGAGCTCGCGAAGCTCGGCAATGAGGCCCTTAACCTTCTCCGCCTCCTCAGCGTCCACCTGCTCCTTGAACTCGTTAAGCGCCTTCTCGGTCTCGGCGGCGACCGAGTCGGCCGAGTTGGCAGCTTCGATGAGGTCGCGGCGCGCCTTGTCGGCCTCGGCGTGCGCTTCGGCCTGCGCAATCATCGACTCGATCTCCTTGTCGGAGAGACCCGACGACGCAGCAATGGTGATGGACTGGTCCTTGTTGGTGGCCTTGTCCTTGGCCGAGACGTTGACGATGCCGTCGGCGTCGATGTCGAAGGTGACCTCGATCTGGGGAATGCCCTTGGGCGCAGGGGGGATGCCGACGAGCTGGAAGTTGCCGAGCATCTTGTTGTCGCGGACGAGCTCACGCTCGCCCTGGAAGACCTTGATCTCGACGGCGGTCTGTCCGTCGGCGGCGGTCGAGAAGGTCTGCGACTTCTTGGTCGGGATGGTGGTGTTGCGGTTGATGAGGCGCGTGAAGACACCGCCGAGAGTCTGCAGACGCGAGGATCGTGAGTGCGAGGTTATTTGCGCGCATGGAAGAAGCGCAACGCACCTCGATACCGAGCGAGAGCGGGGTAACGTCGAGGAGGAGGACGTCCGTGACCGAGCCGGCAAGGACACCACCCTGGATGGCGGCACCGACAGCGACGGCCTCGTCGGGGTTGACGCCCTTGGACGGGTCGCGGCCGAAGACCGACTTGACGGTCTCGACGACCTTGGGCATGCGCGACATGCCGCCGACGAGGATGACCTCCTCGACCTCGGACGCCTTCATGCCAGCGTCGGCGAGCGCCTTCTTGCAGGGCTCGACGGTCTTCTGGATGAGCGGGCCGACGAGCTGCTCGAGCTGCGAGCGGGTGAACTTGAGGTTGATGTGCTTGGGGCCCGAGGCGTCGGCGGTGATGTAGGGGAGGTTGATGTCGGTCTGGGAGGTCGACGAGAGCTCAATCTTGGCCTTCTCGGCAGCCTCACGGATGCGCTGGATGGCCATGCGGTCCTTCGAGAGGTCGAGGCTCGACTCCTTCTTGAACTCGGCGACGATGTGGTTGACGAGCGCAATGTCAAAGTCCTCACCACCGAGGTGGGTGTTGCCGTTGGTCGACTTCACCTCGAAGACACCGTTCTGCATCTCAAGGATCGAGACATCGAACGTGCCACCACCAAGGTCGTAGACGGCGACCTGGCGCGAGTCGTTGCGGTCGAGGCCGTAGGCGAGGGCAGCAGCGGTCGGCTCGTTGATGACACGGAGGACGTCGAGGCCGGCGATCGTGCCAGCGTCCTTGGTGGCCTGGCGCTGCGAGTCGTTGAAGCTGTAGGCGGTTGCAGGTAAGCGGGTCTCTCGATGACGACAGCGCAATGTCGGCTCACTAGGCGGGAACGGTGATGACGGCGTGCTTGAGGTTCTTGCCGAGGAAGCCCTCAGCGGTCTCCTTCATCTTGCCGACGACGAAAGCACCGATCTGCGCGGGCGAGTACTTCTGGCCGCGCGCCTCGAGCCATGCGTCACCGTTCGAGTGCTTGACGATCTTGAACGGGACGTTGTTGATGTCGTCCTGGACCTCCTTGTCCGAGAACTTGCGGCCGATGAGACGCTTGGTCGCGAAGAAGGTGTTCTGCGCGGAGAAGTACGGGGAGTCAACCTCCTGCCCTCTCAACGACCTCGCAGAATTCCCGAATGCGACTCACCTCAAAGTTGACAACAGCCTGGCGCTTGGCCGGGAGACCAACGAGGCGCTCGCCGTCCTTGGTGAAGGCGACGACGGAGGGGGTTGTCCGGCCACCCTCCGAGTTCTCGAGGACACGGGGAACCTTGCCCTCCATAAGGGCAACACACGAGTTGGTGGTACCGAGGTCCATGCCGACAACGGGGCCCGAGACCTTCGAGTTGAAGCGCTGCTGCATGAGCGACGCCTGCAGTAGCCGAGGCGGACGACGCGGCGAGATCGGGATCGAGCAGGGTCAGCTGGGGGGCATGGCAGGGCGTGCAGCACCTTTTCGCGCCGTCGAGCGCCGCCACGCGGGCCCGGAGCGGGGTGTGTGGCGGCGCAGAGCGGGGCGGCGAGCGGGTGCGATGGGCAGAGGAAAAAGGTTACGGACCGAGCGCGGGGTGCGGGCGGCACGAAGGCCAGAGAGGCGGGCGGCAGACAGCATTGTGTGCGAGTACGGAACCCGGGAAAGAGCGCGCAGGGGCGAGGGAAACAAGAGAGGAAGCGAGCGACGCCGCCGCCGCGAAGCTCGACTCGCCGCGCTCCCGCTCCCGGCGAAGGTTCGAGGGCCACGCAATACCGGCCGCCACTCTTGCGCTCGCACTCGCAGGACAGCCTCAGAGCCCACCCACGTACTCGCACGGTCACCAAGCATGCATTGCGCACCAACCGAGCACCTCGGAGTGACCCCGTGTGGCGCAGACTCAGTCCTCCTCCTCGTCCTCGTCACCTTCTCCCGATCCCTCTCCTTCAGCGTCCTCCCCGTCCTCTCCGTCCTCCTCGTCGTCATCTTCGTCTCCGTCATTGTCGCTCGCTGGCGAAGGCGAAATGATCTGCAATGGCGAATGATCCAAGATCAGCATGGGACAGAGCGGAAAGTACAGGTGCGAGGAAAGCACCGCACGCACCTCGTTCAGCAGCTGCGTAAAGGGCGAGGCAACCTCGATGGCGTGCTTGAGCTTCTGCAGGAAGCCGTCCGACGTGACGACATCGTCCGGGAAGTACGTCTCGACGGCGAACGAGCGGCACTTGAGCAGGTCAATGTCCTTGTGCGTCTTGTCGACGCCCTCGAGCTTGGGTGCATTCTTGAGCTGGTCGCTCCCGCCAAAGATGCTCGAGCGCTTGTTGTCCATCCGCGGCTTGTCCGAGCCAAACAGCTCGACAAAGTCCTCGGCCGCGAGCACCTTGCGCAGCGGCTTCGGGTCGCGCAGGATCGCGTCGCGGAACAGCTTGAGCGAGCTCGCCGGCGGCTGCCAGCACCCGCACCCGAGCATCGACTTGCCGCCGGGCTGGATGTGGACGTAGTACAGCGCGAACGGCCCTTTGCGCCCCGTGCGCGAGTGCGAGGCGCAAAAGTACGTCTTGTACGGCGTCTTGTCCTTGGAGAACCGCACGTCGCGGTAGATGCGGTGCATGAGGTCCTTGGCCGGGAGGTGCGGCAGCTGCCAGTCGGCCTCGGACGCGAGCGGGACCCAGTGCTGCACGAACGTTGTGAAATTGAGCAACGCATGGCGGTACTCGTTGTCGTGCAGCTGAAACCATTCCCGGTCGTTGTGCTTCGAGAGTCGCTTGAGAAAGTCGAGCGTTTCGGGCAGGATGGTGGGTACGTCGGCTGGAAGGCGAGTTGTCAGCTTCTGCGCGGATGCGCGTTTCCAAGGACGCACCTTTGCTCTTCGGCGCTGGTACCTTCTTCGCCGACCCTACGACCCTCGTCTTGACGTCGTCCCCGCTGTCGTCGCCGTCCTCCTCCTCGTCCTCGTCCTCGTCATTGATGAAGTCGTCCTCCGAGTCGCTCTTCTTGCCCTTTTTCGCCCTGCCCTCGACCTTCTTTGCCGGTTTCGCCTTGCTCTTGCCCTTGCCCTTCTCCGGCGGTGCGCTATCGCCCGAGTCTGTGTCCTCGATCCCGGTCGAGCCAGCGTCATCGTCGCTCGACGGGGGCGCAACCTTGCGGACGCGCTTGCGCGGAGACGCGTCGTCCGAGACCTTGCGCGCCTTGGTAGCCTTGCCTTCCTTGGCAGCCATTGCGAGCGGGCGGGAGGAAGCGGTGGAAGCAAGTTGACATCGCGCTTGCGAGCGCGACCTTGAGATCGTTCGCACGGAACGGGCTGGGCTCTAGCTCGAGCGCATTGTGATACAATGAGACACGCTCTCTATCCACAAATTCCGCTCACGCGTGATAAATGTCGAGGTGAGACCCGCACCGCCTTCTCGTCGAGCGCGGACGCTCTGAACTGCACAACTCCGCACTCTCGCTCACATGGCGCGATCTGTCAAGCGAGCAGCACCGCAGGCTGCTGCAGCTGCGCCCAAGAAGCCGCGCACCTCCCGCGCAGAGCCGTCGCCGTCGCCTGAGCTCGAGGACGACGACTCGGAGATCAACGAGTTCGAGGAGGACCTCGCAGGCAGCGGGCTCGACGAGGAGGTGGCGGACGACGGGAGCAGTGTGGATGACTTCGCGGGCGGCCTGGACGGGCTCGAAGGGCTCGGGGGAGACGAGGACGACGATGAGGACCAGATGATCGGGGACGACGACCAGGACCTCTACGCCAATCTCGACGTCGAGCACAGCGACGAGGGCGAGTCTGACGACGACGAGTCTGACGGCGGCAGCGAGATGGGCGCGGACGGTGCTGCAGACGACGACGACGGCTGGGAGACGGTCGGGACGGCACCGTCCAAGCCGCTCATCGCGCCCGCCGCCGAGCTCGACAAGAAGCGCAAGGGCAAGCAACCCAAGCCGCTCTCGCCCGCCGAGCTGCGCGCGCTCGCGTTCGCCGAGCTCACCGCGTCGCCCATCTCGAACGTCCTCGCGACGCAGGTCTCGTCGGTCCTCGACCCCATCACGCCGCCTGCGCCCGCTTCGTCCCCTCTTCAGCCGCTACTCAAATCCCTCCATGCGCACTTGACGAGCCTGCCGAAGCAGAAGCCCGTCAGCCTCGCAGGTCTGCGCAAGAAGGGGCGGGCCGTGCCCGAGGTCGAGGGTAGCAACGGCAAGTGGGCCAAGATGGACCTGCCGTGGGAGAAGCCCAGGAGCGAAGACGTGCGCGTTGTCGGAAAGTGGGCTTGGGGCGGTGGCGTCAAGGAGCACGGCGAGTACGTCGTTGAACTGGCCATTGCGATTCCTCCGGTGAGTCTTTCGCCCTTCCGAGCTGCTTGAATCGGCCATGCTGAACGCTCTCCATGCATGTAGACGCTGCTTCAACCGAAGGACTACCTTTACCCGCGCTTCTCCGTCAAGACGCTGCACTACCTCACGATCCTCGCATCCTCCCTCCCCGACTCGCTCGGTCCCGTGTCGACCTCCTTTGCTCCCTTACCTGGCTCGCAGGGCTATGCCCTCGAGGTTCGGTCTGCTACGCCGAAGGGCGCGGAGAAGATTGGCCTCGGCAAGGTCAAGGGTGCCGTCCTGCGCCTTCGCGTAGTCGCTCCTCCCGGCGCTTTCGCGACCTCGAAGCTCGCACCGGCGAGCAACGTTATTCGCCCGCTCTCCCTCGCAGCGGATGGCGAGAACCCACAGCTCGACCCGTCCATGCTCCCGTCGACTCCGCTGCACTCGTCCGCCCTGCACCTCTCCTCGCTCTCGCTCCTAACCGACCACCTCAAGTACCACCACTCGTTGTCGACCTCGTACCCCGCCTATGCCGCTTCTGCGCGGCTCCTGCAAGCGTGGGCCGTCAAGCGCGGCTACGACGCCTCGCTCGGCCTGACGTCCGAATGGTGGGCATGGTGCGTGGCGCGCAGCCTGAACGCCGGCGGGAAGTCGGCCGCGGGCGACTCGGCGAGTCTTGCTGCGGGCGGCGAAGCATGGGCTGGCTGGCGCAAGGCTGTCGAATGGCTCGCAGGCGCGAACTGGACAGAGGGCATCTTCTTCAAGTCGAGCGCCGAGACGGTGCGGAAGAACCCCCTCGGCCTCGCCATGAGCAGCAGAACTGACCTTGTTCGCTCGCACAGTACTCGAAGGATCAGTTCAAGGCGGCTTACAAGGGCCGTCCGCTCTTCGTCGACCCTACCGGCACCGTCAACCTCGCAGCCGGTGTAGACCTCTCGACGCTCGATATGCTCAAGCATGACGCACGCGCCGCCATCACTCTCCTGCTGAGCGGCGTCGACGACGAGCGGAAGTTCGAAGCGTCTTTCGTGCGCGATGTTCGCCCAGTTGAGCACTTTGACAACTACGCGAGGTGCGTGCTTTTGCTTGTCAGTCGCCTTCGTTCGTCACCTGACGCAGGCGCACTCGCAGGATTACGCTTCCGTATGCGCCGAAGGTCGACCCCGATGCAAGTCTCGACTACGCCGATCCCCTTTCCTACCTCCTCGCCTCCCTCAATGCGACTCTTCGTCGCGCCCTTGGTCCGCGCGTTCGCGCCTTCACCCTTTCGACACCGCCGCGTCCCTCCTTCTCCGCTACTTCTCCCGCGCCCAAACCGCCCACGTCCGTCTCTGTCTCGCTCGGCGTCCTTCTCGATCCGATCGAGTCGCTGCGCCTCGTCGACCAGGGCCCGTCGGCAGAGGACGAGGAGGCCTGCGCCGACTTCCGCGCCTTCTGGGGCAACAAATCGGAGCTGCGCCGCTTCCAGGACGGCGCAATCGTGGAGGCGGTCGTCTGGGACCAGCCGGGACCTGGCGGTCTTGGGCCCCGGCGCAGCACCATCGTGCGCCGCATCGTCGAGTACATCCTTGGCGAGCGCCATGGTGTCCCCGCCGTCAACATCGACTTCTTCGCCGGTGCGATGGACCACCTGCTCGTCGAGCCTGAGGCGGTTCGCCGCTCGATCTACCTCGAGGATCCGGTCACCGCTGGCAAGGGCTTCAGCGCGGCCATCACGGCGTTCGACGAGCTCGCCAAGGAGATCACCGACATGAAGGACCTCCCTCTTACCGTCTCGGCCGTCCAGCCCTGCTCGCCCGGCTTGCGGTACTCGACCCCCTTCACGCCCTCGCCGCGCCGTCTCAAGGACTTCGACCGCCTCCCAGCTTCGCTCAAGTACCTCGATCCGCACGACTTTCACATCACGCTCGAAGGCTCGGGTAGCTGGCCCGACGAGCTCGAAGCGGTGCAGAAGATCAAGGCGGCGTTCCTCGCCAAGCTCGGCGAGAACCTCGAGTCGTCGCGTTCGGTGCTCCAGGCGCAATTGGTGATCGACGTTGAAGCGCGACCCATCGACGACGATGTCGCGCTCGAGATCCTCACTGCGACGGGATGGGCGTTCCGCGCACGCATCTTCTACGATCGCTCGCAGATTCTGCTCGAGGAGCGGGAGGACCAGCTGGGCGATGTCGACGAGGCCAGCGGCTCTCGGTTGTCTCCCCTCGACACATACCTGCAGCGCTTCGTACAGCGCCCGAAGCACCACGCCGCGATCTCTTCCCTCCAAAACCACTTCCCCTCCTTCTCTCCGACTGTCCGCCTTCTCAAGCGCTGGGTCTCGGCGCACATGCTCTCGGCACATTTCTCCGATGAGCAGCTCGAGCTCGTCGCCGCCTCTGTCTTCATCGATGCCGCCTCGCCCTTCGACCCGCCGCAGAGCGGCGCGACGGGCTTTGCGCGCGCGCTCGAGCGCATCGCGAGCTGGAAGTGGCGCGACGAGCCCCTCCTCGTTCCCATCTACTCCTTCCAGACGGCCGTGTCGTCCGGTCGCCGCCCGGTTCTCCCGACGGCCGACCGCGCGCGTGCGACCGATGCGTTCCAGTCAATGAGGCTTGCGAAGCCGGCGATGGATTCGCATGCGTGGGTGATCGCGACCGAGAGTGATCTCGAAGGCCTGTACTGGGGCGAAGCGACGGGCAAGGTCGCCGCAGCGCGAATTCGCGGTCTGGCCAAGGCGGCGTTGGCGGCCCTCCAGGCGGGCGTGACCGAGGGTGGTCTGAGCGTGGAGGTGAGTCGGCTTGCCCCTCTTTTCGATGAGTGCAGCTCACTTACTCGCGGCTTTGCAGCAAATCTTCTCGCCGCCTCTCGGCGATTACGCCTTCCTCATCCATCTCGACGCGTCGCTCATCCCGCGACACTTCCAATCCATCACACCCGACGCCGAAGCGCTTGCGCGGCGATCGCGCTCGTCTATCCTTTCAGGCTCGCTGATGGGTGAAACAGAAGACGATGAGGACGAGATGCGCGTCGGCTGGGATCCGGTCGCCGACTTGATCAAGCAGCTGCAGGTTTGTCACTCTCCTCGAGAGCTCCTTTGACCCGTGTACTGACGTTCCTCGCCCACGACAGCGCGTCTACCCGTCCGTCTGCCTCCTCTTCCACTCGGAGCACGGCTCTCCCATCGTTGGCGGCATCTGGAACCCGTCTGTCGAGGCGCCGCGTGCTTTCAAGGTTGGCCTGGGCTTCCCGACAAAGCCTGTGCGCGATGCGGACGCAAAGGAGGGCAAGGCCAAGGTCGTGCTCGACAAGAAGGCCGTCTTCCGTGACATCGAGCGGATCGGCAAGGGATTCGTGGTGCGCGTGGAGGAGGTCAAGCAGCAGTAGAGCATTTCGCATTAGCATATCGCATCCGCCACATACAGTATCGCCGGCTCAGCGAGCGGACGTGGTTCGAGCACGTCGAGAGTTGGCGCCAACTTCGACCAACAGCACAAGACGCGCGACGAACGCGACCTCTTTTCATTCCTCTCGTTCTGCAGCTCTCTTTCGCTCGACTGCATACGCGTGGTTTGAAAGTCACGCTGTTGCAAGCGGCACGAGTGGTAAAAGTGGGACGGGGAGGTAACAACAAGGGAGGGCGACCGCGACAGAAAGACGAAAGACGAACACGCGCGCCACGACGGCTCAGGTGAGAGGGGAGGGTATGCGCTCGCGCAATTAGGGCTTGCCCTGCGACGAGAACTGTAGAGCGGAGGAGCGACCAGGTCAGTTGGGTAGTGGCGACGGGCGTGACGAGCGCAGAGGAGACGAACCTTGGTGACAGCCTTGGTGCCCTCCGAGATGGCGTGCTTCGAGAGCTCGCCGGGGAGGATGAGGCGGACCGAGGTCTGGATCTCGCGCGACGAGATGGTCGACTTCTTGTTGTACGACGCGAGCTTCGAGGCCTCCGAGGCTGCGGGAGCGCGTTCGACGCGTCAGTATGGAGGGCACGAGGCAGACCAGTTCAAGAGGAGCTCACCAATGCGCTCGAAGATGTCGTTGACGAACGAGTTGAGGATGAGCATGGCCTTGTTCGAGATACCGGTGTCGGGGTGGACCTGCTTGAGGACCTTGTAGATGTACGACGAGCTGGCGGGAGGGAGCTCGAGGTAAGTCTCGTCGCCTCGTCACAGCGAAAGGCAGAGCCGGAGGACGCACTACGTCTCCTTGCGGGTCTTGCGCTTGCGCTTCTTGTCGTCGCCCGAGGCCGGCGCCTTCTTGACGGCCTTCTTCGCGGGGGCCTTGCCAGCGGGAGCCTTCGAGGCAGGGGCCTTGCCGGCGGTCGAGGCGGGCTTCTTCTGTTGAGGTCGAGTGACAGGGCAAGTCAGCGAGGTGTGACGGTGGCTAGCGTGTGGACGGAGTGGAGACGAACCTCGGCGGTGGTCGACTTGGGGGCCATTGTGTTGGTGTGAGTGGTTCGTAGAGTAGAGTACGAGCGTGAAGAGGAAGAGGAAAGGCAAGGAGCGAGCCGAGGCGGGAAGGGACAGCGCGCGCCGAGTTGCGAGCAAACAAGCCAGCGGCGAGCGCGCGGCCGCACGCTGCGTACGCGCGCATCGCCACGTGGCCGTGCGGACGCGCGCATCTCGCGCCCGCGTTCTCGCTTCGCACGCGCAAACACCGCTGTCATCTCGCCCGCCATCCGCGCTCCTTCTCCTTCTCTCCCTCACAACTACGCTACTCGCGCCCAGTCTCCTCACCCTCACCCCACCCACCCCCACCCCTACACTTCAACATGTCTTCTGGCGGCAAGTCTGGCGGCAAGGCCGGTGGTGACGCTTCGTCCAAGGCCCAGTCGCGCTCGAGCAAGGCCGGTCTCCAGTTCCCCGTCGGTCGTATCCACCGTCTCCTCCGCCGCGGCAACTACGCCCAGCGTGTCGGTGCCGGTGCTCCCGGTGCGCCCTCTCCCTTCGCCCATGTTTGCCCCCCGACTGTTCACTGACCTGCTCGGCCCTTTCTCCAGTCTACCTCGCTGCCGTCCTTGAGTACCTCGCTGCCGAGATCCTCGAGCTTGCTGGCAACGCTGCCCGGTTAGTTTCGCTCGTCGTCTTGCTCCCGACCTCGTCCTGACCCTCTCGCTGCGTCCCACAGTGACAACAAGAAGTCGCGCATCATCCCCCGTCACCTCCAGCTCGCCATCCGCAACGACGAGGAGCTCAACCGCCTCCTCGGCCACGTCGTCATCTCGCAGGGTGGTGTCCTCCCCAACATCCACTCGGAGCTCCTCCCGCAGAAGACCAAGCTCGGCAAGGACGGCAAGCCCAGCCAGGAGTTCTAAGCGCGCTACCACCACCCCCTTTTGGTGCCGTGTGCGGAGTCGTCGGGTCGTGTTTCGTCTTTCTGTCGCGGGAGTCTCGCCCATTGTTGTTTATCCCCCTCCTCGCCATTTGCAACCTTACGCCGCTCGCATCTGAGCGTGCCCTTTGCCTATCTATCTCTTCGTCGCGATCGAGAGGGATTCGCTCGAACTGTGTCTGCGCCTCGCTTGCTCGCGCGACTATGTCTTTTCTCGCTCGCCTCGATGCGTTGACCATGCTTCGGTTGCTCGTCTTTCGCTTCCTCAACCCACGGTGCTTAGCTTGCTGAGCGGCACCGTCCCGATGTCCTGTGGGGCATTGACCGTGGCTCCTGGTCTCGCAGCGGTCTGCGACCTGGCCTGTCGCGACGTCGAGTTGTCGACCGCTTCCGGGCGCGGTCGCCTTTGCAGCCTGTGCGACCCGACGCCGTAATCGGGACCAAGGTGAACGCACCTGCAGCTGCTAGACAGTTCAGTCGCCGACGGCAGCGCTGAAGCGCGGAGTGCGTCGACTGCTTGTCCCCGCTGCTTTTCGCTCGCACGCTCGAGACTGTCGTCTAGCAGACTTGCTGCCTTCTTGGACGCGTCTTTTCCGCTCTCCACTTGAGATGCCGCTGCTGTTGAAGGATGAAGGCGTCTGAGCCTCTCGTCCCCTGTGCGCAACGAGCGCAAAAGCGAGGCGGCGCACCTGCGGGCGCTGGTCCGAGAGTCAACCGGCGTGCTGTCTTCGTGAGATGTACCATGAGCACGCAGGCTCAGTAACTCCCGCTTGACTGTATGCCTGCAGGCCGGACAGAGCAGGCGAGGCATGTCTCGTGCTCCGGCGAGCACCTTCCAAGCGTCCAGGGCATGCTTCACCATCTGACATCGAGAGAGCCTCTCGCGGTGTGCTGCTGGACGAGCAGTGCGAAAATCGGCGTATGTTTCAGGCAGACCGGACAAGGGGACTAAGGCACGTTTGACGACAGCGAGTGAACAGAAAGGAGACAGGCAGCAGAGCTAAGCAGGAATGGGTGGTGAAACGGGACGGCCCGAGCGAACAGGCGGACGTAACTTATTCGTCGGCGTCCTTGCTCTTCTTCTTGCCCGACGAGCCCTTGGGGTTCTTGTTCGGGAGGAGCTCGGAGTGGATGTTCGGCAGGACCTGCGGGTCGTACGACATGCGGTTCAATCAGTGTTTCGGATTGTGCCGACCTGAGACGACGCAGACTCACGCCGCCTAAGGGTGTGTCGACGCGATGGAGAGTGCACGGAGCGGTGGGTTCAGGGAAAGCGCAGGGAGAGAACTCGTCAGAACTTTCGGCTCAGTCGGAACGACTCGTGACGGCCGCACCCTGGGAAATCGTCGCTATGCAGAGAGACTTGTTAGTTGTGGTACGCGACCGAAAGCGGTAGAAGGCAAGCGCACCCGAAGCAAGGAGCCTGTCGAGCTCCTCGTCGTTGCGGATGGCGAGCTGCAGGTGGCGCGGGATGATGCGGCTCTTCTTGTTGTCTCGCGCGGCGTTACCGGCGAGCTCGAGGATCTCAGCGACGAGGTATTCGAGGACCGCGGCAAGGTAGACTGCGGGCAGGCGAACGAGTTTAGTCTGGCAACGCTGACGGAGAAGCGAAGCAAGGGCGGACCCGGAGCGCCTGCGCCGATGCGCTTCGAGTACTGGCCCTTCTTGAGGAACTGCGGCGTGCTCCACGGTGTGTCACTGATGTGCGTATAGGAGACTCGCGCGACGAAGTTGCGTCCACCCCGTCAAGCACCCGACGCGCAGAGGAGACGCACCCTGTGAATCCTGCCGACGGGGAACTGGAGACCCGCCTTGGCTGCACGGCGATGTCTGAAGCCCAATCAGCGCAGGTCTGTATCTAGGTAGACGGAGCGGGAGAGGCGACGAACCGGAACGCGACATGCTGATCTTGCCGTCCGAGCCGGACTTGCCCTTGCCGCCGCTGCCAGTCGCGCCCATGTTGTCAGTCGTTGGTTTGGTGGTGAGGCGAAGGCTGTAAAGGCGACGCTGGAGATGGCGAGACGTTGTCGGAGAAGAGACGATGACGAAGGGAGGACGAAGCGGGGCGTGGAGCGGGTCAGCTCGAGCACGTGCGGACACCTTGTTTGGCTGGGCCCGCTCGAAGGCGTACCTCGAGGCTGCAGGAGCAAGATGCGGCGAGACGGGTAGAAGAGGGAGGACAAGCCGCGAGCGAGGCGGACGCGCGCAAAGTCAACCTTGTCCACCTACCGCAACCTCGCTGAGCGCGCTCTGATGCGCTTGAGTGACTCGTTAGACGCGTATACAGATCCTGTGCGCGGCCTGGCAAGCTCTCTGGCGCGAGACGCAGTGTGGTTATGTTGACATCTCGTGCTTGGGAAGGTCGCCTGGAAACTGCTTTTCCTCCTGCGATCCGAGCCGCCTGCATACCGCGACGCATTCCAGAGACAAGCAACAGGCTACTTACGTCTAAGCCATGTCTCAGAAAATCAAAGAGTTGGGCCCGCTCGCCACCTCCACGCACCGTCCGTCTGTTGTCTGCTCTCCTGTCGGGATTGTCCATGCTGCGTCGTTCTGTGACTTGCGTCGCCTCCTGCTACTCGACTGTGACGCCCAATGTTCTGGCGCACGATTCCCCGAGCAACCGATGTGCTTGCACGCCCAGACTCTGGCGACCCGCCAGACGCCGCACCTCCTCTTCGACCTCCCCGTCCCAGTACCTCCGCCGACATTCACGAAGCTCCTACGCGTGCCGTGCGCGACGGTGTCGTGGAGGAGCACAGCCTGACGAAGCCGATCAGGTCGCCGTCTCGCCCTCCGTCTCGCTCGAGTGGGGCACTGCGGCGAGCTGTCGAGGCCGTCATCGCCGAGGAACGACGCAGCACGCCGCGACACATGCGCGACGTGGTGCATGCCGCCGTGGAGCAGGACCGGGGGGAGAGAGGGGCGACCGGGTTCTCGGGCCTGCTGAAGAAGCGCAAGAGCGTCGTAAGCCTCTTCAAGCGACATGCCGGAGCGGCAGACGCAGAGGATGGGCCGCTTGAGGGCAGCGTGCAGCCGAGCAGGCGATGTTCAACCCCAGACTCGGTGTCAAGCACGTCCGACGACGACCGGCCACAGCAGCTCGCTTCAGCACAGCCGGCTGGCGTCGTACGAGGTCTTGCTCAGCTTCCTTCGGCACCATCACATGCAGTTGCTCGGCACTCGAGCTCCTCGGACCCTTTCAGCCCGGTACTCGAGCCCGTGCGCTCCCCTCCCATGCGCTCTTTCACAAGTTCCCTCCGCTGCGACAAACCGACTCCGCCAATCTCAAGTATGCGACCGACTCGGCGGGCGACGGATGGGACGCAAGCTGCTCTCGCATGGCCAGCACCAGTCGACGGCGGGACTGGCCATTTCACGTCTTCTCCGCCGCAGCGCAAAGCCAGCTCATTCCGCCGTCAGCAGGCCAGTACGTTCCACCACCTCGTCCAGCTAAATTCGAGATGTCTCACGGCATCAGACCGTCACGCAGTGAGGCATTCGACCATATCGGACGATTGCGGCGGAAACGACGACGGCAGCTCGGTAGCGACTGGATCGCTTTTGAGCCGCGACAGCTTGTCCGACCCGGACGAGGAATCGTCCGAAGTGGCAGAGCGTTCTTTGTCGGTCAATCGACCAGTCAAACTCGTCGAGCTCAACGACCGAGTATCCGACTTGAGCAGAGCGGCACGGCGTTCTAGCCTCGACGCGGCACCGGCTCGCCTTCCCCTCGAGCCGCACTCGCCGTTCAAGAGCCATGCGGAGCGGACTCCTCCGCTTCCACCGTCAGCTTTCACGGGCATTGTGAACCTCGGCAATACCTGTTACCTCGCTTGTGTCCTGCAAGCCCTCTTCGCAACAAAGCCGCTCGCGGACTTCTTTCTTAGTATGTGTGCCTTCTCCGACTCCGCCCGCCCACTCATGACTCACACTTGGTCCTCGCAGGCGGAGACTACATTAATGAGCTGAATCCGCATAGTCGGTCAGGTGTTGCCGGTCAACTTGCGAAGGTGCCGCTAAATGCCTTTTCCTCCGGATACTTGCCTCTGACTCTTCTTCTGCAGTCGCTAGCACAGTTTGTGCAAGTCTTAAAGTCAGGCGACTATCGTTCTGCATCTCCCGCCCGGCTTCGTGTCCGTCTCTTGCGTCGCTATCTTCGACTGCTTGCTCACCGCCTCGCCTCACAGGATACGCTCGGCCGCATTGCCCCTCAGTATCGCGATAGGCAGCAGCAGGACGCCCAAGAGCTACTTCTCGCTCTTCTTGACGGTCTGCACGACGACCTCAACCTCGTTGTTGATGCCGCTCCGTCTGCCCCGCTCTCGCCTCGCGCCGAAGCTGCGCAAGAGCGCTTACCCGAGGTCATCGCCGCCGACCTTGACTGGGCACGCTACCGCGAGAGGAACGACTCCGTCATCGTTGACTTCTTTCAGGGTCCGCTTGGCGTTCTGCACGCAGCTTAAGAAGGTCCGGCGACTGAATGCCCTCGTTACCCGAACAGGCCAGCTCCGCAACCGCATGGAGTGCCTGCAGTGTCAGCAGGTACTCTACATGCTCCTCTCGGCTATCAAAATACCGCTTACTGACGACAGCAATGCAGACGTCGACCACCTTCAGCCCACTTCAGACCCTGTCGCTCTCACTGCCCGCGCCTACCGCCCGACAAAAGACAGTCTCTCTCGCACATTGCATCCAAGAGTTCTTGCAAGAGGAGATCATGCACGGTGACAATGCCTGGTATGAAGTCTCAGTTGATTCAGTTCTCCCATGTTCTGATTCGACCCTCTTCCGCAGGAACTGCCCTCGCTGCAGGTGCCCTTGCCCAGCCTCGAAGCGTCTTTCTGTCGCTCGACTTCCCCAGTTCCTGTCGGTGACGCCTCACTTTGCGAGCCTAATTGATCCCGAACTGACCCGCACGTCTACTGCGCAGCATCATCCACCTCAAGCGCTTTGCTTACACGTCGTTCCCGCCGACGAAAGTCTCGACGCGCGTCACATTTCCGCTCAATGACCTCGAGCTGGGCCACCTGCTTCCGCCCATGGCGCTCGCGTCACCTTCGCCATACTCGCTCAACCTACCGCACGAGCCTAGAACGCGCTACGAGCTGTACGCGGCGTGCTGTCATCTCGGCGAGGACGGAAGCGGGCATTGTGCGTCCATGTGGGACGCTCTACGATTTCGTCACCCGTCTGACTCGCGTCACCTCGAGCAGACACCGCAATCGTGCGCCGACCCGATGCGCCGAACGCTTTCGTCCTCATCGACGACGAGCAGGTCGACCCGCTCTCGTCGCCGGCCGCACAGGCTGCCGCCCTTCGCGGAGCAGAAGAGACCGCCTACCTTCTGTTCTACCGGATTCAGCCCGAATGATGGCGCGGCCAACGTTTCTCTGTAGATGTTCGGTCCCCCGAGCTTTGTACGAGCGTGAACATTTGCACAGGCGTTATGTTGCTGCGGGACGCTGCACGATGGGGGAGTAGATGAGAGGAAGAGGAGAGGGTGCATCTCGGCCCTCAAGGGGAAGAGGCCAGAGGAGGCGGCAAGGTAAGACTGACAGAAGTAAAACTGGACAACCAAACGAAGGGACGATGAGAATCCGGAGAACCCTTGGGTATGTACGACCGACCGGCGCCGAGAGGAAAGAGAGAGGAAGGCCGACGGTAGCGGCGAAGGAAGAGTGAGGAGGAGGGCGAGGCTCGAAAGTCAGGTCGTCGTGATGTCCTCGTTGAACATGTCGTTGTTGAGGAACGACTCGAAGTCGAGCCCGGAGAACATGTCCTCGCCGCTCAAGTTGAGCTGCCCGGACGTGTCGCCCGCCGCGCCCGGACCCGTGCCATTCGACATGCTCGAGTGCATCGGCGGTACACCGACGGGGATGCCACCGAGGTCGGGCGGGAGCGATTGTGGTGGAGGCGGGAGCGGGGTAGTTGAGGCAGAAGGCGCGCCGGCGAAAGGGCGTGAGAGCCCGTCATTGCCGCCAGGCGGTACGGGAAGGGAGCCCTGTTGCTGCTGCTGACCACCGAGCGAGGGGACAGGCGAGATGCGCTGATCGGGTCCAGGGACGGGCGGCATGCCTGGCGAGATGTGCTGCTGGTGCGCTCGCTGCGGTCCGCCGGGCGAGAGGTGCGGATGATTCGAGGCGGCCGAAGCGGGACGGCTGAAGTTTCCGTTGACCATGCCGGCTCCCGCACCGTTGATCATGCCGCCTCCGTTCATCCCGCCCGTTGGATCGCCTGGCCCACCGCCGCCGCCGTACGCTTCGGGCGAAGGGCCCGTCACATACATCTGCTGATGCTGCGGCATCATCTGCGGGTTTCTCGGCGGCGGCGGGTTCATGAGCGCCGGGCTCGGGCTCGGGCGGTACGGCACGCCGCCGTCGAACGCCTGTCCGGGCGTCGGCGCACGACCCGGCATCATCTGGCCCGCAGCGGGACTGCCCGGTCCCATGTCGTACCCTCCGCCGCCTGGCGTGCCCGGATCGCCGCCATCGTTCGGCCCGCCTCGTCGCCGCTTGAGCGTGCGCGGCGAAGGATCCTCAATCGCGCTGCCCATGCGCTTGCCCATCGGGCCGGAAGCGGCGGGCGAGCCCTTCTGCATCGGCATCTGCCCCGGCGCGCCCGGCTGCTGCCCCATCGGACTGCGCCCGTCCTTTACGGGGCCACCGGGCCCGCGAGAAGGCGGAGGGAGGAACTCGCCCATGTGCGGCGGGGAGCTCTGAGCGCCGTGCATCTGCTGATGCAGATGCTGCTGCTGCTGCTGCTGCTGCTGCTGCTGCTGCTGCTGCTGAGGCGGGATCTGCATGTGCGCGAGGTGAGGCGTCGAGTACGGAGAGGTGTAGGCGGGAGAGGCGGGAGAGCCGGCATTGGCGGGAGGCTGCGTGTACTGAAGCTGCGGTACGCGCTGCTGCGGCATGCCCTGCTGATGCTGAAGAAAGGGACGAGTCAGTTCTGCAAGCCGATTATGCAACGAGGATATACGCACCGGGTAGGGGCCCTGCTGCATGCGAACTTGCGGGTCCGAAGGCATTCGCTGCGGCATCGGCGGGCCCTGCACCATGCGACCTGGGGGTCCACCAGGCTGAGCACGCATCGCGCCGGGGTTCTGCGAAGTTGGCGGAAGCGCACCCATGCGCCTCATCTGGGCGGCGATGGCAGCCTGAAGGAACAGACATCGTCAGAAGCTGCGGAACATCGCAACGCGATTCAAGACGCACATGCTCCTCGTTCGAAAGCATTTCTGGATCGCGACCCGCCAGTCCGACCGCGGCCATGGCCGCCTGGAATGCAGGGTTGGCACTCCCACCTGGCGCACCCGGCGGACCCTGCTGTCGGCCGTTCGCGTACGGGTGCGACGCGGGGACCATGTGCGGCGAACCAGCGGAAGAAGGAGGTCCAGGCGGAGGCTGCTGCGGCTGCTGGTAGTGCGGCGGACCCATGAGCGGTGGCTGCACACCGCCCGGCGCGTGCGGCTGCTGCTGCGGGTTGCCGGGCGGCGGCTGTGACATCGGCGAGCCATACTGCTGCTGCTGCTGACCGGGCGGCGGATTGGGCAAGTAACCTCCGCCGGGACCGGAGACGGAGCGCGGCGGCAGCCCGCCTTGAAGCTGCTGCACGCGTCCGCGCTGCTGCATCTGGCTCTGCAGCTCTTGCTGCTCCAGCACATGCATCTGACCATAATTCGCGCGTGGCGGGCCGACAGCGGAGTAAGAAGCGGTAGGAGGACGAGGCGGGTGGGCGAGAGAGCGAGGAAGGGTCATGGAAGGGTTCGGGTTCGGGCCGGCAAACTGCACCGCCAGAGGTTCCCGTTTTGCGCGCATGGCCTGAAACACGGAATGTGTTGGTCAGTATCGTCTACTACGAGAGATCGGGTGGGAGCGCACCTCGACATAAGCGTCTGCGTTCGGATTGCGCGGACCCGACTTCTGCGAGCGAGCGATAAAGACGTCCCAGAAGACCGACCACCATCTGTGCGTAGCGAGACGGAGTTGCGTGAGCGAGCGCAAGAGGAGAGACTTAGTATAGTCCACTCACTCGTACAGCAACCCTTGCGGCGCCTCGATGGGCGGGCCCGTCCAATTTGCCTCGTCAACGCCCGCTTCTTGCGCGAAGTGGGACGCGGCATTGTTCCAACCGCGTTTCTGCACGGTTCCGAACGGTGGATCAGTCGACATTCCAGCGGAAGTGATGAGCCGGAGCCCGAATCTCCGCTCGAGGATTGAGGACCCACCCTCATGTAGTCGTAGCAGTATCTGTGACCAGACGTGTCGGTCAGCTGAAGATCGTGGAGAGGGCAAGTGGGCACGCACGAATGCAACGTAGCGTCTCCCTCCCAGGCGAAGGCCGGCCCGCCATCGCCCGGCGGTCTGGGCTGCGTAGGTCGAATATAGGATCAGCAGGAGCTTCACAGGGTCTGAGAGCATGAAAGAATGACGCCGCACGTGCTGGCTCATTCGCTGCGCGCTGTCGACGGCGTTGCGGTCGGTTCGGGCGTGCTAGCGGGGAGACGGCGACGACGAGCGCCGGAAAGAGGCCGTCGCGGCGCGCGAGCAGCTCGGTTGGTCCTGTTGCGAGCGAGCTCTGCAGCTGCGTGACACCACTGCGGAATCGACTCAGCCCGTCAGTGCGTGTTCGCTGCCGTCTTGCTCGTGCCGTCGCGAGGGCGCGAAGGGGAGGGGCCTCGCGGCCTCGGGCCTCACCGAGCGCGTTGAACGACCCAGCAAGCTGTACGTACCTTGTGATGCACTCTGATGACCTGCCAGCAGCACTGGGTCGGGGTGGAATGCGAGTCGGCCCCTGCAGCAGCGGGAGAACGAGGCCGCGACCTACGAGACGCGCTGCAGAATGGGCGCTGACGCCGCCTGACGAGGTCTGTAGAGCTCAAAGAGTGCTCGCGCACACTCGGCAGAACAGCAGCGGCGTGGGACGGCAGCAGCGGACACAAACGGACGGCGATCGAGCAGGAACGCGAACAACTCGTGCATACTGCCATGATCCGATGCAGCGACCATATAGGGCTCTGCATTAACCTTTCATAAAGCGCTGGGAGCCAGGCCTACCGCCTTTGTGGACTGACATCTCGAGCGTTTCTCTCACCCGCAAGCTCTCCCCTCAACAACGCTCTTCACGCCTGCCAGGGGCGCAACGACGGAGCACAGCGATGAATGCGCACCACAAGAAGGCTAGCTACCGTCCGCCGCCCCCAAAGTCGCGATCTCGCTACGCTGCCGGCACCTCGGAGCTCGCGGTCGTAGAAGGTGCAGGCGGTGCAGAAGGGCAGCAGGGACTCGGACGACTCGCAGAGACGGCACAGAGGCTTCCATTTGGCTGGCAGGTGCGTCGAAGCATCCTCGCAGAGTTCCTGCGTGTCGCTTGCGGCTGACTTCGCCCGCTTCCTCCTCTCGGCTGTCCAGTTCGACGCCATTATCCCCTCGATCGGCGCTTCCAGCTCTACCGACATGGCACTGAAGCTCAAGGCCGCGCTCGCGCCGAATGCCAGCTTCTACCTGTGCGAGCAGGTCAATCTTGCAGACATCCTTGAACCAGCGTTCCTCTCGAGTTTCGTTCGTAAAGGTGCGCACCATCCAGTTTCTCTGAAGGGCGTCTATTCACACTTGCTGCACAGGGTCTCTCGTCGCACTAAGCACCGACGATGCCGAAGGTGCGGACGTCGTAGCTGTCGACGGACGAGGTACGTCTCGTTTGTTCCCCTTGAGTTGTCACTCGCTCACCGCTTCTCCTCAGGCCGCCTCGTACTCAGTGTCAGCAAAGATACCTACGAGCTGCTGGGCTTACCTGGCAGAGCTTCTGCCTTCGGCTCCTTCCGTCAGCGTTTCAGTCCGTCCTCCTTGCCTGCGTTGCCGCAACCCTGCACTGCTGACGGCGTCCTTCCTGCAGTCATCGAGATCTCCCTCACAGACCCTGCGTTCCGCGCGGGCAAACCCGGCTTCGAGCGCACGAAGCGTCTCTTGCGCGACTGGCCCACGAGGACCGACTTGCTCGATGCGCTGCAGGGGCAGGGTGTACCGCAGGTGGGCAAGCGATTCGACCTGCTCATGGCCTACACGGACGAAGCAGGTTCGTCACTTTGGCAATACATGCAGGCAACGAGCTGATGACGAGGCGACGAGCAGGAGCACCGCACCCCATCACGTTCCCCTCGTCGATCCGCTCGCACGTCCTTTCCTCGAACGTCACCCTGCGCACACTCCCTTCCCTCGCCGTCCCTGCCTCGGATGCCTTTCCGCGAGCCGAGCCGCCGACCAAGCGGGCTCGCACAAGTTCGGGTGCGTTCCGCCGCGCGGCGGAGCAGGACGACCCTGCGCGGTTCTGGGACGAGTATCGCGAATGGGCGGGGCTAATCCGCCTCGGCGGAGACGCCGAGGAGAAGCTGCGCTGGACGGACGCAGGGCAGGAAGGCGAGGACGGGTGGGGGCTAGGCCGCGAGCTGTGCGAGAAGGGCGAGGTGACGGTGGTGAGCTGCGACGGGCTGCTGCACCCGAAGATGCTGTCGCGCGCCCTTGTGGGCGTCCTCACGGGTTCAAGGTGCGCCCTTCGCTCGTCCTTCCTTTTACTAGCTGCTGAAACCCCTCGACGAAGCAGCCTTTCCGCCCTCCACTTCCTGTCTCTCTCGCTCACGCCATTCCCGCACGCGCCGCTCTCGCACCTTTCGTCCGCCAGTCCACCCGTAGTGGGCACTTCCAAGCGCCCGAACGGCAAGAAGCGCAAGCGGGGCCGTGGACGCGGGGAGGAGGAGGAGGCCGACCGCGAGAGAATGGAGGACGAGGGTGGGTGGGAAGCCGTGCTGCGTCCGCAAGACGGGGGCAACCAGGTCGAGTGGCACATCTGGGAAGGGCTATAGATGTACGTTGTGCGGAACCGCGGGTGTATTGCGCACGTCTACAGCTCGTCGTGCGTGGTCTTCGACGCGTCCTGCAGCACCTCCTGCTGCGCCGCCTCCTCGAACAGCCCTGCCTCGCTCGACCGCTCCTTCGGCAGGCCCTCCTCGCCGTTGAGCGATCCCTCCGACCCCTCCATGTCCATCTCGAACAGGAGGTCCTCAATCTCCTCGTCCGTCAAGCCGTCGAGCATCGCCTCGAACTCGGCCTGCTCGGCGCGCTCCTCGTCCGACATACTCTCGAATAGGTCCTCCCACTCGTCCTCCTGCTCAGGCTTGGGCTCCGGCTCGGGCGCCGCAGCGGGCGGAGTCGAAACTGCTGCCGCCCACTGCGCCTTGACCTCCTCCCACGGCTCACCGCGCGAGAGCCAGCGCGAGTGGTCCTCGACGTCTTGCGAGACGGATGTCGACGTCTTGACGAGCGGGTAGTGCTTGGAAGGCGCTGCACCCGGCGTCGTCGACGGCGGGGCGAACTGTGCAAAGTGCGCAAAGTAGCGCTCGAGGCATTGCTGACGCTGGTTGAAGTGGCCCGGTTTTGGCATACCAGCTGCAGCGTCAATAGCTGCGTCGTCCTCTGGCACGTCGTTGCCGTCATCGTCGACTGCGACCGAGCCACGGTGGAACAGGCCGTCGCCGCCGATAGTGCGGAGGGGGACCATCGGTTGCAGGAGGAGCGGCGCAGAGCCAGTTAGATTCGAGACGACGTAATTGATGAGGATGTCGTCACAGTTGAAGACTGCTCGAGTGCGGCGTGAGCGAGACCGAGTGAGCGGTCACTAGGTGGGCAAGCGCACCCTCGTCGACGTAGTCGCGCAACGTGCGCATCTCGGTCGTGTCCTCCCAGTACTTTTCGAGCCACTCTTTCTTGAGCCAAACCGAGTTGCTCAGGACCATCGAGTAGGTCTTGGTCGGCCGCACGACGTACTTGACCTCGCCGTCCTTCTCTTCAAAGTCGCGCGCCATGAAGCCGACGAGACGCCCTGGACCACCGCGTTCATTGGCGTTGACGAACTCCTGGTAGCCCCACTCGAGGACATCGCGCCGCAGGACCACGTCGTCGTCCATGATCATGACGGCGCGAGTGTAGATCTCCTCGTTCCAGTCGAGCGAAGGGCGGAAGCGCTCGTTCATGCTGTTGCGCTTGCTCTTGCGCACCGAAACGGCAATGCCAGACGTCGAGTACTGCTCCAGCACCGTTGCGTTGAGGAAGTCGGGCACATCGCGGTCGACGTTCTGCCAGACGATAAGGATGTGTCGCAAAGACGAGGGCGGCGACGTCGTCAGGTGCTCGAGCAACGGTGGTAGGTTCTCATCGCGCTTGTACGAGGCAATCACGAGTCTGTGGGCCGAAGTCAGCTCAGAGCAGGTTCATGTGGGGGGACTCTCGAGAAAGTGCGCCGCACGAGAAGCCGTCGGAAGGGTCGACGCTCAAGTTGATGGTCTCCCTTCCCTCGGCGTCTGGAGCGCCTGGCGAGACCTCAACGCGCGATGCGCTCACGCTCGGCAGCGATACGGTGAGAAGCGAGAGGGCCGCAAGGAGGACCGCGAGGAGCCTCCGGGGAGGTGAGTGGAGCATCTCGGATAGCTCTCCAAGCTTCTGGTGAGGAGTTTGGCCGCGGAAAGCGGAGCAGCCGCGCGAGAATGTGGGAAAGGGAGGGAGCTGCCTGGAACTGGAGGCGATGAAGCTGAAGAGTGCGCGCTCATCGACCTCCACACTCGACCGTGGCGACACATTGGCTTTCCTACAGTGCATCTAGCGCCGAGCCGATCATGAGGGACGAGACAAGGAGACCTTGTTGACAATCGGGCCTCCTCTTGCTTCTCAAAAGGACATATGGCTCGAGACAGCAGCAACGCTGCGAGGGTATGTATTCCGGGACGTCGAGGGTAATGGATACAGACTGCGGGACTGACAGACAGCAAAGAACGGCGATGTATGGATCGAAGAGGCGGAAAGAAGGCCGGGTGCATCACCTGCGAGAGAAGAGAAGTCAGCAGGCGCTCGGAACACCAAGAAGGAACGCTGTTCGCACCAGAACGGGCACCAGCCAATGAACATCTGACTAAGATGCTCCAGTGAAGTCGCTTGTGCAATGAGCGCGTCGACCTGGGCATTGACCTCGAGGACGACGGTCGGCTTGAAGTCGCGGCCAGTGAGCTTCTGCTGCACACGCTCGATGACCTGCACTGCACGTGTGTTGATCTGACCGACGGCCCCATCTGTAGCGGCGGCGTCAGCGGGGGCTCACAAGAGCACTGCGCGAGAGACGCACCATCGTGGATGTTCGTCTCGTCACCTCGCGGTCGTCGCGCGCCGGCCGGCGCATTCTGCCCTCCCTGACCATTCTGATGACCGACCTGTCGGCCGCCCTGGACTAGCCTCCAGTTGATGAGCGGGTCGTGGACGAAAGCCTCGAGCACGGCGATAATCGACTCCTTGTTCTCGCGCAGGACGCGCATCGTGTGCTGGCACGTGATCTTGAAAGTGCCCTCGATGCCCGAGACCTCCATCGCCGAGGTGAGCATGCGCGTGAGGCGGAAGGGCACCTTCTCGGGGTGTTTCTGCGCGCAGGGCACCAAGCGAGTCAGCTCTTCGCTCAGTCACGCACAACGCCGAGACGCACCTCGCGCTGCATGGCCACCTCGAAGCAGTCGCCAAAGTCGACGTGGACGATCTTGCCGCTGACGCGCTCCATCAGGAGGTTGGACGGGTGCCGGTCGCCGAGGCCGAGGATGTGACCGACCATCGACATGACGGCGAGCGTGCGGCAGTAGTTGCTGCGACGGTCGAGCCAGGCCTCGGAATTGCGACTCTTGAGCCACAGAACGCGGTAGAAGTCCTGTCCGGTGGTGTTGTCGAGCGCGTACTCGAACACCTCGAGCTTCTGGATCTGCATGAGGTGGTCGAAATCCGGCGCCATCTACGGGTAGCACTGCGTCAGATAAGCTGCTACGAGCGTTAGAGTGAGACGGCCACGTACCTGGAGAATGAGGCGGTGCTCGATATTGAGAAGGATCTTACGGCTGTCGCGGTAGTTTTTGATGAGGACGTGCAGCGTGTCGGTGTTGTTAACCCATCCGAGCAGGCCCGAGTTTGGCGAGAGCGGGATGACCGAGTATTTGACGATGGTGAGATGCCGCTTGAACGTCTCCGGATCCTTCTGGAGGAGCGTGTTGACGAGGCCGAAGAGCTGCATGACGCGCTCGTCTTGTCGCAGATCCTCGTGGCCTGGTCGCTAGACAGTGTCAGCAATGCTTCTGGCAGGGGCAAAGAGCCGACGCACCCTTGAGCAAGAAGTTGTACTCGACGCCGTCGCTCCCGTATACGCGGAGTTTGCGCGGGCGCTGCTTCGACGTGAACACCTCGAGGTTCGCGCCAAAGCTCGCAATGCGCACGATGCGCTTGCCCGCCTGGTACGTGCCCGGGATTGCGAGCTCGAGATCCTTTGCGTTGAGGAGCTTCGGCGAGACGTACTGCAGCTCGAGCAGCGTAAGGGTCGGAAGGTTCTTGTTGATCTTGCGGAAGACCTGAAAGGCAAGGTGTCAGTACCTTGCCAGCGCATCAGTTCAGAAGGGCGAAGCGCACCTGATAGTACAGGTCCCAGGCGTGGTTGAGATCGTTGATCTCGCCGTACTGGCGGTAGCGGCGGCACGACTCGCGCGCGTCGGCGAGGTCGCGACCGAACGTTTGGGCGAATGAGATCTCGCGGAGTGTCTCAGGACCCTGCGACCGAGGATGTCAGCGAAGTGCGAGTGTCGATTTGAAGGGGAGAATTCTCGACGGACCTTCTCGAGCATGTCGTGCAGCGGCTCGAGCGTCGCAAACATGGCATCGACGTTGTGGTCGCCGTAGAACAGGCGCGACGCCTCCTCAAGCCCCTCGTGCCACAACTCGTGCCAGAGAATGGCGACACGGATGAGCTCTTGACTGACGAGGACGGCCTGCTCGACAAGCGTAGCGCTGTGATCGCGCATCTTGTTCATGATAGACAGTGCGGCACGGCGGCGCGTTTCGCTCGGGTACTTGGACGCGACGGTGAGCGGGTAAACGAGCGCTTGCGGGTGCGCCCGGCCGACATCGGCAAGGACGTGCTGAATGAGCTTGCGGACGCTGGGGTCCGGCGCGTGGATGCGGGCGATGAGCTGAACAGACATGTCAGTCGCAGCACAGCTGACGTGAATCGTGGGGCACGGCGAGACACGCACCTGAGGTACGACGTTCAGCCAGGTGTCGACCGAGACGGTTCGGAAGCCCTCCATGATGGCATTCGATACCTCAACGACGTGTCCGTACTTGAACCAGAGCGTGAGAAGACGGAGCGTGTCTTGTAGCGAGCTGTCCGGCGAAAGCGCGATCGAGCGGAAGAAGGCTGCAGGAGGTGCGGATCAGACGAACGCCCAGCTAACTGCAGACCATGCCACGACGGACCTTGGACGGCGGGAACGAGATGAACGGAGTACGCCTGAGGCTTGGTCGGGTCCTGCTCGCCCTGCGACTTGGCAAAATGCGAGACAACCTCCGAGTTGGCGAGCGCCCACGCGTGCCAGGCCTTGTACCACGTCGGGTCGAGGCTCGTGGCGAGCAGATACGACCGCAGGATGTCGGGGATGATGTCCTGCAAGCCGCGCAGAGTCAGCGCCTCGTCGAGGTGAAGAAGCGGGGACGAAACGCACCGAGCCCCAGTCTTCCTGCATCGCGCTCTGCCATTCGCCAAGCTTGTAGTGGCAGCGGGCAAGCAGGCGCGTGTATTCGGCCTTGCGGCCCGAGTTGACGACCTCGGCATTAGCCGTCTGCTCGCCGTCCGGGTGGATGCCCAGGTCGGCAGACAGCTTGGCGGTAAAGTCGCGCAGGAACGCAAGCGTCTCCTCTCGCGCGCCAGTGGCCCACTGGTACTTGAGGTGGGCGTAGATGACCTGCGGGGGGCCGGACATGGCGGGACCGCCGCCCATCGAGGCGTGCTCGTCGCCGAGGAGCGAGTACAGCGTCTTCTCGGCGAGTCCGAGGCGACCCGACTTGCGGCAAAGGTTGGCAAACTTGACCCACATCTCGATGTTCTCGCGCGGCGTGACGACGAGAGCGCGGACTTTGAGGATGCGCTGCCAAACGTCGACGTCGCGCTTGCAGCCCTTGAGGCGCTTCATCCATGTCTTCTGGATGACACCGCGGCGCTCGTTGTTGCCGAGTGCGGTTGCCTCCTTGTACGAGATGATTTCCTCGAGCTCAGACAGCATCTGGATACGCACGACCGCGTCGTATGCGCGATTGTAGCTTTCGCCAACGAGAGTCGTGAGCTCGGTGTCGAGCAGGTCGCGCGCCTTGTTGATGTGGCTCTGCGCCTTGTGGAACTGCCCGCGGTGGATCGACAGGATCGAACGGAACCAAGCGCGGTCGGCCGAGTCGTGCTTGAGAACCGAGATGTAGTGATCCATCGACTCCCACTGCGCGAGGCCCCATGAGGCGGCTGCCGCGAGCGGTGCGATCTTGCGACGCATGTCGTGCGACGCACGTTGCCAGTGCTGCTGCGCGAGCTGAGCAAGCGACTCCCACTCGCCGAGGGCGTGCAAGCACCGCATACGGCCGAGCGTGACGTCGAACGAGTCGGGCTGCTCCTGCGCCTTGCGCTCGAACGCCGCGAGCGCGTCCTCCCAGCGCTCGAGCTCGATGTACCACTCCTCCTTGAGCTCGAGGTTGTGCACCTGGTGCGCATGCGTGAGGATGCCGATCGAGACGTCCGGTTGCTGGAGCGAGTTGTTGATGCGGATGAGCTCCTCGATCGTCTGTACCGACGGGTCCGAGAGGACTTCGAGCTCCTTGTAGTGGAGCGCCTTGGCGTATGCGCGACACTTAAGCGCGTAGCCGCCGAGCGTCGAAATCGGAATGGGCAGAACCTTGTCGTCGTGCTCCATGAACTCGGCGAGGTTGAGCAGCGTCTGCGTGATCTCGGGCGGGAGCGTCGGCGAGGCGAGCGCGGTGGACATGGCGCGGACGAGCTCCTCCTGCGGCATGCAGTCCGGCTTAGTCACAGCACTGGTTTTATGAGCGACAAGGGGGGCAGGCGAACCTGATACTGGTCGTACAACTCGGTCCAGCACGACACGAACGCAGCATTGAAGAGGTCGCGAGCTAATGGCGGATACACCTCGGCCAGGTTGGCGCACGCACGCAACGTGTGGGATGGCGATGACTTGAGGAGCTGGACGCTGAGACGCTTGAGCCACTCGCGCCAGTCGTCCGGCTTGGCGCGGTCAATCGGTTCCCATGCCGCCTTGAGCATGACCTGGTTGACCGGAAGCTTTCCGACGCCTGCATCGGCTGCAACGGTCGCTTCGTTGCTCGGCATGATGATGCTGCAGGCGGCGAGGATGAGCATTTATTCAGCAGTAGCCGCGGGTGACTCACGGGTCGCCGAACGAGAGGTCTTGCGGCAGCGGCTCGCCCTTGAGTAGCTTCGAGACGAGCATGTCGTACTGCGAGTGGACAATTCGGTTGCGGACGAGGGCCTGAACAGAGGCGACAGGATCAGTCGCGATCGGGGGCGCAAAAGACAACTGATACGAACCTTGTTGATCATGCCGACGAAGAGGACGTAGTCGGTCCCCATCTGCAGCAACAAGGCGCACAGCGCGTCCATGGCGGGCTGGCGCAGCTCGACCGGCGACGTAGGCGACGACAAGACGCGCGCGATGGGATGGATGATGCCCGAGGCGTGGTCGGCAAAGTTGAGTTTGCGCGAAAGCTGCGTGATGGTCTGCATCGCCTGCTTGCGCAGTATGATGGGCACGTCGGGCTGCTCAAATGTGCGGACGATGGCGGGAATGACGAGGTGGAGGTACTCCTCGAGGCTCGAGCCGAAGATGCCGAACGCGTGCAGGACCCTGATGAGTGTGTTCTGCCGCCGCACCTCCTTGAGGCCGAGGTTCTGGTCGAAGGCCTGGAGCATGAGCGGGAGGAGGTTCGGGAGGTACGCCTTGAACTCGGCGTCGAGGGCGAGCGCGATCGACTGGATCACGTCGACGATGATGACCTGCAGGCCCGGGTTGCTTGTCGTCGTCCAGAAGTCGCGGATGGTCGACATGATCGGCGCGAGATGGTTGCGGACGTGCTGCTTGACCATCGAGACGAGCTGCCCGAGGTTCTGGAAGTAGTACTCCTGCAGGCCGACGGGGCAGCTCCGCATGACGTTGAGGAACGCCGGGAGGACCTGCGGCAGGAACGTGACGACCTTGAGGCGCAGCGAGCGGAAGATGTACATGATGGCGTCGACTACTGCCGTGTGATGCTCGGAAAGGGAGGGGTCGTTAAAGACGACGAGAAGGGCGCTGAATGCAATCGTCGGGTAGTACTCGTCGTGCTGCGGCCCGATGTTGCTCGGGTGTGTCGGGTCGGTCGGGTTGAAGGCCTCGACATAGGCGTCGTTCGAGATGCCCTCGACGACCGTGTGCCGGTACGGGTCGAGCGCGCCGAGCGTGCCCATGACGCGGATGATCTCGCGGCGCGTGTGCTGGCCGGGCTCTGTCTTGAGCAGGCCAATAAGGAGGCCGAGCAGACTCGGGTGGTCGAGGTACGGGTCGATGACATAGCCCGCGTACGAGCTCAGCTGACCGAGGGTGCGTAGCGCTGCCTCGCGCTTCGGCGTCGACGCCTGATCGTGCAGAGTGTCGAGGATGAGCGCCATGAGCGGCCCGAGCTGGACAAGGAGGTCCTCGCCGCCGACTCTCGATAGCTCGCCGAGCGTCGACATGATGCTCGTCGCGACAGCCGGCGCGTTGTCACGCGACTTGGGCAAGAGTACGTTGAGCATCGGTACGACGTACGGCCGCGTCAGTCGCTGAGAAGCGCCCACGAGCAGGCCGAGCAAGGTCGACGCCTCCTCCTTGCTCCGCGCCGACGTCGAGTACTCGAGCTCGGTGAGCAACTGGATGAGGGTCTTGCGCAGCGAAGGCATCACGTAGGCCGGATTGATGCCGGCCAGTCGTCCGATGATCTTGATGGCGACCTCTCGGATGGCGTAGACCTCGTCGTTGAGGGCGATGAAGAGGGATCGTACGCACTCCGCCTGTGCGAGATGGCGGTCGAACTTTGGGTCGAGGTGCGAGATGGTGAGCTGGCGGATTGTCGGGTCTGCGCGCGTACTCCTTCAGTTACAGGCCGAGGCGGTACGCGGCGACCTGAAAAGGCTTACCAGGGTCAGCGATGGCGAGGGTAAGCAGCTTTTCGAGGACCTCGTTGACGAGGCGGATCGCGTTGTTGCTCGTGTGCGACACAACCGGGTCATTGGCGAGCACCGAGCAGCACGAGAGCGCGGCCGAGCTCCGAATCTCGGGGTTGTCGTCTTCGACATAGCGCACGACGTGGTCGCGGATAAACTCGCCGAGCGAGTGCTCCTCTTCGACTTCGACAGGTCCCGCGCCGCGCTGGATCTGGAACACGCCCTTGAAGTTGAACGTGCCGAGAACCTCAAGCGCGAGGATGATCTGCGTCTCGTCACGCTCCTCGGGAAGATGTACTCGCCGATCGCGACGTTGGTATCGCCGTGGCGCACCGGCCTGCACGAAGGGCTCCCCCGCCAGGATGATGGAGACGAGATTCAGGACGCGCTCTGCGGGTGCACACAGGTCAACAAGCTGTCGGAGTTCAGCGCGGAGCGAACTCGAACGCACCCTGGATCTCGGGAAGCAGTGGAGGGATGTCTTTGCCGAGCTGCGTCAGGGCATGCTCGAGGGCCGGGCTGAGGCCGTAGGCGAACATGAGGTCGAGGAGCTCGTGCATGTGCTTGGTGAGCGCCTGCCCGACCGACTGGGCGAGCATGCCGATGCACTGGAAGATCGACTCTTCCGAGGGGGCGCCCTTCTTGCCGCGCTGCATCAAGCCCTCCTTGATGCTCGCGAGGATTGGGTCGAGGTACGGCGCCATGGCAGACTTGACCTGCATCGCGACATGCCCGATCGCATGGAACGAGGTCGTCCGATCGCGATTGTTCTTGAGCTGCCCCAGAAGGTACACCATCGTCTTGTGCAGATACTGCGTGGTGAAGTCGGCGTGGTTGTACGAGGCGAGTGTCGGGATGAGCTCGACGACGGCGCGGCGCACGAGCGGGTCGCGGTGGTCCTTGAAAGACAAGATCTGGTCGCATACCTCGGTGTAACGGTCGGCCATGAACTACAGACGGCATGTCAGTAACGCGGGGAGCTCAGGTGACGGAGTCTCGGGCGCGCACCATCTTGCCCTCGAGGAACAGCTCCTTGCAACCGAGTAACGATCCGTGAATCGCCTCGGGCGTGTTGAGCTTGAAGCCGCGCTGCGCCTGCTCGTAGACCATGGCAAACATGTCGTGGCGGTACTGCGAGTCGCGTTGTGTGACGATGAGGAGGCAACCTGCGAGCGCTCCGGCGGCTGCCTCGCGGATGGCGACCTGGGAAATGCGAGATCAGCGCCATTCATAAGTCGTCACTCGGTTCCAACACACCTTGGGGTCTCGCAAGGCGGTCCACAGGTTGTCGAGCAGGTCGGGCACATTCTCGTATACGAGTCCCGGGGCGGAGCGGGTCAACTCGCGGAGGACCAGGACCGCGGCGTACCGGCGTGCCTCGATGCGCTCGCCTGGGTGTACGCAAGGGCTGAGCATACCGGACTAAGGTGGTGGTCGCGTGAGTAGGACGAACCTTGCAGCCACTCAATGCAGCTCTTGACCTGGATGTCGACGTGCTCTCCCATCTGCGACCCTCCTTGTGCCGCAAGTCGTGCTGCCGGTGACATCGCATCAGCACGCATGTATCGAATCTGCCTATTTGCGAGATAGCCCACCAAAGACCTTCGCCGCCATAGTCATGACCAGCGGGTCGGGGCAAGGAAAGGCGCGCTGGACCGATGCGGCAAGGCGGATTGCTCGGGACATATCGTTGCCGAGGACATCGACAAGCTTGTCTGTGAATCCGCTCGTGAGATACTGTTCAACGCAGAACAGGGGACAAGCCCGCATACCGATGGCGGTGATGCCCGCGAGCTTGTCCTGAAGGTCGCTTGAATTGACCAGGGCGAAGCAACGGGCGTGAATCTCGCTGTAGACCTTGTTGAAGGCTTCGGCGGACAGCGTGCGCGAGCTGGCAAGGACCTGCAAGGCATGCAGCCAGTGAGCCGGCTGCGGTGCGGGGGGAGAGCGAGGCTTCGCACATAGTTCGAGAGTTCGTTGGCGGCACGCAGACGAACGTCTTCGAGTCTGTGAGCACCACAGCTTGTCAGCACTCGGCCTGCTGCAGTCGTTGCCGCGTTGTCGCCTTCCCCATCCTCATCAGCGATCAGCAGGCGGCGACGGTACTAACGGCCTCGCGGGCTGCGTCGAGTACGCCAACCGCTCCAAAGGGATGTATGATGCACTCACTTGCTGCGCATGTCGTACAGGATGGCGTCGAGCGGCCGCTCGATGGCAGCCGCGCCGGCGATGCCCACCGCCATACTGCGACTTGCTGCTCGGATGCCGTCTAGGTCCCTTGGATGTTCTTGGTGGTGCGATCAGATGGCTGTAGAACTCAGGCAAACGCTTTCGGGAGAAGCGAGCGGTGCGCAAGTGGGGCGACCCGAGATCCTGTTCCCGGGTTTGCTGCCGACTGTCACCTCCCTGTTCGCCGGACGCTGAGCAGGATAGCTGTAGACCTGCTTCCGGACCTGCCTGAGGGGGCCGACCTACTGCTGTCGCGGTCCAACGCTACCGGACGCTCGACTCTGCTTGATTCCGTCGGCCTTACTTTGATTGTCTTGCCGTACTGTCGTACTTGCATGGTTGACGGTGGGTCGGCGGACTTTTACACGCTTACGCTCTACATATGAGTGCTTTGATCCCTTGCGCTTCATGGTTTTCCAATCCTTGCCAGGCCTACGCCGCCTACGGCTATCACCGACTCACCCAGTGGTTGCAATGGTTTGCAGCAAGGCGCTGGTCGGATGGGCACCTCCTCAGTCCAAACAAAGCTTCTGCAGTGATCTGTTGCGCCAGGGCCAGAGACCTGCACCTCCTTCTGCCACTGCTTCCACACCTCCCTCATCTGCATCATGATCTGCTGCCAGTTTGGCCTAGCCGCGCCACCCTCAACAGGCTTGCTTTCAGGAGGCAATATCAGCTCTATGTGCAACCATGACACACTCAGCCAACAACATTCTTGGGTCAGCTGCAAATTGTGCTCTTCCAAAGGTATCTTGCAGGCAGATTTGACTGTGGGCAGGCAGATTTGACTGTGGGCAGGTAGGCAAGAGCAGTGGCAGCGTCAACGGATGTGCTGTGCTGTGTCAGCAAGAGTCCATGTCAGCCACACCTGCTCAAGTGGTGGACAAATGCGCCTGCAATCAGGTGGGCTTCACAAGTTGAAGAAGCTTGATGCGCTCCGGTGAGGACATGAAGGTGATGAAGCAAGTCTGTGACGCAAACGAGAAGTTGAGGTTGTACTTCTTAATTTCTTGGTCGTCCGTGTACGGGTATTCTGGGCGGATGAACACAAAAGGGCTGCCAAAGCTGCGGTCAGCAGACCCGTCTTTTTGCACATGAAGGATGAAGCGGGGCAACCCACATGTCGTGAACAAATTTGCCCAGGCCCTGCTTGACAACAGCCTTACCAAAAGAAGACAAGACGTGCTTGTTCAAACCCACTTCAAAGTACTGAAAGCGGACGTTATACTCACCAGGCTGCACTGTGTACGGGCTTGGCACCGCCGTGCCCGTCCATACAATGCCCTGGTGCGTTGACAAGGTGCGTCTGGACTGCAGCTGTAAGGACAACGCACTTGCGCTTGCGGCTGCGGCAGAGGACAGCTCGGAGTAGGAGTGCTCGAGGCGCTCGAGCATGTGGGCGACCTTGCCCTGCAGCAGCGCAAGAGTTGGCGGGCCAATCATCTGTTGCCACAAGATGAGGTGAGCAAACAAGAGAGCAAGAGAGAGAGAGGAGACGCACGCTGGGGAACCACTGCAAGTCGAAGTCGAGTCGGTCGGTCAGGTGGAGCAGCGGGTGGGTGTGGCGGGGAAATGCCTTGTCTGGGTAGAGGACCCAGCTACAAGCTTGTGTACACAAGGTCAGGGCATGCCCTACTGCAGGGTGCCGCCTCACAAGGAGTGGAAGAGCAATTTTGCAGACACATGCTTTGCTTGGCCAGTGGGCAAAGCGGCCCCACGCAAGTGCCCACGTGTCTTTGAGAGCGTCTTGGACAGAGGCCTGCCAAGAAAAGCAACAAAGGAAACATTGTCAGCGCCAGACTCAAAGGGCAACGCAGGCGCAAGCGCACCTCTGCAAGCGAGTTATTGTCAGGGAGGTCCTCGAGCGAGTTGACGTATTTGGGAATGGTGGGCATGGTTTGAGTGAGTTGCTCAGGTGGGTTGTTAGCGGGAAGAAGCGAGGGGGGGACCAGCGAGCTGTTCAAGCGACGAGGAAGCAAAGAGCAGCTGCGCGCGCGCGTGGGTTCAGTCAGGCGGTCTTGAGCGGTAGATGGAAGGCAGGATGTGCGTACCTGTGCAACCTCAAGAAGATGAAGGACGAAGCGCAGCAATCCCTGTGCCGAAGACGAGACGCGCGGAAGCTCGCGCGATTGCGCGCTCTCCCGCTCGAGCCTGCTTCTCCAGGCTGCGTTGCGCTTGCTCTGCGTTAGCAAGAGTGCGCAAGGATTGCCTTGCCTGCCAGCTGGGCAGGCTCCAACCCCAAGGCCGCCCTCGCAACCCTCGTCAACCCTTCCTCCTGGCGCCCTCACCACCACTGAGCCTTGCTCTTGCTCCGCCTGTTGCTCCTTGGGCACCTGCAAGGCCTGCCCGCGGCGCACAATGCTGGCAGAGCACGCCTGCCCTGCCTGCTTGCGCCGCAGCAGCAACCCGCTTGACCCCTTCCGTGCAACCTTGCACCGCCTCACCCACTTCTTCCCGCTTCGCCTTGCGTCTCCTTGCGCTCCAGCCGCAGCCAACCCGCAAACAATCCAGACCCTCTTTTCACTTGTCCCCAACACCGCCTGCGCTCTCGCTCAGGGCCTCCAACTTGCCCACTGCGCACCCGTCACTCCTCGGACCTTTGCGCCTGGAATTGACCGTCGGCAGCAGTTCAGGCGTACAAATCTTGCTAGAAGCAGCTGATGCGCGTACGCAAGGAGCTGAGGGCCGCGCAGGCAGACTTGGGACGGTGCGAGGGGTTGATGACCGGGCAGGCTAGACCACGGTCGAGGGCGACAGAGGGAGCCTTGTGCACAGCAAGAGCTTTGAGCAGCGTGACAATGTTGTGCAGGATCAACAGGCGGCAAGGGTGCTGCGCACCACTATCGGACCGCAGGCTTCACTGCAGAGCGTCCGCCATGCCCGTCGCGGCCGCGGCCGTAGAACCCGCTCGGCTTGCACCTTTCCAACCAAGCTGTTGCACAAGGACCAGCTCCTCTTCCTTCCGCACCTTGGCGCAATGCACCATTCTCCCGTTCCCTCGCTTCGAATGCAAGCGGGACTTGCCTGCCATGCCCGCCTCCACCGCGGCGCAAGCTCGCTGATGCGCAGCCTGCTGCCTCAGCGCTGCCTTGTCCTCCACCTGTGGCACTTCTTTGCGCCAAGCGACCAGCGTCTGCATCAGCACTCCCGCGTTCTCCAGCTCCAAAGTGCCAGAACTGCTCACAGATCAGCTTGGCGCCGCCTACAAGGACGGCATGGTCCCCTGTCAAGCGCACCGTCACGGTGCCCAACGTTGGGTCGTGCAGCATTGTCAAGCTGAACGGCCTTGAGGTCTTGCTGCCGCTCGGCGAGGTTGCCCAGCACAAGTGGGTTGCGCAGCTTGAGCAGGTTGCCCTGCCTGAGCACAAGAAGGCGCTCAACCTTGTGCAGCGCGCTGTCAGCAAGAACGAGCGTCTCGGGGCACCAAGCTTGTCCCTCTGCTTGCGGACGCGCAATAAAGCTGCACTGTACCTTCTGCTTGCCAGAGTGCTCAATGCCGACTTGCTTTCTGCGCCCAACCTTGAGACGCGCCCGCCGCCGCCATCGCTCAATCACCGCCTTGCCGACGGCAGCACGTTGTTCTTGTACTTGACCTACATGATTTGGGCAGGCACGTGCAACGCAATGCAAGCAACGTGTTCAAATTGTTTGTGTCCTGTCTGCAAGCAGCGCAGGTCGCGCGCAACCGCCGCCTCAAGTGGACCAGAGTGAGTGGATCAGTGAGCTTGAGGCGCAAACACTCGCAGGCAAGTGGCGCTGCAAGGACGCCTACCTTGGGTACAGCACAGGTTCGACCACCTCCCTGCCAAGGGCACCCCGTACTACAGCCTGCTGGCTCACTTCATTAGCAACGCCGTCAAGCCAAAGAGCTTGAATCAGCTTGTCCTCCAGGAGATCCGCCGCTTTGAGGCCACCTGCCCTCAGCATGCCAGCCAGGTCTCTGTCTTTATCTCAATCATCGGCACAGCCAAGCGCCTTGATGAGCAGCTCGCGCATGCCAATGTGCGTCCTCTTCCGCTCTTCCACTTGCACCTCTCGAGTATCACTGACGCCCCTTCTGCACCTCAGGCTGCAGGTCATGGAGCCTGAGGCGCTCCACGCCGCAGCTCGTCACTTGCACAGCCGCAGTGGGGGCTGCTGCACGGCTCAGTACGGCAATGTCTGGGGCTTGCCAATTGAGGCAGCAATTGACAGTGTGCCCAGCGACGTTGACATTGACGGCCTGGAGCTCTCGTACCCGGTGCGCAACATCCTGCACCAGGGGTACGCGGCTGCGCGCACGGTTGGCAAGCTCCGCTTGATTGTCGTGCTGCTGTCAAGGCAGAGCGCAAGGCGGCCGCTGGCAGCGGCAACGGCAGTGGTGGTGGCAGCGGCAGTAAGGAAGGCAACAAGGCTGCGGAGCGCGACGCACTCTGCAAGCCGCGCTTTGCCAAGGAGGCGCCGACGATTCAGCCGCGCCGCCGTCTTACGCAGCGGAACAAGGGCAAGAAGCCTGCATGCACCACCAAGTGCAAGGCTGTCCCTGCTCCCGCTGCACCTTTGACTACCACTGGCATGTTGCCTGCCGCTTCTTCATCCGCCGCTGCCTCATCATCTGCTCCCACTGTCTCCTCCTCCGGCGCCTCTCTCTCTCACGCTGCCGCTCCTGCGCCACCCGCTGTTGCTCCTGGGCTGCATGCCTCAAGGAGTGCCGCTTGGCTAAGGATTACACCCAATATGAGGACAACACGATCCTCTCGATGTGTGATAACAAGTTGAAAACAACTCAACTTTCAAGGCCATCACCAACATCCCCCTTGGTTGCTGGCCAGAGTCAGTTAAAGCAAGGTACAATATCCTGACGTTGGAGCGGGGTGTTGTACTGAAGCGCTGGACGGGCGCCGAGGACGAGCGGGTCTACGGGTACCGCCGTCTCCGGCTGACATCGGCGGCAATCGGCGCAAAGCTTGGAAAGAGCCTGAAGGCGGTCACAAAGCGTATATCAAGGACAGGTGCAACAACTGGTGCGAGGAGCAGGACAGGTAAAGGTCTTACCGGGACGCTTTGTCCGGGACGCATCTCTCTTTGTTGCCAGCCTCTGTGTCAAGTGCAACAATGCGCGACTTTGCCACTTACTGCAGAAATACCAGGGCAATGTGAACAGTGTCTGTGTATTGCGGACGAAAAGCGAAAAAGGCACAGAGATACGGGAGGAACGAGAAGAGGCCATGCTACTCGACGGTGACCTGTTGAGGGCGCGCAAAGTCAGCTTGACGCCAGCAGAGACGGCGCGAAAGGGAGCGCACCGACTTGGCGAGGTTGCGCGGCATGTCGACGTTGCAGCCGCGCGCGATGGCCACGTGGTAGGACAGGAGCTGGAGCGGGATGATGTTGAGGACACCCTGGAGCGCGTCGACGGTCGCCGGCACGCGGATCACGGACGGGTACCCGTCGACGCTCGTGTCGCCCTCGTTGGCAATGATGATGGGCGCGCCCTGTGTGTGCGACTGTTAGCGCAGGTGCGGTTGAGGTGTTAACGGGGGACATACGCGGCGGGCCATGACCTGCTCGAGTGCCGACCGCGTCTTGGCATAGATTGAGTCCTGTGTCATCATGAAGAGTACGGGCATTGATTCGTCGATGAGAGCCAGCGGGCCATGCTTGAGCTCGCCGGCGAGGATGCCTGCACGGAAAGAGTCAGCACCTGGTGGCCGTCGCTGAGCGTTGGGGGACTCACCCTCGCTGTGCAGGTACGCCAGCTCCTTGATCTCTGCGTGGCGAGAGGGCGACGTGGGGCGAGGATGAGCGAGAAAGAGGGGGCGAGGAGGGGTTGACGAGGAGGGGTGACGCAGCGAGGGTGGTCAGCGACACGATCTCGACGGAAATGTGGACAGCCTGCTGTGTAGCGTAGATGCAGTCTGCGAGGGCGTGAAAGGTCAGTCATCGTTTTTCGGGAGAGAAGCGACCCTGACCCCGGCGACGGGGCATTCACCTGTTCTGCCGCATTCACCTGTTCTGCCTCCTCCGGCCGTGGGCGCTTGTATCGGCTTGTGCTGTGCGCATGTCAGCAGCACCGGTCGTTCACATCCTCGTCACCCATCTCCACCCCACTTTTCTTCCGCACGTGCCCCTCCTCACTCGCTTATCGTACTTAGTCGGGGCGGACTCACTTAGCGCCGCCTCGAGACACGTCGCGAATTGGTACCCCCTGCCCATGATGAGGAGCGACGTCTGCTTGGCGAGCATCGGGGCGAGGGCCTGGAAGTCCTGGTCGTGCTGGAGGATCTGGCGGATCTGGCCGGGGAGTTCGTGGAGGCCGTCGATGAGGGCCGTGCGGCGCGGCGCCATCGACATGCGGTCCTCGCTGAGCTGGATCGCCATCATGACGAGGGCAATGTACTGCGACGTGTAGGCCTTGGTCGACGCGACGCCAATCTCGGGGCCGGCGTTGACGTGGATGCCGCAGTGCGACTCGCGCGAGATGGTCGAGCCGACGACGTTGACGACGCCGACGTTGAGCGCGCCGCGCTCGAGGCAGTAGCGCATCGCGAGGATCGTGTCGGCCGTCTCGCCCGACTGCGAGACAAAGACGCACACGTCGTCGCGGAAGATGGGCGTCTTGCGGTCGAGAAAGTCGGACGCGAGCTCGACCGAGACGGGGATCTCGGTGAGCTCCTCAAAGATCGAGCGCGTCGCGAGGCACGAGTGGTACGACGTCCCGCACGCGACAAAGACGAGGCGGCGCGCGCGGCGGATCACGTGGAGGTACGCCTTGAGGCCGCCGAGCGTGATCGTGTGCGTGTCGAAGTTGACGCGGCCGCGCATCGTGTTGACGACCGACTCGGGCTGTTCGTAGATCTCCTTCTGCATGAAGTGATCAAACTGACCCTTCATGATGGCGGCGAGTTCGATTTCGAGCGTCTCGATGGCGCGGATCGTCGACACGGTGCCGTCGTTCTTGCGCAGGCGGTGGATGTGGAACTCGCCCTCGGCTATGTGCGCAATGTCGTCGTCCTCGAGGTACAGGACGCGCTTCGTGTGCTCGACGATCGCCGACGCGTCCGACGCGATGAAGAACTCGATCGGCTGGGGCATGCCGTCCTCCGAGAGGAACGCGCGCGACTGGCTGCGCACGAGCTTGCCGCCGTGCGGGTTGGCGGGCGACGGGACGCCGAGGAGGCCGTTGGCCGCGCCGGGCGCCGCGCCCTCCTCGAGCGCCTTGTCGGCGTCGGCCGAGCCGGCAAACTCGACGTCGACAAAGTCGACCTTGAGCTTCTTCTCCGTCTTGACACCGATGAGGACGGGCGAACCGCGGCGGGCGACGACGACCTCGTCGGGGTAGTGGACCGACTTGAAGACAAAGGCGAACGCTCCCTCCTGCATGTCGTCGCCACGTCAGTCACTGCAGCAGATCGTGAGGGGGGAGCACGGAACGCACGAGCTCCATAATGACGCTCTTGATGAGGGCGGTAAAGGGGATCTGCTTGCCCTTCTGCGAGTCGTAGAGGTACTTGGCGAGGACGGCCGCGACCTCGGTGTCGGTATCAGTCTGGAACTTGTAGCCGCGCTTCTCGAGGACGAGGCGGAGCTCCTTGTAGTTGGTGATGATGCCGTTATGCACGACGGTAAACTCCTTGAGCGGGTCGCTCATGTGCGGGTGGCAGTTGGTGGCTTAGAGGGTGTAACGGAGTCAGCTGCTGTGCGTGTACAAGAGGCGAGCACAAGACGCACTCGAAGGAACACCGTGGGTCGCCCAGCTGCAGTGCGGGATACCGTGTCAGCGTTCTTGACAGATGACAGGACAACGAGACGAACCGAGTGTGCGCAATGCTAGTCTGGCTGACGTAGCTCTTGTCAAAGTCGATCGGCGCCGCCATGCACTTCTCCTTGAGCATGGCGACCTTGCCGACCTCCTTGAAGATCATGGGGTGGTCGGGGTCGTCGCCCTCGATTTCGAGGCCGGCCGAGTCGTAGCCACGGTACTCCATGCGCTGGAGACCGTTGATGAGGGTCTCGAGGACGAACCGGCGGTCCTGCGGACGCATCTGTCAGGTTGTGCAGGTCGAGGTCGCGAGTGAGGGCGAGCTTACACGCTCGCAGAGGAACGACGCATAGGCAAAGATGCCGCACCTGCACAAGTACATTTCGCGTTAGCTCTGGGTATCCAAGGGCAGGAAGAGTCGCCCAACATACATGGTAGCTCAGGTAGAGGATAGCTGCAGGAGGTCAAGGCAAGGGTCGAAGCAACGGGTCAGCATGCAGCTCTTGTGAAATCGGCTCTGTAATTGCGCCGTGGCCATCTTGTGGCGGCGGCTGCCCAACACAACCAGGTCGGGCGCTCCGAAGAACAAGCACCTCGTGTGCACCGTCCGCGCCGTGTCCGCGGATGCTCCGCGCGCTGAGAATACAGCATGGTCGCGTGTGGCAGCTCGCCCCGCCCCGTGTGCTGCTGCCAGAGCCGTGGCGCGTCTGCTGGAAAAGCGCAGACGCCGAGGTGCGCGCGGCGACACGAGCGAGGTGCATCTCGGTGCCCACGTCTGAAGCTCGCGCCTTGCATCTGCCGGTCCAGCCAGTTTCGCTCCCGGCTGTAGAGCACGATATCCACGCAGACGGTCGCATCGTCCAAGCAGATCTCGTTCTGGTTGCGAGGGGAGGATGACGGAGTTGCCGGGGTCGGTTGGATGAAGGAGCGAGGCGAAGGGGCGCAATACGACGCTTTTGCTGGACGCAACGCGAGCGTGGCAGAGACTTACGAGAGTCGGGTGGAGGGGAGCGCCTAGACAGGCGTGTACGAGGCGAGAGAGGGGAGCGACGGCCGGATCGACGGACGACGAAGAGGACGGGAGGACGGTCGAGTGGGCAAGCGCGGGGCTCGTGCTGGGGATGCGCGGGTATGCGGCCGGTGTGCTTGCAATCTGACTCGCAGGATCAGAAGCACGCTGGCTTGGAAGGATGCGAGAGAGAAGGGCGTGCGCTCGTCGTACAACTTCCCGCTCGCCTCCCTTCCCGCACGCACCGCGTCGCACTCGTCCTGCCGACCGTGGAAGCAGATGAACCCGATCTTAGAAACACTCAGACAGGTCTCCCTGCATTGCTCCAGTTACAGCCAGCGTACCGAAGAAAGCTCTTCTTCCTCCTGTTGTTCTGCACCGCCTCTTCTGCTCTCGTCCACACCGCTTGTTGTCAAGCGAGCCAATCTATTGCTCGTGTCCTCACCTAGAATGCGTCCTTCTGTTCGGGGACCCAGAAGGCCAGCTTGCCCGTCGTCAGACCGTGGTCGATCTGCCGCAGGCACACCTGCTCCATCTCGCGCTGCGTCTCGACCGTCAGGGTCCTGTAGAAAGTGCAAGAGTCAGTGCAGCTCAAAGGACGTGCGGATGCGAGGGTCGAGAAGAGCGGATGCGGGGCGAAAGACACACCCGACATGTGGCAGCAAGAACGCCTTGGTCCCCTCGAGCCGCAGCAACCCCTCGTGAATCTTCGGCTCCTCCTCGTACACGTCCAACCCGCATCCTGCAATCTCGCCCTGGTCGAGCGCAGCGACGAGCGCGGCCTCGTCGACGACTCCGCCGCGCGCCGTGTTGATCAGGACCGCGTCCTTCTTCATCCGCTTGAACTGCTCCGTCGACATCGTGTGCTTGGTCTTTGCGTTGAGCGGGAGATTAAGCGAGACGACGTCGGACGACGAGAGGAGCTCGTCGAGCGACGATAGGTACGTCGCGCCGTCTTCGAGGTCGGGCGACAGGCGCGAGCGGTTGTGGTACTGCACCGTCATGCCCAGTGCGCGGGCACGGCGGGCGAAAGCACGTCCGATACCGCCCATGCCGACAATCCCGAGCTGGAGAAGCGACTCGTGAGCATGTGGAAGAGAGGCGGTCCACCGGGAACAAGCGACGCACCACCTTGCCCTCCGGATCGTGCGACATCTGCAACCCCGCGTTGAACTTGCCAGCTCGCAGGTTCGCCTGGGCTGTGTTGAACTGCCGCAGCGCGCCGAGCAGGAGAAAGAGCGCGGTATCGGCTGTCGCGCCGTCGACCGCTACAGGGACGTTCTGCCCAAGAATCGCGTGTGAGTTCGGTCAGAAGCAAGGAGCGGTACAAAGGTTCAAGGAGCGTACGGAAACCTGAATGCGACGCTCGGTGCATGCCGCGACGTTGATCTCTGGGAGCGCGAAGCCTCGTCAAGCTCCTTCCGCATCTCGAATCAGGAAGTCCCACTTACGGTCGTATCCCGCACCGTTGTGCGCAATGAACTCGAGCGATTGGGGCAGGGCGGCGACGAGTTCGGGGTCGAAGAGTCCCGTAACCTGCGGACCCACGACGATGAGCGGCTAGCAAGCGTGCGAGACCGCGCTGCGCACCTTGGTCGAGGGTCCCTTGAAGTGTCGGTAGATGGCACGGACGCCGTCGTACTTGGTCTTGCAGTCGGCAACGAACTCGTCCCTCGACTTGCTGTCGAGTCGCTGCCGTCGTGACAGCGTCAGCCCGCGGCAGAGAGGATTGCTCGAGCGTTGCAGAGGGACGCACCACAATCTCCCACTTGCTCGCGAGGTCTGCCAGCAGGGGCTGCGCGAGCGAGATCTCGTCGAGGAGGAGGACGCGGTCCCTGAGCACCGAGGGCGACATGCTGAAGCTTCTAAGCAGCGGGCGCGAGACGAAGCGCAGCGCAGCAGCACGACGAGGAAGCGCAGAGGCAAGCATCGCGAGCAAAGCAGAGGCGCGTTGGGTCAAGCGAGACGCTTTGCCGCCTCGATCCGCTCTGTCCGCCGGGGCGAGGGGGCCCGCATCAACTCTGATAGCGTAGCGCACGGATGGTGGAGGGCGCGCACTGGCGGTGGAGGCAGCAATGGGAAGCACGCCGCTTTCGCTCTTGAAAGCGCGAATTGCTAGGGAGCGAGGCCGACAGGAACGAAGGGCTGAAGGGACCGGAAAGAGGGGACGACGAGGAGAGGTTACAGGGTATCGCTACACTCGCTGGTACACCATGAGACCCGCACGTCTATGCCGCTGCGACCAACTCTGCCTGCTGCGCCTGCCAGTTCCAGTAGTTGCGCCGGATCGGGTCGTACTCGATGAGCGAGCGGAAGAGCTGCAAAAACCGAAAAGGCGGGCGTCAGAGTTGCTTGTCCAGACAGGTGAAGCGCACATATGTCGTAAGAACGACGACAGCCGCACGCGCAAGTGCGGTGCCGGCAAGCAACGCACCTCGGCAGACTCCTTCGCAGCCTTTTCCCTCTCGTCCTTCGCGCGCTCTTGCGCCCTCGCCTCCTCTGCCCGCGCATCCGCCAAGAATTCGATCGCGAGGTATGCGGGGAGTTCTGCTGCAGGCGAGACGGCGGGCTCGGAAGGCGGCATCGATGCGGGCGTGTTGAGGGCAAGAGGGGTGGCGAAGGGAGAGGCGCTCGAGAGCGGGATGGAGAGGCGAGTGAGAACGCTGCGAGTGCGAGTACGCGTGAGATTCATCCGGTCAGACTGGTGCAGTCGTATTGTGTCCATTCTGGGACACTCGCTGGACAGACAGGCGAGAAATCAGGCTCACCCTCGAAGGTAGTTCCAGGCAGACGGGTTGTTTGGGGAGATGGCGAGCTTCTCCTTCGCGTACCTGCAGGACCATACGCGTTCTTGAACTTCGGCGGTTTGGACGAAAGATCCTGCCGGGACGCACCGAATCTCGCGCTCGCCCGCATCGTCGCCGCCCATCCCGCTCTCGAACGAAACGAAGAACCGGTGGTTCCACGCCGAGTTGTTGCGGATATCGCTCTCGAGCAGCTTGTCGACGTACTCGAGCTCTCCGCGCCACACTTGGTCGACCTCGTCCCTCCGTTCGGGCGAAAGCGCGGCGGCGTCTTCGGGCGAGAGGGAGCGCGCCGTCGACCAGAAGTGGCAGAGGACCCACTGGCGGTACGCCCACGTGTGGTAGTTCTTCTCGTCAATTGCGAGCGCTTTTGCGGTAAAGTCGAGCTCGCGTGAAGGGTCGTTCAATGCGAGGATGATGGTGCGGCGGTGCTGCCTGCGAATGAGACCGGGCCAGCATCAGTGCTCTGGCGCTCCGAAGTGCGAAGGCTCAATGTCGCACCAGACCTGGTACGATTTGAGGTGGTACTGCACGAGCTGGTCGAGGAGGTCGAGCTCCTCTGTCATGCTCGACTTCATCTCAAGCAGCGTGTCGGCGCGGTACTTCCTGCAAGAAGCTGAGCGTCAGCGGGCGCGCTCTTCCGCGCCGTGTCGTATGTCCGACGACGCACCAGACCGAGTAGTGACCGGGATTGAGGCGGATGATCCACTGCGTGACCTCTAGCGTGCGCTCCGACTTCTCCCCCTTTGCGACGAGGGCGCGGAAGGTGTCCATGCAGTCTCGGTCTGCGCTTGTGATTGTCAGCAGCGGGTCTTCGGCGAGCAAGAGGGGACGCGAGACGGACACATGGTGTCGTAGGCGATGGGGACGAGGCAGTTGGGCGCGTCGTTCTGCGGGACGGGGACGAGGTCCTCGTAGCCCTCCTTCTGCACCCAAGGCACGTACGTCTCCTCGGTGGCCATCTTGCGCGGGTTGTGCGGGTGCTTGGGCGGTTTGACGGAGGAACGAGGCGATGCAGGTGGGGGCTGTTGACGGCGGACAGCAGCGCGGCGAGCTCGACGAGGCCTGAGCGGAGAGAAAGAGAGCAGCAAGCGAGTCTTGTCTGGCCCTGCAAGCTTCCGAGCGGAGATGAGACGCGCGAGGAGCAGCACAAAGGAAAGCAGGCGCGACAAAGGGGGCGACGGCGGCCGCTTCCGGCCTCGGAAGTACTGCCGTGGGGTCCGAAGTGCACGTTGAGCCTGATAGACACAGACCTGGCACACTTCCAGCCTCTGGCAGAGACAAGGGAAGCGTCGGCGTCCCCCTTTTTGCGCGTTGCTCTCCGCTCGTCGCGAAGTCTCTCGCTCGCGCTCGACCAGCTCTGCTCGAACGAGACCGCGTACAGGATGGGTGCGTGCACTCACTAGACTGTGTGCAGCCGCCACTGACCTTCACCCTCATCGTGCAGCCGACGAGTGCGCTCCCACTCCCTCTCCTCTCCGCCGCGTGCTGCGCCCAGATCCGCGCACTGCCCGAGATACTGACCTCGGTGCTCCCTGGTTCTTCCTGCAGCTACGCACGGGAGGACCGGGACCGCGGTGCGCTTCGCCCTTTCCTGGTGGTTTGCACGAGACGCCCTGTGCACTCAGGAGAAGCGTAGACTGACACGCTGATTGCGTCCGAGCAGATTACGACGATGCTGTGAGTCCCTGTGCGCGTAATGGGGCAGACGGGCTGCTCAAGGGGCTCGGCCGGCGTTGTGAGGACCGCGGCGTGCATGACCGGATCGCCGTCGAGGGAGGACGCTTCCGGTCAAGATCTCGCCGATGACGGAACCAGGCGCATTCCACCGCCTTTTCGAACAGACCACTCACACGCGTGCACCCGCTCGCAGCCCCGCGAGCGCCGCCGTTCCCGCTCCCGCTCCCGCTCTCCTCGTGAACGCCGCCGCTCTCCCTCGCCGCGCCGCCCGCGCTCTCCCTCTCCCCGCCGCTCCCGCAGCCCCGTCCGCTACATGGACACCGACGGCGATCGCCGCGACGACCGCGATCGCCGCGACGACCGCGACCGTCGCGACGACCGCGACCGCCGCGACGCACCGTCTGGCGCTGCTCGCGGTGGAGCGCGCGGGCCCTTTGACCCGGCGCGCAAGGCCATGTCGCGCGAGTTTGCCGCGCAGGAGGCGGCCAAGCGCAGCCGGAAGGAGTGCAGGGTCTACGTCGGCAACTTGGCTTTCGGCGTCAAGTGGAACGACCTCAAGGACTTTATGCGCGCGGGTGGGTCGGGTTGCGTTTCTCTGGGGACTGGGATTGCTGGAAATCGGCTGGAGGTCGAAGAGGGGTCATGCTCTGGCACAAGCACCGAAGGTGTAGGAGTGTGAGGGCTAGCGCCACCGCTGTGAGCTGCCCGGGGACGCCCCTCGACGCCACCGTCATCGTCTACTCCACTCGCTGCCGGTCGGCGCACTCGCTCCCCAGATGCGCTCGCTACCGCACGGCGCCTCGGCCCCTTCCTCGCGCATGGCGTCCCCGACTGTCGAGGCGGTAGGAGGAATAGGTCAAGAGTCGGGTAGAGAAGCAGGTCCACGGTTGATCAGCGAGAATGGGTTATTGATGGATGGTTCGGTTGCTCTCTTCTTCTCGTTGGACCTGGCGCGGTTGGCGGTTCCTCCCACTTCGCTCCGACTCGCCTTCCGCCGCCAACCCTCTTCCGCGACTCCGCGATTCCGCGACTCCGCGACCCGCCATACTCGCTTGGTCACCCTCAGCTGGCAACGTTGTCTTCGCCGAGATCATGCTTCTGCCGAACGGCATGTCAAAGGGCTGCGGGTGCGTTCTGACAGCGTCCTTCCTTCCGCACGAGGGCGATCCGCTGACTGAGCCTGGTCAAATTCTGCGCAGTGTCGTCGAGTACAGCACCGCCGATGAGGCGCAGGCTGCCATCCGCGACCTGAACGACCAGCAGCTACTCGGGCGCCCGCTCTTCATTCGCGAAGTGCGCTTTCATACGCTCGTCGAATTCCACGAGACCGTTCTGATCCGCTCTTGCGACGCACAGGACCGCGAAGAGGAGGCGCGCTACGGCTCGCAGGCCATCGCCGGTCGTGCGGGGTACATGGGCCCGGGCGCGATGATGTCCGGCCGCGGCGGTTTCGGCGGCGGGTTCGGCGGGCGCGGTGGCTTCATGGGCGGCTTTGGCGGACCAGTCGGTGGGATGGGCAGGCATCTTTACATCCAGGGCGTGCGTTCTGTCCCCCAGTCTCGCGGATCGAGACGAACGCTGACTCTTCATCTCCCTTGTTCCGCCGCAGCTCCCGTACACGGTCGGGTGGCAAGACCTCAAGGACCTTTTCCGCGCTGCGGGCGCGATCATCCGCGCCGACGTCAAGATTGCACCCGACGGCACGCACTCGGGTACCGGCACGGTCGTCTACGAGACGCCGCAGGACGCGCAGAACGCCATCGGTGTGTCGGATCTTGTTTCCTGTCTGAAAACTGCACGCTGACGCGAGCTCCATGCTTCGCAGCGATGTACAACGGCTTCGAGTTCCAGGGCTCGGTCCTCGAAGTGCGCGAAGACCGCTTCCCGATGGGCGGCCCAGGTGCGGGCGGGCGCGGCGGTTTTGCAGGTCGCGGCGGGTTCGGCGGCGGGTTCGGCGGGCGCGGCGGCTTTGGAGGTGCTGGCTTCGGCGGCGGATTCGGCGGTGCAGTCGGCTTCGGCGCTGCGGGCGGCTTCCCCGTTGGTCCGGCGGCGATGGGCGCGTTCGCGGGTGTGCCAACGGGTCCGGGAGGCGCGGTGCCACCCTCGCTGCAGATCTTCGTGCGCAACGTGAGTCGACGGCTCGCTCGTCTCAGACTCGCGCAAGGTTTCACGTGCATGCATCGCCATATGCGCCATGTTGACCGCTCGTCGCACTCGCAGCTGCCCTACTCCACGTCGAACGAAGACCTTGTCGAGCTCTTCGCGACGACGGGCACCGTCACCAACGCCGAGATGCTGTACGAGCATGGTCGCAGCAAGGGCTCGGGCGTGGTCGAGTTCGGCTCGATCGAGGATGCGACGACGGCTATTGAGCGCTTCCAGGGGTGCGTCTCCACGTTCTCCTTGCATCGCTTGTGCCGCCAAACTCACATGGCACTCGCAGATACAATTACGGTGGTCGCCCCCTCCAGCTCGCATTCAACGCCCGCCCACACACCTTCGCTGCCGCCGTTCCCGGAGTCGATGTCGGAGCGGTCGACGATGCGGCGCAGTACGGCGACGTTCCCGTGCCGTATGGCGAGCCAAACGGGCTTGAGGACCCGCTTCCTGCCGCTGCGTGAGCGGGCACCTAGCCCTGCGCGGTGGCGTCGATACTCGGCGGTGGAGGCGAAGGAACGGGCGGTGTGCATGGCATGGCTGTACTCCAAACGGGTTTGCGAGGCTCTGCATGGGGCAGAAGCGGGCCTCGCAGGTTGTCTCTCCTCGTTCTTAGCGCTCTCTTCTCGCTCTTACCTGACTCATACTCTCTCCTCCCCGCACTCGCAATGCACAGTCCTCCATGTCTCGAGTCCGGCACGAGGGCCACGCACAGTGAGATGTCAAAAGACGCGTCGAGGTGGAGCTTGGGAAGGTCAATCTGCGAATCACCGCCGTTCCTCCCGCTTTCACGCGTCTATTCGCGCGTGTACCTACACTGTGGTAGCAGCGCTACCTGACGAGCCCTGCGCTGCACTTTGCGCGCTGCACCGGGTCCAAGAGGGTCCGAGCGGGTCGCCGCGCGTCACCGCCTCGTCCGGCTCTCCTCTTCCTTCTCCGCTTCGCCTCCGCAGACTCTGCCTCGTTCCAGCGCGCGCGAGCACGAGCACGATGGCCAAGTCGCGCACGCTCTTCAGCGACACCGAGGACCCGCCCCCGCGCTCGCGCAAGCCGCCGAGCTGGTTCACGTCGAACTTGTACGACTCGTCGCCTCTGACGACGGCGACCAAGGCCAAGGGCAAGGCGGCTCCGCGCAAGGCTGCTCCGAAGCCCCCACCTGCCAAGTGGGTCAAGGGCCGCAGCGGCCTCGCAACGGCGTCGCGTGGCAAGAGCACGCCGGAGCTCAGGGCGAAGGTGCTCGCCGCCGTCGTGCGCATCTCGCGCGAGAAGGGGCGCAGCAAGCAGGGCGTCGGGCACGCGAGCATTAACAAGTACAGTGCGTCCCAGTCCGGCTTCGTTTTCGGCCGTGGCGTGACCCGTACTGACCTGCGTCTCCTCGCCCGGACGAAACAACGATTCCGCTTTCGCCTCAAGTTCACGAGCACGCTCCCGCGAGCGAGCAAGGCCGCACCGAGAGCTTGCAGCAGCGCGTCCTCCAAGTCAAGCACGACCTCGTCGACCAGGGCGTGCTCACGAAGGGCGAGAGCGAGGGCGTCACCCTCGCACTTGGCAAGGGCGTGCAGAAGGACGTCGCCAAGCTCGTCGACGCTGAGGTGCGTGCGGTTGCTCCTCTGCATCTTTTCGATGCCGGAAGGGCGGTCGGACTAATGCATGGCTCGATCGGACGCGCAGGACCCGGACTCGACGGACGACGAACGCGCCTGCGCCGCGTTCCTCTCGAGCCATCGCGACCGCCCGTCCACCCGTGCGCAGACCTCCGCTAGGCCGTCAAAGAGTCGCAGCACGAGCCGGACCAGCAGCAAGCGCAGCAGCCGGTCGCACGCCAAGGTTAGCCTCAAGGTTGCGCTCCCGACTGTCGCCAGTTCATCAAGCCGCAAGCGTCGCGCGCCAGCCACGACGACGGACGAAGATGGCGACGAGGAAACGTCCGACGAGACGGACTACGAGTCAGCTCCCGCTTCGTCGCCGTCGAAGCGCACTCGCAGCGCGACGCAGACCAAAGGCAAGGCCAAGACGAGGCAGACGTCGAATGTGCAGGCGAGAGGCGCGCGCTCGACGAGCCGCTCGAGCAGCAAGAAGAAGGTGCGCGTCGTCGCGCCGTCGCAGCTTCGCACCGAGGACGACGCCGCCGAGGAGGCCGACGAGGAGGCCGATGGCGAAACGTCTAGCGTTGACGACCACGTCGTGTCGACACGCGCCCGCTCGCGCAAGGGCAAGGGCAAGCAGAGGGCGCAGTCGCCCGCGCAGAAGAAGCCCAAGTACCTGCCCGGCACGTTGAAGCTCACCAAGGCGCAGCTGCTCGAGCGGCTTGCGGCGCGCGAACACGAGCTCGAAGAGCTCAAGCAGGACAAGAACACTCCTGAAGATGATGAGGACGACGAGCACGACGATGCCGTCGCCGACCTCCGCCACAAGCTGCGCGAGATGAGCGAGGCGAACCAGATCTGGGAGGCGAGGGCTCGCCTCAAGGGCTGGGAAGACTCGCTCCATGATGACGAGGAGGGCGAGGACGACGACCATGCCGACGGGCACGACCAGTTCGAGCTGCGAGTCGAAGAACACGAAGACGTCGCCACCGGCTTCGAGGATGCCGAGCCTGTCGCGAGCGGGTCAGGCAGCAATCACAAGTACCTGCAGCCGAGTCAGGTCGAGGAGCCCGCCTACCGCATGCACGCGGGCGACCTCGGCGGGATGGACTACCTCGCGGGCGATGTCGACTTCGATGCCGCCTACCCGGAGCCGACGCCGCCCGCTGTCGAAAGCGGCGGCGCGCCGACAGCCTCGACGACGACGGCGGCGAGGGCCGCTCAGCCGAACAGGACGACTACGCCAACTGCCAGCCCGTCCAAGCCCGCCCCTTCCGCGCAGCGCAAGTTGCGGATCCAGCCGTTCACGCTCGAACTCGAGTCGGGTGCTAGTCGGCGCGCCCGGGGCGGCCACTCGTCTGTTCTGTTTGATGACGACTATGCGGCGGGCAGTGCCGGCTTCGACGTCGAGTACCCGCGTCTCGGCAGCGAAGTCTCGGAGGACGATTTGGGCGGGAAGGGCAAAGGCGTCGCCCGGCACGGCTTCTCGCCCACGGGCCGCACGCCTCTCGACCACATCAGCCTCACGTTCGCCCAAGATCTTGCCGGACTCGAAGGCAGCAGCCCGAGCCGCCGCCGCGCCCCGCTCGGTCCGTCGTCCTCGTTCGGCGCTGACCTCGGCGGCTCTTCGGGCAACATTGCGGCTTGGAGGGCGCACGCGCCCGCCGTGGCGCACCCTGCGGCGTCCTCCTCGCCCCTGCGCAGTGCTGGCGTCGACACGTCCGCCGCCAGGAGGGGCGATACGACCGAGCCGTCGTCGCCGTTTGGGAGCTCGCCTCTGCGTGCGAGCGACCTGCAGCACGCCATGCTCCGGTTGCTCGAGGAGCGCGAGCGGGTGAAGAAGCTGGAGGCGCAGCTTGAGATCGAGACGAAGCTGAAGGAGGAAGAGCGCAGGCGGAGGGAGGCGTGCGAGAACGAGATCGAGCTCCTCACATTGTACGATCCTTCTCGAATCCTCGAATCCTGGCGAATATTGCAGCGCTGACACTCGCCTTCGTTGCAGCGGCCACCACGAGGACGTCGCCAGTCTCACGAGCGTCGTCCTCAGCGCAAAGGTCGAGATCACCGCGCAACGGACGCAGACGGTCAGGGCGCCGGCCGAACAGGCTCCTGTGCTGGTCAGCCACGCTTTGCAGACTTCTCCTAGCGACACCGAGGAGGCGTTTGCCCGCGCGTCTCTTCGGATCCTCGGTCTCGAGGAGCAGCTCGAGCGTGCTGCCGCCCAGAAGACTGTCCTCGAGGCGCAGCGTACCGATATCACGTCGGAGTGCGAGGCGCTGCGGCTCGCCGAGCGAAGCGCTGAGGAGGAGCGCAAGAAGCTTGTGCGCCGAATCGAGGATCTTCAGCGCGAGGTCGCGGACGGCAGGGAGGCGCTCGCGGCAGAGAAGCGGGTCGAGGAGGCGAGTCGTGACGTGCACGTCGACGAGCTCGAAGCCAGACTGAAGCAGGCTCGCAGGTCAGTCACGCCACGTTGACTTCCGCCAGTTCCATCTCACCGCCTGACACCTTGTGCCCCAACAGCGATGTCGACCGCCTCAGCTTCGACTGCTCCAACCTGCGCAACACGGTCGACAAGACGCAGATCGAGCTCGAGCGCTGCGCGACCGAACGCAATGACCTCGTCGTCGAGCGCGACGGCCTGATCGCCGAGCGTGACAACCTGGTCGCGCAGAAGGACCACCTCGCGACCCAGGTCGACAAGCACAAGTCTGAGCTCACCCTCGCCAAGCAGCAGCTCAAGAAGATCAACGAATTCGTCGCCGACGTCAAGGCGTCGAAGCGATCGCTTGAGAAGTCGAAGCAATCGCTCGAGGCGACGAACCAGGCGCTCGAGGCCACGGAGCAGTCTCTTCGCTCGTGCGCGCCTCTTCCTCTGTCTGAGCGCCGCTGCTACCCTGACACCGCCGTTTTCGATAGCAGCGCACTTGAGCACGAACGCGAGCTCTCGCAGGCGCACAAGGCGGCCGACCAGGCCGCCATCACTGGGTTGACTCGCGACGTATTCGACATGAGCGAGCAGATTGTCGAGCTCAAGGCTTTGCAGCAGACGGCCGAAGAGGCGGAGCAGATTCTCGCGGACTTCAACGCCCAGGCAATCGAGGTTGAGGAGTTCCGGCGGTACGTTGCTCGTCTTTCTTCGATGGCGGTGCTCGGGCTGACGATGCTCCGTCCGCAGGCGCTGTGAAACGGCCGAAGGCGTTCGCGCCGAGGTCGAGAGCAAGATCTCGCAGCTCGACTGTACCATCACGGCGCTCGAGACGCGGGCGGAGGAGGCCGAGGCGAGCCTACACGAAGCCAACTCTCACGCCGACGGTCTCAGGGCGGACCTTCTCGGCGTCCGCGACAAGCTACTGGACACGAGCGAGCAGCTTGAATCCCTCAAGCGGTACGTCGATGCGCTCCGCGCCCTCACTAATTGTTGCTGAGCGCTTGCGTCTCTCTTCCGCAGCCGCGTGCTTGTCATCGGCGCCCCTCTCGGTTTGTCGCCGCCTTCTACGGGCATCGCGTCCCACGCCGCCGACTTCGTTTCGATTCTTGACGAGATCGCCACGCTCCTGGAGCGCCACGAGAGCGCCGCCGCTGAGCACCTCGGTCAGCTTGCTGCCAAGGACGACCTTCTTAAGTCGGCGCTCGCCCTCGCCCAGGACGTTCTCACCTTGCTCGACTGCGAGAACACGCCCGTCGTGCTCGAGCGCGGCGACCCGTCGAGCCTCCCGAGCGCGCTCGAGAAGATCAAGGACGAAATCGCCCGTGTCAAGACGGTGGCTGCGTCGTCGATTGCCTGGGAGGAGGAGGCGCAGACGCTCGAGACCGCACTCAGCGCGCTGCAGGATGCACTCACCGCGTGCGCCGTCCACGTCGGCGTTGCCGAGAGCGTCGAGGCATCCGAAGCGATCGGCGACTCGGTCGCGCTTGTCGGGCAGATCGAGCTGCGCATGCACAACGACACTGCGAAGCTGCAGGCGACGTCCAAAGAGCTCGCTCAGACGATCCAGGTGCTCCAGGCGAGAATGGCCGAGATGCAGCAGATCAAGAAGGACAAGGACGAGTGCGCTCTACCCTTCCCGCGCTCGCCGAACGCGTGCTGACGGTCGTCGCATGCAGCCTTGCTATCGAGCTGAATCAGGAGAAGGCGCGCCACTCGGCTACCCTCTCCGGCATCGACAAGCTTCGGCGCGGCGTCGACGATGTCCACGCAACGGGGGCCGCGCCGCTTTCTGCGTTCGGCGGGGCCAGCCATGCGATCGTGGGTCCGAGCACGAGCACGTGGGTCTGAAGGACGAGAAAACGGACATGGAAAGGAAGGAGGGAATCGCTTGGCTACCGGCTCTCTTCGTTCTTCGCTTTTTGGCATACTTGCGATCAAAGGTGTACCGTGCCTCTCTTGTTTCTCCACCTAGCACACTTGCAACCCGCTTTCTTGCCCGACTACTGTCTTGAGAGTGGTTTTGAAAGGCACGAGGCGGGGATATTCGCGAGTCGCGCATCATAAGGCTACAAGGACGGGATCTAGTACAACACAGCAGACAGGTCACCGCACAACAGGATCTCTTATCGATGCAGGGGAGCGGGGAGCGTCTCTACTGCTCGCATGCAGGGCAGCCTGCAGGTTGGACGAGAGTCAGCTCTGCACAAAACGTGGCTCAAGAGGCGCAAGACGCACCTCCTCATCCTTCGACGCCCGCGGTCCCCAAGGAAGCGCCTCGCACACAGTGAAAGCGTCGAGATTGAGCGCCGCGACCGTCTCGTCTCGGTCGATGACTGCCTCGTTGTACTGTGGTTCCCGCCCGGCGGTCTCCCGCGTCGGTACCTGGCCCATCGACGACGCCCTGCCCACGCTGCCGAGCATTGGCACGAGCGAGCCCCGCCGCGCCCAGTCGAGCGACCGCGCGTCCAGCGAGGCAGACCGCACCGAGCGAGTCCCGCGTGCGGGCTCGCGGAGGCTGTGCGCCGGTTCGGGCCGCGATACCGCAGACGAGAGCGAGTGCGCGGGATCGAAGCGCAGCGAGGGGAAGAGGCGCACGGCGTCGCCGCGCCAGGTCTGTGGGTCGTCCGGGTCGAGCGCGATGTAGAGCGTCGATTCGGGCACGACAGACTCGTGCGGCGAGCGGGTGATTTCCGGCGGCGTCGGCGCGACAGCGGCCGCGTCCACAATTGACCGACTCGTGCAACCCAGAGTCGAGCGGAACCGCTGCAGCGAGTGCAGGTCGCTGCCGCCGAAGTGCTTCTCCCCACTGCTGGACGACTTGCTCGGCCGCGGCGTGACGGGCGATGGCGGGCGCTGGGTGAGGGCAAACATGACGGAGTACGCCGAGACGAGCGGAGACGAGAGAAAGGCAAAGAAGCCGACGAGACGGGCGGCTTCCGAGACGTTCCTTAGGGCCTGCGCGATACCGACGGCGAGAAAGACGATGTCGACGAGGCCGGAAGACTCGATGTACAGGCAAATGAACATGCCGACGCGCTTGAGACCGTGCCTGCGCCGCACGGTGACACAGTCCTCAGCGAAGGGCGCTGAAAAGACACGACGGAAAGTGCGCACCGGCTAGCGAGTTCTGCGTCCCTCATTTGGCGTAGATGATGCCAGAGCAAAGATGTCACCAGACCCGACGAGGCGACCACAATCTGCGAGGGCAAGGCGTCAGCGACCACAGCTATCGCAACCCAACTGGCATGCGTACCCAGCTACTCGAGAGACCCCATGCGCGATCCTGCGGACCGAAGTAGTGTGAGCTTCGCTGCTTGAACCGTAGTCAAGGAGACAGACATACCGAACCGGCAATGAGTGGATTGCCCAAGGTGATGCTCGTCACGCGGATGTCCCAAACCAAGGACAGCACGCTAGAGGCGACCCACAACACCAATACCGGAACCCGAATGAGCCAGCTCTTGGCGAACTGCGTATGCAGACCCCGTCAGCGGTCGCATGTGGAGAGGACAAGCGACGTAGGCGTACCGGCCACAGGCGGGTTATGAAGAAGAGTTGCGCAACAATGAGGTTGATGGTCGCGCACGCCTGACCAGTTGCGTCTATCCCCGGGCGTCCGACGGCCGCGTAGCCCCCGCCCTTGACAGCAGCGGTCAGAACCTGGAAGAGGGCTGCGACCTGAGTTGCGACGGAGCCGGTCGCGAGGACGGCGAGGAGCGGAACGAGGAGGCGGCTGGGCCAGCGGTCGCGCCTGTACTTGCGGGCGTACGTAACGCACAGGCGGAGAGACATGCCCTGACCATTGCAACGCAGTCAGCGGGATCGGCACACCTTGTTGTGCACCAGAAGAGCGGGCAACGCACGAAGAGGAGGGCGCTCCAGGGCACAACGCACAGGAGCACGCGGACGAGCGGGAGCCTCGAGCGCCCAAAGGCGATGGAGTCGTCGAGCACTGCCTCCTCTGCCAGGACGCGAGGCGTTGCATTTGCCATGCGTCCTATGAGCAACGCGAGCAACCCGACGCCTGCTTTCCCCGGGTGCCGGAAGGAGTTTCGCGGAAGACAAGCTCGGTCGGTGACTTGCACAGTCTCAACAGGGGTAGCAGCAGCAGCGAGAGCGCGGGTAGGCGAGCGTGCCGTGCATTGGCGCGAGGGCAAGGTCAAGCTCCAAATGTCGAGGCCTGCATCTCGGCGACAGGGCGATCAAAAGGCGCCCCACGCCCCGTCTCACCTTTTCTGAGAGGGACTGCAAGGAAATACAACACGGCTGCACACGAGCGCGTCTACCATCCAAAGACGAGGTCGCTGACCTTGCCAAGCACGCTCTTCTGTCCCGCCTGCTGCTGCTGCTGTGCGAGCACTGCCTGCTTGCTCTTCTCGGCAAACAGGCTCGCGTGCGCGTCTCCCGTGCTCCCGCCAGGCGTGCTCGGCGCACCACCGAGCCCGAGGAACCCCTTGCGCGTCGGCGTCGGCGCCGCCTTGAACGCCGCCTGCGGGCCGAGCACCTGCACAGGCTTGCCCACGCCCGACGGCGTCGACGCTGCGCCGCCGATGGGCGCCGAGTGCGGCCGCGGTGCAGGCGTGCTCGCGCCCGAGGGCACAACGTCGTGTCCGCTCTCGCCGCCCGCCAGCGCACGTTTGAGCCCGTCCTCGTCGACCGCCTTGACGCCGATCATGAGCACCCCGCCGAGGATCTCGCCGTTCTTTCGTGATGCGCGCGCAGCAGACCACGGCTGTGCGTACACGACCGTGACCCAGTTGCCTCCCTCGGTCGATGGCGTCGACGAGACAACCTCGCCAAACTGAGCAAAGTGGTCGAGGATGAGCTCGAGGGCCGAGGCGGGGAAGCCAAAGATGTTGACCGCGTAGCCGCTCTTGTTGGCGGAACTCGAGCTACCGGGATGCGGAAGGGCGGAAGAAGTGGCGAAGGGAGAAGCGTTCGGGTCATTCGAGGGGGAGCGGCGGAGTCTGCGACGGTCATTTCTGTCAGTCTCGCCGGCCGGAGCATCTTGCTCGCGGCACGCACCCGTTCATGCCAGAGTCGACTTGCAGCGAGGAGGTGTCTGGGCCGTCGTACTCGTTGAGCGAGGCCACGGGCGGCGCATCCTCCTCCGCCTCCCGCCGGTACGCAGTTGCTCGCGGCGGAGCGGTGTACGGGGCAAACTTCGGCGACTTGGAGGGCGTTCTGCAAAGCGTGCGGATCAGTTTGATGCACTGCGTGCGCCGGCATGTGGGAACGCACCCGTCGCGACCGCCGAACAAGCTTCCGCCGCCGAAGCGGGTCGCGGGCGAGCTGGAGAGCGAGGTCCTCCGTGCGGGCGAGTCGTACGAGCGGTCGTCGGCCATAGCATGCGGAGGCGTCGCATCGGCCTGCTGTACCTCCAGAGGGTCAGCACGAAGCCCGTCGAGGGGGTCGAGACGAGACGCACCTGAGCTGCCACACCGCCCGACAAATACCCGGGCAGGTAGTTGCGCTTGGCGCCCGGCGTGCCTGCGCTACCTCCTGTGCTGCTCTGCATCGCGTTCTGCCCGCCGAACGGGCTGCCATAGCCCGCATTGCCTGCTCCTCCCGCTGCTCCTCCGCTCGCGCCGTACCCGCCGTACCCAGGCGCGACGCCGTGATTCCCGCCGCCGAACTGCGGGCCTGCGAACGTGTTCGACCCTGAAGCACCCGAGTTGTACCCGCCGAAGCCACCTGCCGAGCCCTGGGCTTGAGGTTGAGAGAAGGGCGATGAGGTCTGCGGAGTCGCGAACAGGCCAGGCTGGCCCGCAGCGCGGTACGGCGAGTTGGTGTTGCTGCTCTGCGCAAACATCGCAAGCTCAGCAGCCGGCAACTTGGGGGGCGAGGTCGACGTCGGTGACAGGTCCTCCTTGAGCGGCAATTGAGCGGTGCTCTCGCCGAGTCGGAATCTCGCGCGCACCCTCGCAATAGACGGTCCGGAGAGATAGGACTTTCCTCTACGAGAAGATTCAAAAGCGGAAAGAAGTGCATCATGGCAACAACGGAGAAACGCTACCGCTGCGACTTCTTCTTGAGCGTCGACTTGCTCTCGAGCCGGATGCGCTTCTTCTCCTTCCGATGCCGCTCGGCCGCCCTGCTCTCCCTCCCAAGCACGCCCTCCGCCGGCCCACCGCTCTTCTTCGCCGCGTTGGCCTGCTTGCGCTCGTAGCGCTCCGCCAGGCGCTTCTGCTCCTTCTTGCCCGCGCGGCGCGCAATCCGCTCCGGGTCCATCGCCTTGATCTTCTTGCGCTCCGTCGTGGGGAGCTTGGCAAGCGCCTCGGCGAGCTGCGACTGGTGCTCGGTCGTGCGCGCGGAAGAAGGGCCCGCCTTGCTCCCGCCGCTGCTAAAGCCGGGACGGCCGAGCGACGGGTCGCGCGGCGCAGCGAGGCGCACAGGCTTGGGCGCCGCCTTCTTCGTCGAGGAGGGGACCGCGCCAGGCTGCGCGGCGGCGGTGCGCTGCGAGGCCTTGGCGCGCGCCGCGGCCGCAGTCGTCTTGCAGCGCTCGAGGCGGACCTTGCGCTTCGAGATCTTGAGGTTCTTGCCTGGCGGAAGCGCGAGGAGCTCGTCGACGCATTGCTCGTCCTGTAGGGAGCAAGCGGAGTCAGCAGGCGAGACACCGCACGGAAAGAAAGGCAAGACGCACCGCCAGCAGGACATAGCAGAATCCCTTGCCGAGCCCACTGCTCGCGTCGCGCACGATGCGCACATTCTCAACGTACCGTCCACCAGAAAGCTCCCCACGTTCACGGACAAGGACCGCCTCGGTCGCCTTGCGGACGTTCTCCTCGTTCTCGGCAAAGTCGAGGCCGCCAATGAACAGGGTCCGGCGCGCCTCGGCCGCCGAGATCTGGTGCACGTCTTGGTTTCGCGGCACGTCGGTCAAGTCGGCGTTCGGCTTGGCGGCCATCTGCGCGGCGGCAAGGACGGCAGCGGCCGAGCGCGGGCGGACGACATCGGCGCGGAGGGTGAAGCCCTCAAAGACCGAGTTGTCGTTTGCCGCGACGAGCGCATTAACGACCTCGCGCACGTCGACGCCCTCCGGGACCGCCTCGATGACGAGGTAGGCGTTGCACGCCTTCTTGCCCTCGTTGAGCTCGCCGCGGATGAGCGCGACGCGGCGCTTCTGCGCGTCCGTCATCGGCGCCGACCGCGCGCCGGCAGCCGGTGCGGCGGGCGCGCCCTCGCGCTCCTTGAAGCCGCCCTTGATCCCACGCAGGTCGCTCTGCTCGGACTCGCGCCACTCGCGCGCGCGCTTGCGTCCGCGCCCGCCCTCGGCGAGCGGCTCCTCGTTCGGGTTGGTCGGGCCCGTGTGCGCCTTGCGGCCGAACACCTTGGAGGCGAAGGCTAGCGAACGGAAGCGGATCGCGTCGAGCTTGAGAGGCGGGCAGTCGGCGGGGAGCGTCAGGGCGGGGTTTTGCAGGACGTGACGGACGAGCGACTTCTTGAGAGACTGCGGGGACACAGAGTCGTCAGTTGCGTCGACGTGTGCGAAGAACGAGACCATCGCACCCGCGACGTCGAGCACTCTGCCGGCACGTTGCCGAGGAAGATGGTGCGGGCGTCGCGCTCCTCGGGCGATTCCTGCGCGCGCTTCTCCAGCTTGGCGCTGACCTTGGGCGCCTTCTTGCTCTTGTCCGTCTTCTTCGTGCCCTTGACACCGTCGACCGCGTCCCGCAGCGTCTCCTGGACGAGATCGTTGATGTCGAATTCGTCGTCCTCGTCCTCGTCCACCTCGATGGGCTCCTCCTCTTCGTCCTCCTCATCGGCCTCCTCCTCCTCGTCGTCGAGCTCTTCCTCGGCCTTGCGCTTCCTCCCCTGCGCAGCGGCCGTAGCGTCCGCCTTGCGCTTCTTGAGAGTAGCAGCCGCAAGCTTGGCAGCGTACTCCTCCTCGACGTCGCCCCGCTCCTCCCCGTCTGCCTCCTCCTCGTCGTCGTCGCTAAGCTCTGCGCCAGACTCGAGCTCGCTCAGGTCGGGCTCGTCCGAGTCGGAAGTTGCGGCGGGAGGGGCGGTGCTGGTCGAAGCGGGCAGCTCGCGCTTCGGGTCGAACGCGAGCGAGCGGCCTTTCTGTGGACGTGTAAAGGGAGCATTAGCACGGTAGCTACGCTCTCGTAGGGGCTGCACACGCACGGAGTGGGCAAAGACATCGGCAAGGTCGCTGTCCTGGGCGGTCGCCTGTCCGAGCAGGAACGACGAGAGCCCGACGGCGGGAGCGGGCGCCGCGCCCTCGGTGGCTTCGGGCTGCCTGGCAGCTGCCTTGGACTTGCTCTTGCCCATCGTCAGAGCGAAAGCGCGGGTGTGAAGAGCGAGAGCTTGGACGAGCGGGGAGATGAGCTCGGCACGGTTCCCCTCCGCCGTCTCCCTCGCTCGTACGGGGTTGGAGCGTGCGGCATACGAGAGCATTCCTGCGTGCTGCCCTCTCGGCGCCCTGCATGTACCGCCAGCATCCACTTTGCCCCACCTTCTCCTCGTCGCTTCCATCTTGCTTTCACCATTGGCAGACGCTTCCGCTCTTCTCAGCACCCTGACGAGCTCATGAAACGCTTGGGCGGGCTTCAGAACAATGCACGCTGTACGCGGCCAACCTCCGCGGATCCGGGCGAGGTGGCCGCTCGCCTCGGGTTCCCCACCTCGACTTTGCCCTCTCGTGACCTCGACCTCTCTTTGCCCCGCACCTCATTCGCCGGCGCTGCTGCTCTCCCCTGCTTGCTGCTGCTTCTGGCTTCCTGGGGCTCGCTGCCGCAATGCAGGCCCCGCACCGCATCCGCGTCTTTACGGCCCACATCGACCCGAACGTCCCCACCTCGCACGACCAGCCCATCTCCCTCGCGTTCCCGCCCTTCTCCTCCGGCCAGTGGTCCGTCTCGTACGTCCCAGCACAGCCCAAGAACAAGCTCTACCAGCCCTCGGCGGTCAAGCTGCGCTGGAACAACTGCGACGACAAGACCACGCCTTCCGTGCGACTCGCCGTCGAAGCGGATGGCGCAGTACACACCTTGGTTGAGCAGCTGTCGCGGTCATACGGCTGCCGCGGAGAGTGGATCTTGCTCGTCGGGAGGCCTTCCAAGCCCTTCAAGGTCGTCCTCGAGATGGAAAAGCCAAAAGAGCCCGTCCGGGCGACGGAACGCTGCATGAGTGCGTGTGCCTCCTCTCCCGCAGGATGCACAAACTCACTCGAGTGCAACAGCCATGATCGATGCGCCGCAAGCCATCGACGTCTGCCTCACCTTTCCGGGCGACTCTCGCACGCTCTTTGCGTCGTCCGCCATGCTCGCCGCTGTCTCGCCCTGGTGGAGTGCCTACCTAAGCACGACGGGCTTCTATGAAGATACAATGTCGGTCGCGCACACCCCCGCCGAACCTGCCTGGCCCGACTCGGACTGCTCCGACGACGACTATGACGACGACGACGAGGAAACACGGCCGGGCGTGAAAGCCTCCGTCGCGCCCGACAGCCCGCCGCCCTCCCCTCCACTTCGCACGCGACCGCTCATTCCGCGCAACATGCGCGTCGTCCCGATCACGGGCACCTCGTACCGCACCTTCCGCGCCTTTCTCGCCTGGACGTACACCGGCACCGTCGAATTTGCGCCTCTCACCTCGTCCTTCCTCTCCGCCTCTTCTTCCTCCTCGTCGAGTACTACAAGTGCAGCCAAGCGGCGCCGCCAAGCGCTCGCGCCTCTCTCGTCCCTGCACCCATCGCGCCCGACGCCCGTCTCGCCCAAATCGCTGTACCGCCTCGCTCACTTCCTCGACATCCCCTCTCTGCAATCGCTTGCTCTGTCGGCGCTTGCCGAGCGCCTCACCGTCGAAGGCGTCGCGGCCGAGCTGTTTGCGCGACCGGCGCTCGGCGAGGCGTACGACGAGGTGCTCGACTACGAGGTCGACTTTGCGCGGGAGAACTGGGAAGAGGTCAAGGTCTCGAGGGCGATGAAGGATGCGAGCCGGAGGATGAAGGTCGACGCGAACCCGTACGAGGTCGAGACGCTGCTCCGGCTGCTCGACGTGCAGGACGAGGGCGACGAGGAGGTCTAGGCGGTGTTGCGCGTTCCCGACTCTTTGACTCTGTTGTAGCCTTGTACGACCACACTCCCATACTGCGAATTAGTAAAAGGTGAGCGACGGAGGCCCCCCTCTGCTGTTCATGTGCGTAACGAAGCGTGGGACTTTCGTTGGCTCTGCGCATCTCGCCTTGTCCTTCTAAACCACCTTCACTCAGTTCCTGGTCTGGTACTTCGAGGGGCCATCCTCTCTGGTACGTTGGTGGTCCGACGCGCGGAACCCCTGCGGCCGGACTTCCCCGCCAAGAGCAACGCGTTGGCTCTTCGCGCTTCTCCCTCGACCAACGCGGCTGCCAGTGCTCTCGCGGCCGAGCCAGGTCGTCAAAGGCTGTGCATCGGCCCTGCTGTCAGCTCTCGGGCGCCCGTCGCGCTTGTTGCGCTGTTTCAACATCCGTCCATCTCGCAAGAGCAACTCGGCAGCACATCTTCTGAAGACCTTGCGGGGCTCTTCTGCCCGCAAAAGAGTACACTGTGCGTCCGATCCCGTCGCCTCACAAGGCTTCGCGATGCCTCTGTCGCGTTGGAGACTTTGAAGCAGTCTTCATCAGTTTGGCGACGACGAGCTTCTCCGAGCCCGTCTGTGGTTCTGTGGACAACGCGAAAGCAGTCAACGCGCTTGCTTCAGGCTGTGCACGATCACGAAACCCCTACCTGACGCCTTGCGACTGCAGCCCACACCGCTGGAACTCCTCCGCATCCCTCGATCAACCCCCGCCTGTTCCGCCTGCACGTGGGAACGCAGCTCGTGAGACGCGTCGAACGCCTTGACGACAACCAGGCCTTCAGTCTCGTCGGCATAGTCGCTGCCGCCCGTCCCTCGCGCGCCGATCCCCTCCACCTCCGCTCTGCGCTTTCGCAGCTTGCCCAGCCATCATGGCCAACCTGCAGCGAAAACCCGCCCTCCACCTCTCCGTCGCGCCCTCAGCCGCGAGCGCCGCGGCGCAGTACGCGTCGTCGCCCGCCGCCTCTACTTCGTCGCGCCGCATCGCCTCCTGGGGCTCTGCGACGTCCGAGACGTGGCACAACGTCTCGGCTATGGGCGACCAGCACATGACGCCCCTGCCGTCGCCGCTCGAGGGACGAGAGTGGGGCTTCCTCCCGGCGGCAGGCGGGAGCTGGCAGGGTGCCTGGACGGGCGGCAGCCTTGGAACGGGCGGGCGCTCGCGAGGCAACAGCCTTCTGCAGGAGCAGCACGACGCGGCAGCGCTCCCGACCTGGAGCCGCGGCAGCGAGCGAAGCGACAACTGGTTGAACGCGAGCACGAGCACGTCTACCGCAGGCGGTGTCGATGAGTTCGGGGTCGTGAGTCCCGCAGCATCCGGGCGCAGCGACGAGTCGAGCGCGGCGAGTGACCGCAAAGCGCCCGAGCGGAGCAAGACGCTGTCATTCTTCGGCTCGGCCGACGAGTCGCGCGCACTCTCGCCGCCACCGAACCCGCCTTCGCGCAACAACTCGCTCAATCAGCGCAACACGCCCGCTCGCGCGCCGCCATTCCCGAATCTACCCTCGCCGGGTTGGGAACCGCATCAGCAGGACCTGCTGCGGAGCTCGGTCGCGTCGAGCAGCGGTGGAAGCTGGCTCGACGATGCGGCCGAGGGCGGTTCGTTCTGGCGACGAGATCGAGGAACGAGCATCAGCAGTGCGACGAGCCACGACGGGGCGAGCTGGCAAGGCTCGCTGTCGCGAACGCCGCGGACCGTCTCGCCCGCGCGAACGGCCGTCGGCACTGCAGGCAACGAGTCGGCCGCGACCGGCTCGCCCGTAGCAGCGCTTCGACCGCGGCTCGCTGCTCTCAACACATCGTCTACCATGCCGAGCGGCAGCGGCTTCCCCGGCCCCGCCGAGTCTTCACCTGTGCCGCACAAACCCCTGACTTCGCTGCCATCCGCTGTCGACGTTCCCTCCCGCCCCCGCTTTCTCGACTTTGGAGCGCCTTCGAGCTCGTCTTCGTCACGCTCATCGACCATTCGTCAGTTCGTCTCGCTCGGCGATGAACCCACGCCCGCTTCGTCCGCGCTCCCCTCGCGAGCTGCGACTCCCGCACACTCCATCTCGTCTCCGCCCTCTTCCTCGCAACAACAAGGTGGTGCGTCGGCGTCGCTGGATCCAACGGCTTCGCCCCGCGAGGTCGACGAGCCGCCTGTCGCGAAAGGCGATGTCATCGGCGACTACGCTGTCGACCGTGTGCTCGGGAAAGGCGCCTTCTCCCGCGTCGCGCTTGCGCACCTCGTCAAGGGCAAAGAGCGTGCAGTGAACGGACGAGATCGAGGGCATGCGCGGACCGCGTCGAGAGACGCCGGTGCGGACGGAGGACTGGTCGCGCTCAAGCTCATGAGTCGCAAGACGTGCGAAGCGAACGATCGCATGCGCATCAGTGTCATGCGAGAGGCCGAGGTGCTGAAGGTGCGTAACGCGCTCCTGCACTGCTCCTTGCCCGCGCGACTCACGCTTGCCGTAACAGACCATCCACCATCCATCCCTCGTTTCGCTCTATTCGTCCTTCAAAACGCCCATCTACACCGTTCTCGTCCTCGACTACTGTGAAGGCGGCGAGCTTTTCGATTTTCTCGCCGACTGGCATCCGCAAGTGTCGGAGGGGCTTGCGCGGCGCATGTTTGGCGAGCTCGCCTCCGCGGTTGGGTGGATGCACGAGATTGGGCTTGTGCACCGTGACATCAAGCTCGAGAGTGCGTTCCCTATCGACACGCTGCCGCCGTCACTACGAACTTACGCTCGCCTTCGCACGTGCTAGACATCCTTCTCACTTCCCGCCCATTCCCCTGCTCGGATCCAACCAATGTTCTCGCAACACTTCCCTCACCCTTCCTCAAGCTCACGGACTTTGGCCTTTCACGGTTCATCGATCCGGCCTCTCCGCTACTCGCGACACGTTGCGGATCCGAGGCGTACGCCGCGCCCGAGCTGATCATGGGCAAGAAGTACGACGGGCGACAGACGGATGCATGGGCCCTCGGCGTCGTTCTGTACGCCATCATTACAGGCGTGATGCCATTCGTCGAGCCCGTCGACGGCAGTGCGCGAGGGCGCAAGGCGTACCTCCTGAAGATCGCGAAAGCCGACTATCGCTGGCCCGGGCAATTATCTCGCGCACCGTCCCTCTCCAACCCGTCACCTGTACGATCCGCACATCCGACGCACGCCTCATCCGCGTCAGAACCGGGCTTCGCGACTGGAGCAGCAACAGCCCTCCTCTCGCCGCCCCCTCCTTCCGCTCGCCTCGTCACGCCTGCGGTACAAGCCCTCGTCGCCCGCCTACTCGTGCGAGATCCGTCCAAGCGCGCCGCTGCTGCCGACGTCTGGGAGTCGGAATGGATGCAGCAGGGTGAGGGACGACCGCCGCGGATACGCGGGAATGTGCGCGCGCCGCCCGCAGCCGATGCCATGCGGCGCGGGAGCGAGTTCCTCCTCGACGATAACTAGACTGTGTGTGCGTACCTTGTACGTGGCCAAGGTGACTCTCGTAATTATCCTCGACACGATTTCGACGCACGACCTGGTTGAGAAGGTCGACCAGTCGGTGCGGGGTCCGCGTGCGGTGAGGTCCTCCTTTTCCCGCTTGGCCGTGCAGGCGGTCTCTGCAGGCTTTGCGGCCGTCTTCAACCGCTCGCCGGACGATGCCTCGTGCGCTTGCGACTCCTTCACGCGTCGAGATTAGTCGCGCGATTCCGACTATTGGCTCTGCGTACAGCGGCGTCTATTCTGACCGCACTGGTTGCCCGACCGTGTGGTTCTGATCGACTTGGGCTAAGCCAAGGGGACGTCGTGGTCCTCATCTTGGCATGACCTCGACGCCAACTTCCGCCTTGCCGCGGTGTATGCCATAAAGGCGTCGGCCTGCGCTATGTCTGCTTCTCTTTCTCCTTCTCCTTCTGCCACCTCCCCGCTGCGGACCCCGCCATGCTGCCCTCCCTTCTCCTTGCTTCCGCTTCGGCGGCTGCGGCTGTCCAGGCCATGCCTTTCTTCACCCCGGCTCCGGCCCAGCAGCTCGTCAAGCGTGACAACACGGCCGAGAAGTCCTGGGAAGGCCACACCGACCAGGTCAAGATCCACGAGTGCGTTGCGCAGCCTCCTCTACGCCCTGTCACCGACCTGATGCACTGGTCCACGTTGGCAGGTCGTGCAGCCCCGCCCAGACCGCTTTCATCCAGAACGGTCTCGATGAAATGCGCGACATCGCTGAGCACGCTCACGACCGCATCCTGCGCCTCGGCGAGTACGACCCGCTCTACATCAGTTTGTCGTCCTCCTTTATTCTGCTCGCCATGTTTCGGCAAAGCTGACGTCGAGTGTCTGCTGCAGAGTACTTCGGTAACGCCTCGTCAGCGGCGGCGTCGGGCATTTACGCCCAGATCCGCTGGGGCAAGTACGTGACTTTCGCTCGCTTCGGCCGCTGTTGGGGCTTTGCACGATCCTTCTTGTTCTCACTGCAAATTGGGCACTGACTTGTGTTTGTTCGAGCTACAGCAAGGCCCGCGAGGACGGGAATGACGTCCTGATCCGCTGCGACGACCCTGATGGCAACTGCGCCCTCTTTGCCGACACGCCCGCGCCGTGGGGTGCGTTACTGTGTCGCATGCTCTACTTCGTTGAGCTTCGCTGACTCAGAAAACCACGCAGCGGGTCATTGGCGCGGCAACAATGCCACTCAGGAGACCGTCATCTGCGACGCGACTTGTCGGTCACCCGCCTCGACCATTGCATCCGAAACTCTTAACTAAGCTGTAGCATGTCCGCAGACACCGGGCGCAGCTTCTTGAGCACCATGTGCTGGGATGGCCAGGAGATTGGCGTCGGAAAAGCTGCTCAGTGGTTCGCGGGCGACCTCAGTGAGTCTCACCCGCTTGCGCACTGTTCCGTTTGCTAGCGCTGATAACACCGGAACACACAGTCCACCGCATGCTCCACGTTCCTGCCATCTCATACAACCACGTTGAGCACGCTGGTCAGTCTTCTCGACCCGCTTTGCGCTGCGCCGCATCACGTGTCGCAACTGACGTGCTCTTGCCCTTGCCACCTCTCCAGCTGACGGCTACCCCGAGCTCCTCGCTCTTGCCGCCAGCAACGACTCGTCAACCGTTTACAACCAGGCCACGCTGCAGTGGTACGCCCTCGATGCCTGGGCGCACGACAAGGCCTTCCCGCCCAACGGCTGCACCGGCGAGCACGCGCACGAGGCGCAGGAGTCCCACGATGACTCACACGGCCAGTCTTCGTCGTCTGCGGCGGCGTCGACTACTCAGGCCGCTGCCTCGGCCACGTCCGATGCCGCCACGTCCATCCCTACCGCTCACGAGGTCGGCTCGCACGGCGACTCGTCTAGCGCCGGTCAGGACTGCCATTCCCACGCGGATGGATCTACCCACTGCGTCTGAATTGTTAGTCGTCGTCGCTGGGCCTGTCGGCCTGCTAGACGCCGTCACTTCGATCCCATCTTTCCCTTTCTCACTCCTTTCCTTCGCTCTTTTCTGTACCCCCTCTTCAGATCAAAAGATACTCACTAGACGTGCATCACGGTTGGATTCGTGCGGGACTACCTGACGTTGCGCCGCGACACTCCGCTTCGGAAAGACCAGCTCACCATAGGGGGCAGAGTTTGGGCTCGATCGGCGAGCGCTTTTTCGGCGCGCCCGGCAGACGGCTTGTGCTCGTCAATGCTATTTGCTGAAGAGTGCGGCCGCCTAAGCGACCGCGTGGCGCGTTTCGGTCGTGACAATTTTGAGCACGATGTTGCCGCTCTCGACCTCTGATCTCTAGCGGTCGGAGGACGCGGTGGACACAACAGCCTTACAACCGGCAGACGAAGGGGCTACACAGATGGAGAAGAGAAGGAGGCGCGAAAAAATTAGAAGTACTGCGAGTGGCAACCAGTCAGTCTCCTCGTCAATTGAGTGTCAGTAGCAGCGCGTGCGAAGCAACTTACGATGACACCGCTCGCGTAGGTGATCACAGCATCGTCCTGGCTGGCGAGCGACTGGAGGTGCTCCTCAGCCTCGCCGCGGCCGAAGAGGTGAGCAATCTCGAGACCGCCGTTGAGCGGCTCGAGGAGCGACGTGAGGGGGATCTCGTCGGTGTCCTTGAACTCGTCGCTCTTGCGGACGGCGGCCAGACGGGATTGGAACAGTTTGAACCTGCGAGGAAAGACAGTGAGCTTCCCGACCTTTTCAAGAGGAAAATCGCCTTACCTTGCCGGGTTGACACCTTCTGCCTCGGGCGTCTTGGCCTGCGCAACTTGCTCGGCCTGCTGCACTGCAGGCGGCGGAGGCGAGGGCAAGCCGTTCTCCTCGGCCTCGCGCATCGCCGCCTCGGCCTCTTCGTCCTCGTCGACCTGCTCCTCCTGCTCGGCCTCGACCATCATATAGTCTTCCTCGCCCTCGACCGATACGGCGGCAGGGCTGCTCGCCGCCTGCGCACTCTTGCCGCGAGCGCCACGTGCAGGCTGCTTGCGCCCCGGCATGGGCATGCGCTTCGGCCCGCGCCCGTCGTCCTCGTCGTCGCTGCTCGACTCGCCCTCGTCGGACGACTCCTCGTCCGAGCCCTTGTCGCCGCGACGGGGCTTGTTGAGCTTGCGGCGCTTCGATTTGGCCTTGCTCGCCTTGACGACCTCCTTGTAGAGCGCGTACCGCAGGATCTCCTCGGCGGCAATGGCGTCCTCCTCGGTGATTTCGGGCGAAAGGCGCGCCTTGGCGTGCGCGGTCGAGAGACGAATGAGCGTCTCGAGCGCACGCACCGTCATGGGCGCCGTGCGCTTCTGGTTCGGGCCGGCGTCGTCGTTGCGAAGGTTGGTCCACGCCTTGGTGATGTACTCTGACGCCTCTTGCAGCAGGACGGGCTCAATCGTGCTCTTGGCGAACTGGATGTACTTCTTGACGAACTGGATCGTCAGGACCTCGGGCGTCTTGGCCTTCTTCTTGCCGCCGCGCTTGGTGAGCAGGGGCGCCACGCCGCCGTGCAGGAGCGGGTTGTACTTCTCGAACGGCGATGCGTTGGCCTGCGCCGCCTCGGCCGCGGGCTGCTCAGTCCCGACGCTGAGGTGCTGCTCGAGCGTGTCAACCGCCGGTGCTCCCGGCTCGAGGCCCGGCTGGACGTAGCGGTGCATGCGCAGGACGTGCTCGGAGATCATGCGGTCGCGCTGCTCGTCGGCATCGTCGGTGACGATGAAGAGCAAGTCGAAACGCGAGAGGAGGGAGTCGGGGAGCGCGATGTTCTTGTGCGGGTCCTTGTGCACGTCGTACTGGCCGTAGATCGGGTTGGCGGCGGCGACGACAGAGCAGCGCGCATTGAGCGAGGTGTGGATGCCGGCCTTGGCGATGGTGACGGTTTGTTGCTCCTGCGGTTGCGAGCAGGGTCAATGACACCGCCAAGTCGAATAAACGAAACAACGCACCATGACTTCGTGAATGGCAACACGGTCAACTTCCGACATCTTGTCGAATTCGTCGATGCACACGACGCCGCGGTCGGCGAGAACCATGGCACCAGCCTCAAGGCGGCGCTCGCCCGTCTCCTTGTCCGTCGTGACGGCGGCCGTCAAACCGACGCCGGACGAGCCGCGACCGGTCGTAGCGATGGCGAGGGGAGCCGTGTTCAGGACGAAGCGGAGCATCTGGGACTTGGCCGTGGAGGGGTCGCCGACCATGAGGACGTTGATGTCACCACGGAGATGAGTCCCGTTCGGAAGGTTCTTCTCGACGCCGCCGAGGAGGAGGAGGAGGATCGCCTGCTTGATATAGTCCGAGCCGTAGATGGATGGCGCGAGCGACTTCCAGAGAAGCTCGTACACGTCCTTGCGCTTGGCGACCTTGCGGATGTCGCGGATGTCCTGCTCCGAGAGCGACATCTGCGCGATGCCTGCGCCCGACTTGGCCGAGAGGAGCACGACATGGTTGCCGACGATGAGCGTCCTGCACGCGCGAAACGGGTCAGCGCTTGTAGGCGTATTAGCATACAGCATGCTGGACTAACTTGAAGTGCGCGCTCCCACCGTTCCCGCCACCAAGACTGCGGTACACTCCAACAATCTGCAGCCGGTCTCCCGGCTTGCACTTGTCGACGAGGTCATCTTCAAGCACGACTTCGACGCTGCGCGGCAGCTGACCCGCGGGCGCGCGCTCGGGCATCTCCTGAATCGAGATCATCTGGTGGTCCATGAAGGTCGAGAGGCCGTGCTCAATCTCGAGCGGGTTGCCGTCGGCGTCGGTCTGCGGGTAGGCGGAAGAGGAGACGGGGGCGCCGGACGCGGCGGCGGAAGAGAGGCGGTCGGTGTAGAGGCGGGTGTGGAAGTTGGTAGTCGACGGGCAGTAGTGCACGGATTGCTGCATCTTTGGTCGGACGAGATTGCCTGCGAGCACATGCGTGTCAATCGCGATATTGAAAAGGAGGGAGCAGCACCTCGGGACGCACAGCGCGTGACGATTCCCTCGAGGCAGACCATCTTGCCGAGCTTGTCGCTCTTGAGCGTCCGCGGCGTCGTGTGATTCTCGCCGAACGAGCCCTTGAAACCGACGTAGAAGGTCTCCTGCTTGATAATTTCGGCCATCCGCTCCGTGGAAGCGTGGACGGCCATGTCTTTCAGCGCCGCGTCTGCCGCCGGAAGCCACGCTGCCGGCTCCTTCAAAAGTCTGTCTTGAGAGCGTTAGCGGGTTGCGGAGCTGCAGTACAGGACCGTGGGGGTGCGCACCCATCGCAGAACTCGCGGTCGTAGTCTCGCAGGTCGTCAAGGTTGACGATGAGCCTCCGCTCCTGCGCCTCGCACATCTTGCGCACGGCCGTCTTGTACGACATGCTCATCCGCTGCGCGCCACCGGCATACGTAGGAAAGGTCAGCGTGAATGAAGAGAGGCATGCAGCGTACGCCAGAAGCAACGCACGCGAGCCTGCGCCGAGCCAGGGTCGAGGTCGAGGAACTCGGTGAAGCTGCGCATGCGCATGCAGAGGTCAGTCACGATTCCGCGCACGCTGCTACGAGAGGTGGAGACGGACCGCCTTGTCCGGCTGACGAGCTGGTCGTCCGGGAGGACGGGGAGGCCAGAGAGGTCGGCCATGTGTGCGGTGCGTGTCTGTAGCTGGCTGTTTGAGCACTGCCCTGCTCAGCAGACGAGCGAGTGCGAAGCGAGAACGGCGACGGCAGCGAGATCAGCGTCGCGTCGAGGGCGAGACGCGTCGGACGCGGCGCGACGCGAGCAACGCGCCGAGCAGGGGGCAGCCTCGCGGAAGCGGGCTGCATCTCTGCGGCAAGAGCAGCTGAATGAGCATGCGCCTTGTACACTGCTCCTACTGGACTGCCTCTGTCATCCCGACGTGCTCGCTTGACTTTGGACGTCTCCTCACCTTCGACATCCACTCTGACTGCAAGAAATCTGACGCAAAGCATCCGATGCGAAATACGATGTCAATAATGTACGTACGCCCTCGTCGAGCCAGCGACAGGACGACACAGCACGTCCCCCGATCAGAGTCCTTCTCCGACTTGCTCCTTCCACAGCACAACCTTCGCCAGTCCCTCGCGGATCCGGTCGAACTGGTCTATCTCCTTCTCGCCCCACTTCTTCCTTCGGTCGGTCGTGTACCCGGCGAGGACCCACCCGCGCTCGTTGTCCGTCTCCGCGATGGGCAGCAAGATCCCGCCCGCGAAACCTCCCGCGCGGCCCTCGCCTCCGCGCGCCGACGAGGATGGCGAGCGGTACAGCAGGCCTCCTTCGGGCGCGCGCAGCGCACGCAGATGCAGCGCTGGGTCGAAGGTCGCGTTCGAGTCTTGCGGGAGGTTGTGCGATGCGAGGAGCGTCAGGCCGGGGGAGCCATTGATGGAGGGCGCGGGCGGGCAGTTGCGCAGGTCGAGCGAGACAAGGTAGACGAGGTCGAGCGCGAGGGTCTGCGCGAGGGAGGTGCAGGCTGCCGTGAAGATCGAAGAGGAGGGCGTCGAGGCGAGGATGGGCGGGAGCGAGCTCGTCGCCTGAGATGCGGCTGAGCCCTCGCGCGAAGCCTCGCTCTGCGAGTCGCGACGAGATGGCTCGGAGTTCCAATCGACGTAGCCGCTGTCGCTTGCTCGCCGAGGCGCCTGTCCCGCGTCGAAGGATACCTTCTTGGCGTGTCCGTGCGACGAGGGGGCTGCGATGCTCTGGCCTGGGCCGGCACTGGCATGGGCGCTCGCGGTGCCCGTACGAGAGAAGTTGTGCTGTTCGCGCTCGTGCAGGAAACGCTCAATCACGCGAGTGACCTCGCTGGCAAGCGACCGGCTGCGCAAGGCAAGTCAGCCATCATCTCGTTCCAGGCAATCGAGCGGACAAGCACGTACAGCTTTGCACGCTCGCTCGAGCCAAACTTGGTAGTCCGCGGCCAGTCGTCCAGCAGAGCGACGGTGCCGATGGCGATCCGCCCGCCTGCTTCTTCCTCGAGCGCGGCGAATGATGGCAGCGAGGGCGCGAAGATAGGCATGCCTGCGACGTGCCTCAGTGGTGAGCTGTGAGCAAGAGGGAGCGTATGCGAGACGACACGAACCAGCGTAGAACCGAATCCCAAGTCCTCCACCGTGACTCCCGCTGAGAGACGCCCTGGGACTGCTCGGGCTCGTGCATACGACCTCGTTGCCTCTGAACCGCCAGTCCCGCTCCGTGTCGGGTACGACGAGCCCGCGCTCACCAGCGAGGACGACGTGCGCGTCGAGCGCGTGCGAGAGCGGGAGCGACGAGATGCGCGTGGGAAGGTTGAGCGAGGCGAGGATGGTGAGCGAGGCAGGAGGCGAAGACGACGAGGGGAAGAGTGTGATGATAGCGGCTTTGGGCGCGGGCTTGAACAAGGCGGGTGAACCGAGCGGGGCGTAGAGAGCGCGCTGGAGGAGAGTCCTGAGGGCTGGATGATTCTTGAGCGTGATGGCGGACAGCACGTCGACGGCAGCGGCAGCGCCAGTCGTGTAAGGGTGCGTCGTACCCGCACCCAGCGGGTGCGAGGGGAAGACAGCAGGGCCCCCGGCGCCCGGCACGCTCTTCTGTACAGGCGAAGGATGCGAATAGGCCGTAGACGGTGCAGTCGAGGCATTGGACTCTCGTCGGCCAGGAATCGGTGAGCTGGTCGACTGGAAGAACGAGTCGCGTCGTCCGCTGGTCGCGCTTGAGGCAGATGCGAGTGACGGCACAGGACTGACCGCCGTCGATATGTGCAGCGCTGCACTGGCCGTAGCCGTGGCGGGCAGGACGTATGTCTCGCCGAGCAGATCCAGCTGCGCGATGAGGCGCTCGCGCACGGGCGTGATGGGCGAAAGACCGAGCGGAGCAGGGAAGTGCGCGGCTTCATACGGCGAGATGCGGGAGCTGCTTGGCTCAGCCGGCTGCCGTGCAGAAGGAAAGGTGGTGGAGATGCCTGTAGGCGTGGTGAGCGGCGGGAAGGGCGGGTCGTCCAGGTCAACTTGTGACTGCGGAATGTAGATTGTTAGCAGGCAGAGATCAACTGGAAGGCACACGACGTACTGATGCGTAGGCCGACTCGAAGTCCTTCCACGTCTTCGGCACGTATTCCGCCGGCGTCCTGCTGTCCATTCTGCCGCTTCTCCGCCCAGCCTCTTTGCTCCTCCTCTGCGGATTCAAGTCGAGCGTCTCCTGCGCCCTCAGCGCCGCCATCTCGACTCCGACATCGGCCGTCTCATCTGTGCTCCCCCTTCGTCCGCTGAGATAGTTCACCCCGTCGTTGAGCAACCTCAGCGCCTTGAACCGCCGCACGAGACCCTCCCTCCCGTTCGCGCGCCGGACGCGCTCCCGCTCCGCAGCGAGCAGCTCCTCTCGCAGCGCCTGCTCCTCTGCAGTGTGCTGCGCGACGGGCGGCCGCTTGCGCTGCGGCGGTGGCGGCGTTGTCAAGAGGAGGATCTGGACATCGAGCGGGAGCGGGGGCTCGTAGTCAATGCGGGCAGAGCGAGGCTGAGGGGTCACGATGGTCGGGCGCGTGCGCAGCGCTTGACTCGCTCTGTGCGTGGTGGCGGGGCGAGGAGCGGTCAAGGTGGAGGACGACGCGAGAGAGGCGGAAGGAACGGGCGAGTGAGCGGCGAGGCCGGGCGGGAGGGCGAACGGGCGTGACGGCGCGGTAGCATGCACGCTGCTGCTGGTCGTCGAGACGCTCAGGCGCGACGAGAGCGAGCTGGGACGGTGCGCAAGAGTCGGTCGCTCTAACCGCGGGCGGGCGGTTTCCTGAGGTGCGAGCGGGAGTGCAGGGTGGGCGGACAGGGCGTCGAACTTGAGCGAGGGAGTGCGTCCAAAGGTGTACGGCACGAGTATTTCGTCCACGGCCTGTGTCGTCTCGTCGCGGTGCTCGTCTTCTCGGTCGCCCTCCACCTCTCGAGCTTCTGTCCGAAGCGGGGCGGGCGTGTCGACCTCTGCAGCCACATGCGGGTCCTCGTCGTCAGCCATGCGCGCAGGCCAGGCAGCAGTCGTGCCCGTGATGCACTCGAGCGGGGAGGAGCCGCAGAAGCCGAAGCGTGGAAGCAAGAGCAGCGTGACAAGCGGGGTGGCAGCGGCGCAAACTCTAAGAACCAGATGCGAGACATTCATCTTCCTGGAGAACACGGCATGTCGAGTGGGGAAGAGCGAGGAACCCGAAGGTCCCGAACTGCGGAAAACTGATGAGACTTGCCGCCCAGCGCTGCGGAAGACGCGCCTTTTGTCTGCGGACTTCGATGGACTATTTCGCACAGCCGACATTGCATTCAACCTTGTCAGGTTACGCTACCGGTACGCGGAAGAGACGCGAGGTATCCATTGCGGTACCTACCGGCACATCTCAGATCTGCGTGACCGCAGCACCTCTTGCCGCTCTGAGGCATAACCGGATCTTGCGAGCGTGTCAAAGTCTGCAACGCGTTAGACTGCGTGGATTAGAAGTAGGCATTGGTAAGTGATCGCTGACAGAATCTACGAATTGCCAGCAAGCGCACAGCGTATCAGCAGCTAAACTCAATCACCTGCCATGTCCGGCTGCCCAGCTCTACGGACGATGCACTCTTGGTCACGTCGACCGTAGCGAGTGCCGGCAGCATCCGACCGAGCTCATTGCTAGCGACCGTGACCCACTCGCCCTCCTCGTTCAGCTCCCTCCGCACGACTCCGAAGCCTGCAGGCCCGTCCAGCAAGCCCAGCTCGTAGTCTCCGACCCGACCCAGGAAAGCGTGCTCGTGTCGCTGGTCGTCTCGCGCCTCGAGGATGAGGATCCTCGGCGGTTGGCCATCCCGAGCGAGCGGAAGCCGGCGCCAGACCTCCTCGTACGGCGCGGAGATGCCTGTTTCTGGTCGTAGCATGACTCCGCGCTCTAGCACGTCTCCGTCCGGCAGCGTCGCAAACGAGCCCTCGTCGGACGCTAGAGGGTCGTCGGAAATCGGATGTGACGAGGAGCGGCGAGAGTCGATCACGGCGTCGAAGCGGGCGCGCGGATGGTCTGCCGTCACGAAAGGTCTGTTAGTGAGATCCTGAGGTCAAAAGTGCGTCGCCTGTACGCGGAGCTTACTTTCACCAGTCTCGGGAGGCAGCAACACCTTCCACCCGGCGGTCGCCCACTCCACCTGCGCATCCTGCGTACTTGGTGTTGAGCGGCTCCCATCGCCAGAAACGAGCTGCGAGCTTGTCCGCCGTGTCCGAAGGTCGAGAAAGAAGCCCGAACGGCCCTGGATGACGAGGACATCCTCCAGCTCTGCCGCCGGTTCTGGAGGCCAGCGAAGCGAGACGCGGGTCGACACAAGCGGGTCCATGCTGCGCTTCTAGAGTACCGAGTGATTCGGCGTAGGATGGCGAGAGGTCGAATGTTGGTCAGCAGCACCGCCCCCGTCGAGGTTGACCTCGTTTCCCTCCGTCTCATCGCCATCCAGAGCCGCAGAGATGGCTGCAGACAGCGCAGAAGCACTTGTGCACCTCGCTGTGACGCATGGCGGGCGCACCATCGAACTCGCCCTCTCCCCCACCTCTCCCCTCGCCGACCTAGCTTCCACTCTCGCCGACTCGTTCGATCTCAGTCCAGACTCGCTCAAGCTTCTTGTCAAGGGCAAGAAGCTTGCTCTCGACCCGCATGCGCTCGAAAAGGTCGACCAGGACACACGGCAAGCGCTCGAGGGCCTCGTCGGCGAAGGTCCCGTAGTGGCGGCCTCCTCTCCAACGCTCAAACCCATCAAGGCGCTCGTTGTGGGCACCAAGCGCAGCGCGTACGACTCGCTTCAAGCCACCGAACGCCTGCGCGAGCGCAAGCACTCCGCCTTCGTCCACCACCAGGCGCACGCCGCGCACGCGCGGCCCTCGTCTTCCGCGCGCGCAGGCGTGCACTCGTTTGCGACGCTCGCGGGAGGCGAAGACGACCCAGAGCGGTATCGCTTCTACGAGCTCGAGCCGTTTCCGCAGAGCGTGCCGCAGTTTGAACGGAGGAAGGCCATGCTCGAGCGGTTGGCGCAGGATCCCGCGGTGAGGGATGTCATGCGGCGGCACAAGTTCGCTGTGGGCGTTTTGGTCAGTGGCTTTACATTCACTCTCATTCTGCTCGTGCAATTCTCAGACGCGGTTGCCGCGGCTGCACAGGTCGTCGAATGACACAAGTTTACTGTGCTTACCGCTTTCTCTACAACAGACGGAGCTCCATCCCATCCTCCAGCCGACCCTTCTCGGGCTCAACACGAACGCTGGTCAGAAGGTCTCTCTCCGCCTCCTCACCGACGCGCTCGACGGCGTGCGCAGTTACGCCGACGTGCGCCGCGTGCTCCTGCACGAGCTCGCGCACAACCGATTTGGCCCGCATGACGACTTGTTCAAGGAGCTCAATTCGCAGCTCAATAAGGAGGTCGCGGCTTTTGAGCAGCGCGACGACTTTGAGCCGTGGGACCCGGTCGCGGCGGCGAAGGAGGGGGATGCGAGCCGCGAGGAGGCGCACCGGTTGAATGAGGTCGAGGCGGAGCGCGTGTGGGACCAGCTCAAGTTTGGACTGGAGGATTACGTCGACGAGCGGAGGGAGCGGGCGGGAAGGGCGGCGGAGGAGCGGGCGAGGCGAGAGAAGGAGCAAGCTGGGAGATAGACCCGCCGACGATAGACCCGTTCGACCTGTTGTTGCTATTCTCAACCGTTTGCTTGTGCAACTCCCGACGCGTTACATGACGCATCCTGAGTTGGGAGCTACAGCGTCGTAGGAGACTCGGTCAAGCTCCAGATCGGAATAGGAGAGTACAACAAGCCATTCAAACCTCGCTTCGTTCTCCGCTCACGGCGAGCCACCCTGTGGGTGTTGCGCCTCCCTGTCGGTGAGCGGGACGTAGCGCACTCCGTACAGCCGCTTCTTCGTCACGTTGCCCTGCTCGTCCTTGTCAACCTGGTAAATGCTTTGGTCCTGCACCCCGACCGGGATGAACATCCTTCCGGGCGAAGCAAGCTGGTCGACGAGCTTCTGGGGCAGGTGCGGCGCCGCAGCGCCCACATGGATCGCCTGCCACCCGCCGGACGGTACGAACCCCTCCGGGGCGCCCTGGCGCCCGTCGGCGAGGATGCACTGCATCGTCTTACTCTCTGGCACGCTCGGGTCGACGGGCGAGCGCTCGTCGGCGCAGAGGGCCGAGGCGGTCGTCGGGTCGCGCGAGAGGTTGGCGCGCGAGAGTGCGACGAGCTCGGGGATGTGGTCGATGCCGAGGACGGTGCCGCCGGGCTGTACGAGCGAGTGGAAGAGGCCGAGGAGGTAGCCCGAGCCGCTGCCGACGTCGAGGACGTTGGCGTTCGGCTTGAGGAACGGCTCGAGATTCTCGATGGCGCTGCGCGACAGGACAAGATTCAGTCGCCTGCGAATACGTATGGACGGGCAGACACACTTGGCATGCATGTGCGGTGCGCTAATGGTGGCGCCATAGCTGTTGACGGGCTGCATCAGTGCGAGAGACACCTCGAAATAACGCATGCAGGGCCGACGAACCCGATGTACGAAGGCGAATCGCGGTACGAGTCGCTTGGGTCCGACACGTAGTACTTGCGGTCGACGCGCTTGAACGCTTGCACGACGCTGTACAGGCGAGACCGTCAGACGGATCAAGCCCGAGACGCAGACACAAACGAAAGAAGCGGACCGAGGTGTCGAGAGGATGCCCGCGCGCAAGAGATTGTCGACGAGCTCGGCGTTGCTCTTGCCGCTGCAGCTCCACGCCATCCTGCTGAGCAGCGTCGCTACCAAGCCCCGAATGGTTACTAAAGCGGCCCGAAGCGAGCTGTCCGGGACAAGTGGGGCGGAGAAGCGGAGGAGCGAGCAAGCGGTCCGGAAGCTCCTGCGGTCAGCGTGACCAGTCGAACGGTAGGTCAACAGCTCGATCTCGTACGGCCCAGTCGCTCTCGCAGTAGCAGGCGAAAATCGACCTGGTCAAGTGCCCTGCGGCGAGACCTTGGACTCCTCCCCACACCGCTGTCGCCGCCATGGCAGCTAGAGTCGCTTGCAGACTGCCACTACGGCCTGCCGGAAAGGCTTGCCTCGCTGCCAAACCCCGTCCGCGTCTCGTCGCTGCTGTCCCTCCGTCATCGCTTCCTCGATTCGCCTCGTACTACCCGACGCTCGAGCGCCCCCCGAGAAGGGGCGTAAAGATCGGGCATGTATTTGCTGCGCTCGCCGTCCTCGGTGCGCACCTCCGACTGCTGTTCCTCCGCTTTGACATCCCGCGGCTGACCTGCCCAACCGATTCACAGGCATCGGCGCAACGAGCTACGGCCTGTATCAGTTCTACCAGTCCTTCACCGCCTATCCCGACACCGAGACGCACCCCGTGCGCTCCAAGCTGCGCGCCGCCCTCCGCGCCCAGTCCGCCGGCGAGTACGAGCGCTCGTCGTCCTTCTTCCAGGCGGCGTACTCGCTCGCGCAGGACCTCTTCGCGACGGGCGAGCTCGGCGCCTCGCGCGAGGAGGCCGTCCTCCGCCTGACGGGGATCGCCGTCCGCTGGGGCGCCATGTGGGAGTCGACGGCCGAGTATGCGCGCGCGATCGATGCGTACGACACGGGGTTCCAGCCCGTCGCGGCCGTCGTCGAGGGGCACAAGCTCGAGGGCCAGGCCGAACCGAGCCGCGCAGAGGTCATGCGCGGCGCCGGGATCGCCATGAAGCTCGGCGACTTGTGGGTGCGCGTCGGCGGGCCGGAGGCAAATAGCGAGGCGGAGCGGTACTACACGTGGAGTGTGCAGGAGCTCATGCGGCTCAGCCTGACGGGCGAGCAGAAGGACAAGGTGCGCGCCGAGATGGCTGCGCAGGACGCACCTGTCGCGGCGGGCACGGCGGCGGAGAAGGCGGTCAAGGCGGACGAGGGCGACGAGACCAAGCTGCCGAACTGGGTCAGCGAGGTGGAGCTGGTGGCAGCGATGGAGCGGCTAGGCGAGCTGTACTCGCGAATGGGCAAGATCGAGTGCGTTTCGTCGATTGACTTTCTCTCCCGCACCGACTCCTGCTCACCTGCGTCCGACAGGCTCGCAACACCCCTATTGCAGCAAGCGATCGCCATGCTCTTCCCTCCGCCGCCGAAAGAAGGGCCCAAACCGCCAATGCCGCCAATTCCGCAGCGCTGCCATGCTGCCACTCTCGTGCGCCCAACTTGATGTTTTTCTTTGTCCCTGAGCTCATGCTTTTCGTTCGCACAGATGAACAACCTTTCCTCCGCGCTCGTCAGCATGCCCTCGCCCTCTGCCGAAGTGCTCCAGTCCTCAGCGGGCTGGGCGCGCCAGTCCCTGGTCGTCGCCAACGGCTGCCGAAAGGAGGCGTCGCAAGCGCCAGGGGAGCGCGAGATCCCGCTCGCCGAGCGCGAGGAGAGGGAGTGCGAGCTGACGGCGATCGTGTCGTCGTACAACCTCGGCAAATTGAGCGAGGCGCGTCTTCCGTCGCCGCGTCGTCTTCTTGATATGCCCCGATTGATCTCTGACGTGAATGTGGCGCCCTCTCGCAGATGTCGAAGGACCCGATCTCGGCGGAGCAGTGGTTCGTTCAGTCGGGCAAGCACGCGGCCAAGCTGGGCTTGCGGGACGCGGCGCAGCAGAGCCAGGAGGCGATTCGCAGGCTCAAGCACCCGAAAGCGCAGGGGCCGTAGACGAGCGTAGTCCTAAGCCAGATCTGCACCGAATGGTTGCGAGCGTCCCGCTTCGCAGGGAGCGAGCCCACAGCGAGCGCTGGTTGCGAGCGTCCCGCTTCGCAGGGAGCGAGCCCACAGCGAGCGCTTTGTGCGGCCGCTCGCGGTAGCACGGTCGGGGAGACCTCAGGCTTTTTGTTCAGGCTTTGATAAGTAGTGAGACGAGGGTTCGTACGATCTACCTGTCCTCTCGAGCCGATGCAGCGAGGTCGTAAGCGACTTGAGCGTTTTCGCAGGCGGCGGTCGTCCACGGCCTTCCCTTCCGCTCCACCCGCTCGCCCTCGCCTGCACGCGTACAATGTGAGTCCTGTCCACCTGTTCGGAGGTCCTTGCCTTCACTGGCGCACGCGCGGGCTGGCTCGACGGACCGAGGGACAGACGGGTCGTGCGAGGTGGCTCAGACAGTCAGCAGCCGCCACTGCCTTGCGGTCGTTGTGCGCCTGCGAACGGGGCTCGCAGATGGTCTACTAGCAGCTGCGGACGCTCCGTTGGCTCGCTCGGCGCGTCAACGAGGCGACCTCGACCGGCGTGGCCACTCGGCGCCGATGAGGTCGGCTCGCTCGTCTGGACGGGTCTGCGCTACGCTGTGTAGGGCATGCAGCGTTCTGCGCTACCTCAGCAGAAGCCTGTATGCCAGATCCCGGTCCGCGGATTCGCTAACCCATTTGCCGCTCCTGCCGCCTCGCCGCCCTTCCCTTTCTCGTCTCGCTCGACCATGCTGCTGCGCCTCCACCGCTCTCAGGGCCCTCAAGCGCATCAACAAGGAACTCATCGACCTCGGCCGCGACCCGCCGTCGTCGTGCTCGGCCGGCCCGACTGGCGACGACCTCTTCAACTGGCAGGCGACGATCATGGGGCCGGTGCGCTGCCTCTCGCATGTGTAGTTGAGCTTCTTGCTGAGTATCTGTCATGCAGAGCGACTCGCCGTACTCGGGCGGTGTCTTCTTCCTCAAGATCGGGTTCCCTACCGACTACCCGTTCAAGCCGCCCAAGGTCTCGTTCACCACCAAGATCTACCACCCCAAGTGCGTTCACCAGGCCTCCTCTCCTGGGACAAGGCTGACGCGATGCATCGTAGCATCAACGCCAACGGCTCGATCTGCCTCGACATTCTCCGAGAACAGTGGTCGCCGGCGTTGACGGTCTCGAAGGGTGGGTCTCGCTGATTCTTCACTCCGGCTCTTCGTCGACTGACTTTCCGGTCATGCGCAGTCCTGCTTTCGATCTGCTCGCTCCTGACCGACCCCAACCCGGACGACCCCCTCGTGCCCGAGATTGCCAACCTGTACAAGACGGACCGTGCCCGCTACGAGTCGACCGCGAGGGAGTGGACTCGCAAGTACGGTGCGTTGCCTGTTCTCTGTGGTCCTTCGTTGTGCGCGAACTGCTCGAGGGAACGTGGTCTGACAGACTCTCGCTCGTCCTACGCAGCCACGTAAACCGCTTTCAGTTCTGCGTTGGCGGGAGGGACTGTGCGCGTGAGGAGGAGAGTCGGCGGGTGTTGGCGTGGCAGGCGGGCGTGTGAGCGAGTTGCGGTCCCTGCCCTTTATCGTTCGGGCGAGATCCGGGCTCTTGCGCGTCTTGTTGGCTGGCGTCAAATCTGTTCATTTGGCCTGATCGCAATACGAGGTACCTTTTACACCTGACTGCTGCTGTGCTTTCGAACGCTCGGTTGCGAGACGAAGCAGACGAGCGAGTCTGGGAAGTCTACTGCAACTCTCGCTCTTACGACACTCGCGCTGTCACTTCGCGCTATGAGATCGCCAAGGCGCCGCGCGCCGGTCCCGACATTGCCTCTGCTGCTGTGGGCAGGTGCCCTGACGCTTTCTGCGCACGCTCGCGACATCCCCACCGTCGCGATACCCGAGCGGGGAACCGCTTCACTCACTCGCTACGACGTCCCGCTGGGCGTACTCACCTCGTGAGCACTCGCAACGGGCTCACCGAAGCTACTCGAGCGGCCGTGCATTCGGCGCTGACCCGCTGCCACTGTGCAACAGCTGCGGCTGCTCCACCAACTCTACCTATTTCCCCACTGCTGCGCTGTCCCAGGCCGCCTACGGCTCGGCACTGGCGTCAGGGCCCGCGTGCGGGCAGTGCTTCAACCTGACGCTGACAGAGACGCTCCTTGCCGACCCACCCTGGGTGCTGAACGAGGAGCAAAGGCGGAACGCGAGCGTTGTGGTCAAGATTACGGTACGGCCCGAGCCACAGTCGGAACGCTGCGTTGCATCGCTGACCAGAGGCGGCGTGCGCAGGACAAGTGTCCGGCGCCGAGGGGAGCGAAGCCGGGCGATGGCTGGTGCGGCGCGACAGATTCGCAGACAAAGTCCGCTTGTTGCCTTCACTCTTGTTGCTCTGGCCTCACACACACCCTCCTCCACAGTCGAGCGTGCGCGGCTCCGCCTGCTAGGACGCTTCTTGCTTGTCCTGACTGCTCTCCTCCGTCTCTCCAGAGGCTTTTCGCTGCACTTTGACCTGTCTGCTCCGTCACCCTCGGTCCCGCTCTCCTTCTTCCCTGTCAACGACTCGTACGGGTACAGCGACTATGGCGGCTGGGCTGTCGAGTTTGAGCAGGTCTCATGCGACAATTGGGCGGGATGGTCAAACCAGACGGTACGGCGACATTATGCACTCCTTGTCCCGTTGCCGTCGTTGGTCAATTTGCGACTGACGCTCTGTGACACAGGCGCTTGGGCTGGACCCGAGCTTGACGAGCGAGGCTGGTTGTTGTCTATCAAACCCTTTGGTGCGCTATGTCATCGTCTAACAACTCTCCACTGCGTTGCCTCTCTTTTGAGACTGTCGGACTGATCTGTGACAGCCCGCAGGTGGACAACAATGTCTGTCCGGCATTCTCGCTGACGGCGAGTGCGCCTGTGCGATGGCCGTCAAGTACAGTGCTCTGGTTTCTCGGCTTTTTCGTCGCTCCCCTGCTCGCAGATTACATCTAAAGTATACCATCTGCCTGTATACTCTGTATCCGGACGTTCGAAATCTTGGCGTCGTGCCGCGACACAGCTACTTCCACCTATCGCGGTTCTGACCAGCCCTCCTTGTTTCGCCGCCGGCTTGCGAACAATCGCCATACACCGCCTCGCTTCGGAGCTAAGGGTGCTGCGATCGGAGATCCCGAAGGAAGCGGTATGTGCACTCGGAAAGAAGAGGCGATGCTGGGAAGCAGGATGCCGGATTTCCGGCGTGCATCCGCTCGATCCGCCTGCCTCCGCAAATCGGCACCTCCGACCTGCCAGTTGCCTGTGCGAGATACTCCTGCTACAATACAGGAGCGACCGCGGTCAAGGGTGACGGGGACGCTTGTAGGGAGTTTCTGGCACGCGGAAGAAGACGCGCATTTCTCGGCGAGTCCGCGCGGTCCTACCGAACGTACGTCGAGATGACACGAGGCCTTGAACAGAAGCCACGAGCCCTCGTACGCATGTTCCCGACTCGCGGAAAGGGACCAGTACGGTAAGCAAGGTTGACCCGGCCACGTGTCGAGCGAGGTCGATCAGGGCGGCAGGACCACGAGGTGGTGCTCGCCTCGCACTCGTTGTGCGCCTCTGTACAGCCCGAAGCTCAGCTGGAGAGCAGTGCAGCGTGCTGCTGCTCCACCCACGCCACTGTGCACCACGGGCCGGCCTCGCGCCGCCTTACCTGCGCTCCTCTTTCCGGCCGTACTTCCGAGACGCACCTTCTGCGGCCTTGTACAGCGTCCGTCAGCCTGCTACCGCGTGCGCCTGCGTGTGCGAGTCAGCTAGTGACGTATCTGCCCCCTGCAAAGGCTTGGTACGCCCACGAGCCGGACCTCCCTCTCGTTGCCCTCGCTGACCCCTTCGAGCCCCTCTCCCTCGCAGAACCGCACTCGCGCCTTCCGTGCAGGCCCTGAGCCGCAATGGCCGACGCCGCCGACCTCTACCAGCAGCTCTTCGGCGCCGGCGCCGCACCGCCCGTGTCCGACCTCGAACCCTCGTCCTACTTCGACTTCTCCCTGCCAGCCGAGCCCCTCGCGACCGCCTCGCTCTACGGCTCCGAGCCGCCCCTTTCCGCCGCGCACACGCGCGACGGTTCTGGGCGTGGGCCCGCCTCTGGTGCAGCGCCAAGCGGAACCATCGCGCCAGCCGACCTGAGCCCCGGCGTGTCGCTCGCAGGCTCGTCGTCTCGCCGCCGCGGCAGCGGCGGAGGCAAGGACGCCGATGCTGCCAGTCTTGACGGAAGCTCTGCAGGGTCGGAGAAGAGCGCGAGGACGGCGCGCGAGGCCAGCAACGGAGCGAACGGCAAACGGCAGAAGAAGGGCGGAGCCGAGAAGAAGGACGACGACGAGGACGACGAGGGCGCGCAGGCGGGAGGCAAGAAGGTCAAGAAAACGAGGAACCGCAAGCCCAGCTCATGCGCGCAGTGCAGGTGCGTCCGCCTTCGACTACCCCTCGAAGCAGAACTTTCGCTCACGCGTCGCATGTTCCGCCCGCAGGAAGAAGAAGCTGCGCTGCAACCGTGCTGACCCTTGTGCGCCTTGCGTCGCACGCGGCGAGGGCCACCTTTGCTCGTGGGAAGGCGCCGAACCGCTCTACAAGGCGCGCGACGAGGCCGACACGCAGGAGCTGCGCGACCAGGTGATTCTCGACTCTCCGCCCTTACGCGGAAGCGCGCTCATCGTCTACTCTTCCTCAGGTCGCCCGCCTCGAGTCGCTCGTCCGCTACCTCACGTCGCAGCGGCAAGAGGACACTTCGCCCGCCGTCACCTACGAGGATGGTGGTTCCCCGGGCGCCGCCTCGGTCGACAACTTCCCCTCCAAGTCGAAAACAACCCGGCAAGGCTCGAATGGCTCACACAACATGCCGGCGATGACGCCGCAGCAGGCCTTCGCAATGGAGCTTCGCGCGAACGACCTGTGCGAGGGTCTCGCTCAGCTGGCCATCAAGGAGTTTGTCGTCGTCGAGGGCTCGGGCACGGACGCCTGGGCACCGGGCAATGCGCGCGGCCTCGACTTCGTCAACGAGGCGAAGGACTTTGTCGAGACGATGCCGCAGCAGTTCGGCGTCGGCCAGAGCCCTGCCTTCTCGGCGCCGACGCCGACCAACTCGGGCGGGTCGCGCAGGAGCACCGTCAGCGATGCTGGCGCGTCGCCGGCGACGAGTGCATCGGCGGCGTCGCCCCTCAGTCCCAGCGGTCTCGGGACGGCTTCGTTCACAAAGGAACCGCTGCCGCTCGCCGATGTCCTCAAGTTCCTGCGCACGTCCTGGTCGATGCTCGCAGCTCGTCTTTCGCACTGACTCTTGCCCATTGCACAGCCACGCGCAAGCAGGCGATGTCGGCCTACACCTACTTTGCCGGCTACGTCTCGTGGTACGCGCATCCGGTGCACCTCGCCTCGTTCGAGGCGCAGTGGAAGCAGCTCGACGAGGCACTCAAGATCGAGGACGAGGAGCTTCGCAACCGCTCGATCGACCCGTTCTTCATCTCGACCTTCCTGGGCGTGCTTGCTACAGGTCTCGCCATGATGCCGGCCAAGCGTGCCGTACGCGATGGTTTCGGCAACGACAAGGACAAGATCGTCGACTCGTGGCTTGAGGGCGCCATGGTCGCTCTGACGTGCGGCCGCTTCCTCGACAACCCGTCGATCGAGGCCGTCCGCGCCGCCGTCGTCCTCGGCACCTTCTTCGTCTTCGTCTCGACTGGCGAGCGCAGCGGTGCCGGCATGGGTCTCCTCTCCCTTGTCGTGCAGATCGCGCTCTCGCTCGGCCTCCACCGCGACCCGGACCGCTCGCCTGGCCGCATGACCTTCTTCGAGGCGGAAGAGCGCCGCCGCCTCTTCTGGTCGCTCTTCTCGCTCTGCATCCTCTCGTCGGCGAGTCTCAGTCGCACATGGGCCATCTTCGATCTCAACGGCGTCGACACGCGTCTCCCGCTCGACTGCACCGACGACGAGATTCTCGACGAGGCGGCGGCGATGGCCGGACTCGAGAAGCGCCGCATGCGGTTCGAGGAGACGCCCATGACGTCGCTCATCGTCAAGATGAAGCTCGCCGTCCTCGCGCGCAAGATGAACGACCGCGCGTTCGGCATCCACCCCGTCCCGTACGAGGAGATCCTCGCGCTCGACGCCGAACTGCGCGAATTTGAGGAGTCGATCCCTGCGAGGTACCAGCTCCGCCTTGACGCCTCGGGCGCTCTCGCTCGCCCTTCGCCACACGTCACCGTCACCGAGATGCGCGCATGGTAGGTTGCCGCGCGATCGCTTCCTGGACGAACTGGCTGACCTTTCCTTCATTGCAGCATGGTTCAAATCTCGCTCGCTGGAGAGTTCCTGCGGCTGCACCGTCCCTGGAGTGCGTTTCCTGTGCGATTTCGAGCTACTCGCTCGGCTGAGCCACGTCCCTCCCGCAGTGCTCCTCACCGGGTCCGACAAACGCTACGTCTACTCGCGCAACCAGGCCATCAAGTACGCCAAGCTTCTGCTCGCCGTGTACCGCTCGCCGTCGTGCAATGGACAGAAGTGGGGCGGCCTCAGCTACAAGGTGCGTCGAGCTTTCCTTTGTTCCCGAGCCATCAGCGCTCACTTCGCTTCTGACAGGCCACCAACGCCGCCATTGTCCTTGCGGTCGACATACTCGCGCATCCGGACGGGTCCGAGGTTAGTCAGATGCGCGCGATCGTCAACGCAGTGTGCAAGCAGATGGAGGCGCAGGCACCCTTCTCGGTACGTTTCTCCCGCCTACACGTCGCGAAGTCGTCATTGACCGCGGTCCACTCCAGTCACTCTGCCGCAAGGGCAGTCGCGTACTGCGCTTCCTCCTCGAGAAGGAGGCGATTCTCTCGGCGCAGCGCGACCAGCGCCGCCTCACCAAGCGCGTCCGGACCGACGACAGCCCGGGCGTGTCTTTCCCGTCTCGCCAGCTGCGCACGGCGCTCGATGCGGCGTACGTACATGAACCGTCGTTCATGCACGACCGCGAGGAAGAGCCGCTCACGCACAAGGGCGACCACCGCTCTCGCCCCGACGACTACTTCTCCGCCGTGCCTGTGCACAGCTACCCGACGCAGCAGGAGGTTGAGCGGCAGGCGTCCGGCTTGCCCGCTTTCCGCCCTCCTCCTCTGCCCTTGCCGCGGCAGCCGAAAGCGGCTCCTGCAGCTGCACCTGTCCCCGCGCCTGGGCCTGCACCTATGTCGGTCGGCGAAGTTCCCGGTTTCGTCGACCTCGCCAGCGCCTTCGAGTTTGATTTCCGCATTCCCGCCGGAGCCGTCCCGTACGCCTCGCCCGCGCCAACCACCTACTCCTCCTATCCCTCGCCGTACGGCAACCCTCCGCTGTACCCTCAGCCGCCGCTCTACTCGTCGCAGCCGCCGTCGCAGTCGAGCACACCTGCGTACCCGGTCTCGGCCGCTCCTGCCGGCCAGTTGCGGTACCCGCCGACGGGCCAGTCGGGCGAGAAGGCGACGATGTACGCCGGTCCGCCCGGATCGGCCGATGCTTCCTTCGTCCTGTCCCGCTATTGAGGTCATCCGTCTGTCCACCCCGCTTGTAGGAGTCTGTTTATCAGGTTGTACGGCTGCGTGGTCCGTTCCCGATCCATGTGTAAAAATCGCGATGAGCCAGGGTGGCCGACTCGGTAAAGTTGCGGAGTCCTGCACCTCCACTCGCTGCCTCTCGCAGCATACGCTCATTGCTCGCGACGGGCTTCTCGCCGCTACACCCTGTCGTCAGGCCGCAAGTGATGGCATTCGAAACCCGGCCGCTGGACCCGTCTGCGTTCGACTGTCCCGAGGATGTGTCTCCGGGAGGTCATCCCGACGGATTCTTCCCGGCGCATTCTCCGAGTCGCATGGACGTCGACGATGTCGGCGATCACGAGCGACGGAGGGGTGAGTGCAGGGCGAAACTATAATCAGGAGTCTGATACGCCTTCCATTTTGAGGTCGTTCACAGGCTCTCCTGGCTCCACTCACCCACGCTCCGCATTTCCAGGTTCGAAGCTATGCCAATTGCCGCTCGATGTCAAGGTTCTTCATCGTCCCGCGCAGCTGCTAGAGCGCTTCGACTGACGGCATCGCTGCGCACCCTTCCCGACGTTTCCTCACCTGGTTCTGCGCATCACCTCCAAGGCAGCCAAGATGGCCCTCGCTGCGCCTCTTGTCTCTTTGTTGCACTCTTGCTCGTTGTTGCTGTCGTCTTGCTGTTGCTCGTTATCGGCATGATCGCGACTGCCGGTCAGATCGCCCTCGCGGCCGCTCTTTTCGCTTCTCTCGCCTCTGCTTCGCCTGGTCAGTCGCGTCTCGGCACTTCCCGCCCCTCGAGCTCTGTCTGACACATTGATGACAGCTGCAGCGAAGGCGAAGGCCAGTCCGACCCTGTCCATTCCTTACTCGCGACACACTCCTTCGACGGCTCCTAACCTCCGCCTACTCCCGCTTGAAGCGCTCGACCATGTCTGGGATGACAAGACCGTTCCGTCTCTCGGCGATGACGACGCCGCCGACGATGGCACGACTAATTCGACGAGCCTGGCGACTCGCTCGCTCATCGCCGGCGAAGAAGCGCTCGCCGCTCGTCACCTCTTTGCCGAAGACTTTGCCGACGGATCTTCCATCCGCGTACGCTCTTTCGACGCACACGACAAAGAGCAGGTCGTCAAGCGGTCACACGTTGCGGCGCCCGTCGAGAATGCCGCGCTCCTTGCCAAGCGTCGTCGGCAAATCCGCGCCGCGTGTCTCGACTCGACGGCGACCGACGTGACCATCAGCTCGCTGTTCTACTACGGTGGCGCCAACACCACAGTGTTCGTCGTGTTCTGTCCCTTTACGAGCCGTGTGCTCGCAGTTTCACGCCTGAGCTAACCCCTTGCGTCATCGGTCGGATCACGATACACAGCTACCTTTGCCAAAGCGCGACGATCGCAACCACCGGCCCCATCTTCTTCACGGCCGCTAACCAAGTCCTCACGACTTACGGTGAGCCAGACCTTTCCTCGCCCTGGCTTCATTGGGTGCACGTCTTAGATGCTGAAACTGCTTCCGACCGTAGGCAACCCCACTGGCGCGACTCGTGCAACTATCCGCGTGACGGGCTCAGACCAGGCCTGCGCGATCTACGGCGTTCAAGCCGGCGCCGACCGGGCCATCTTGCGCAACGTACAGGTCGACGGCGCTCGTCCGGCCCTCGGCAGAAGTAGTGAGGGGCTTGCCCTGATCGAGATGGGCGGCAATACGCAGGGACAGCAGATTACGTCGATTCGTGCCTACGAGTGTGTACCTTTTCATCCTGCTCGCCTCTTCACCGCGACTGATCGTCACGCACTCAGACCGCGCGGCTGGACGGCATTGCACACTGCCGAGGGAACGAACCTGGTGTGCTCGGGCATGCTCGTCTCCGGCAATCAGATCGGACCTGCTGGTACGTCGACCTTCCCAAATCGCCCTCCCCGCCGTGACCACGGTGCTCGGCGCAGCACATTGTCCATTTGCAGGACTGAGCGATGCTGCTTGTTCTGTGCAGGTCAACCACCCCCTACGAACAACCAGTTCCCGGACGACGCCAGCTGGGCCGACGGCATCTCGCATGCCTGCAAGTCGTCGCAAGTCCTCAACAACCTTATCACCGACGTGACGGACGGCGGCATTGTCATCTTCGGCGCTCCCGGCTCGCTCGTGCAAGGCAACACGATCAACTCGGTTTCGAGGCAGCTGCTGGGCGGGATCAACATGGTCGATTGGTGCGTCCTGGTATCTCCAGGAAATGTCTCTTCCTTCAGTGCTGACAGTCTGCAGCTGACAGGTCACCCTTCTCCGGCTCATTTGAGGGGACGGTTGTTCAAGGGAACAACCTCCTGGCCAACACGGCATTCATGAAGATCGGTATCGCCATTGGCGGTCTCAGCTGGGGCGGCGACAACCGCACGGAAGCGCGCACCTACGGTGGGACGGTGCAGAACAACTACATTCTCGCCGGCACCACCGGCGGCGGCTACATGGAGTTTGGCATCTCGGTTGCCGGACACCGCGACGCCGTCATCAAGGGCAACTCGGCCAAGCGCGGTCGCTTCGGCGGTACCGACACGTCGTACTGCTTCCCGGACACATACCCGCTCCCGCCGCCCGGGCCCTTCGTCCGCGACCCGTACACGACGCCGGGAGTCACGGTCTCGCCCGCGAGCGCCTGGTATCAGGAGCGCGCGATCGTCTTTGCCATCTGTCGCGGCCCGGGCCCCGTCACGGTGTATGGCAGCGCCGTCAAGCGCGACGGACTCGACGAGTTTGACCCGCTCGAGGCGCGCAACGCGCCCGACATCTTTGACGGAATCTTCGTCTGATTGAACACTACGCACCTCAACCCTGTAAATGCGCTTGTACAGCACTGTATCGGTCAGACACATGTAGCCATCTCCCCATCTGTCGTTTATCGCAAACATGCTCGCCCAAGATTGTAACGTATACCTACCGCTTCGCCTTTGAGTCATGCTCCCGATTATGAAGTCGCAAAGTCGAACAGGTGTAGGAATACAAGGCTCCGACTGGACTCAATCTAGATGTCTCCGTGGCGCGTTCCCTGCCCCTCGCGCCTCATCCTCATCCGCCTCATCCCGTGCCCGTCCGCCGAGCAGCCTCTGCCTCTCCGACTCGACGCTCCCACTCCCGAAGTCGGCCTCTTCATCCTCCTCAACGAGGACGCTTCCCTCGAGCTCCTCGGTGCGCTTCTCGGCTTCGCGGAGGTCGAGCACGCCGTTGGCGACAAAGCTCCCGAGGACGAGCGCCGCGCCGGCGAGGCTCGCGAGTGAGACGGGCTCGCTCGAGCGCCGGTACAAGAGGTCGCCCGCGAGCGCGAGCGGGATCGTGAGCGAGAGACCGAGGGTCACGGCGAGTGGCGAGGTGAGGAGCATGGCGCGGAGGTAGAGCGCGTCCGACACCTAATTGCGCGCGAAAGTGTGAGATCAAGGATTGGAAAGCGAACGCGGGTTTCAAGAGACGCACAAAGGTGATGCCGGCATTGACGAGGAGACTCGCCCAGAGCGTCTTGCCGCGCGGGAACTCGAACGGCTCGACGCCGATGCGGTCGAGAAAGACGCCGACGGGCCAGATGAGGAGGATGTTGAAGAGGCCGACGAAGCCGAAGAACAGCGTCATCGAGATGCGCGCCTCGTTGCGGATGCGGACCTTGAGAAGGAGGACGTAGGCGGCATAGGCGAGTGCCGAGAGGAGCGCGAGCGCGTCGCCGAGGAGCGGGTTCGAAGGGGTGGGGGAGGTGGTTGGAGACAGCGGTTCGCTGGGCGGAGGAGTCGGAAGCTTCGAGTCGCTTAGCGAGACGATCGCGACGCCCGTCAAGCTGCGGTTGTGTGCCGATTGTCAGCCAAGATTGATGAGTGGGACGACAAAATGACGGTGGGACGCACCTGAGCGCCACGCTGAGTAGCTTGCCAACCGAGAAGCTCTCTACGCCAGCGCAAGCCCCCGCCGCGAGCGTAAAGAACCCGCTCATGCTCGCGAGGATGGTCGTGCTACTCACGCTCGTGTACCCGAGCGCGGCGTTCGTCGCCCAGTTGGCGGCGAACCACAGCCCGCAGAAGAGGAGTGCGAGGATCGCCGTGTCGCGCACCGTCAGCGGCGGGTCGACCTGCACCGCGGGGAGGTATCGCCCCATGTCATTGCGCGCGGGGCGTGCGCGGGACAGAGAGCGATTCGTTTCGCCGCGACGGCGGGCAAGGAAAGGTCGCTGGAGAGGCGTGCCACTGCGAGAAGGGGTCAATGTCGTCTTTGTATCGATGGTCGCGGAAGGGCCCACTCGACAGAAGAGTCCTTCGAGATCTCGCGCGTGAGAGCTGAAGGCGACAGTAGGGTGGCCTTGGCGTCCGAAAGCCGCCGTGTCCGCCAGTACCGCCATGCCGGGCGGATAAGGTAGAGCGAGAAGGATGAGGTGCACAGCCATGTGACGAGGAAGGGCTTGTCGTACGACATGTCGGTGAAGACGACTGTGTGATGATAGCAAGCTTGTCAGCAGACGCTATGGCGAGGCCACTAGGCAGGCAGGAGGAGCCAGGTTGAGTGGTCGGGCGGTGTAAGGCGGTTGTCGATTTCGCCACGTCTCCTTTCTCCCTTCAAGGATACTGCACGTGGCAGACAGAAGTACGGTGAATGTATGGCGTGACTTGCCATTCATCAGGAAGCTCGACTGCGAGAACAGGGGAGGGTCAGCCGGAGGAGTCGGTACCTCAGAGGCACTCACACCTCGCAAACACCTCGAGACGCGAAGAGCAGATACAAGGAGGGTTTCAGACTCACCGAGACCCAGAGCAACACGACGATCAGCAGCAGGAACGTCCCGAGAAAGTAGCTCGAGCGAGACGCCTCCGCATCGACGAGCGGAGTGGGCGTTGCTCGTTGCGGCGAGCGAGAGCGCGGCATCGTTGCCTGATGAGCCTACCTGGCAGCTTGGAGCACCCACTCGGTCTGCTCAGACCGTTGTGCAGTCTCGAGATGAAGGCTTCTCATCAAGCCGACTCTGCGCCGGACGCGAGACGGCGCCTCTGTTCACACGGATCATCGAGGCAGGACTGGCCTGGAGTGCACGCAGCTGCTACTGCAGGGCACGCAGGCGATATGACGTCCTTTCCGCGCGCGCACACTTGCTCTGCACCGATTCGTTCCTTCTCGTCCTTCTGCGGCACCCCCGAGACGGAGCTCTCGCTGATCCTACGAAGCGAGCGCCGCTGTGTCAGCGCTCGATTCGGACTACGTACAGAACGCGCTGCTTCAGCTCTCCAGCCCTTGAGTGACTCTGCTGTCCCTTGCACCCCGGTCCCCTCCTTTTCCACGCCTGGTCCCGAATCGCTCGTCATGTCCTTGCCATGTCCAGCTGCTCGCGCCTCCCGGGCAAAGTACTTGCATGCTGGACGCTGTCGGGCTCCCTTGGCTCCCGTGCCACTGGATCGCGCTTGTGCGCTTGCCGAGCTCATCCGCGTGAGGGGACGGAGGGGCTAACGCTGTAACAGGTCAAAGTCCAGATCCGCCTTCGTCAGGCCCTCGCAGACAATCACGAGCCTTTGTAGGGCTGCGTATCGGGTCCGCGGATTGAGATGCAGCAGACTTCGACTCGGAGAATCGCCGGAGCAGGCTAGTGAGAGGCGAGAGTGCGAGTCATCCGGCAATGCAAGCGGCAGGAAGACGTGAGCTCAATCAGAACGCCCTATTGAGAGCACTGCGTGTGCGCATCAGCCCCAGGACGCGTGCCGTCAGGTGCGGGCCTGTAGTCGCTGCGAGGCTCCGTCTCGAGGCTCTGCTCCCTCTGCCTCGCTCCCTCGCTCTCTAGTGCACCTGCGCTGCCTCGGAGAGCCTCGACTGCAGCTGCAGAGAGACCCTCACGACTACGAGCTCTCTCCCACGCCCCTGCACGGCGCGGACGAGGGCCGTCCCCTGGTTCTCCCCCTCCCCTCCTCCTCTGCTCGTCCTTGGCGATGCCGCGCGCTGGGACCCGCGGAGCTGCGCCCAAGCCAGCGGGCCCGCTCGTCTTCGACGGCGCAGTGCTCCGTCCGAACGGTGCGCGCTCTCCCTGGCTCCCGTTTTCGCAGATCTCGCCGCTGACCCTCTCCACTCCCGCACTCTCCGCCTCGCCTACTGCACGCCCTTCGCACGGCGAGCAGACCACGTGTATGTCTCTGCGCCCTGGGACGACCGCGAGGGCGAGCCCTACATCGTTGCTCGCGTCCTCGAGATCCTCCAGCCCTCGTCCAAGCCGGCACTCGCCCTCCCCGAGGGCAGCAACACCGATGCGAATCCGGCGCCTGCGTCTGACTCGGCGCCCTCGAGTCGCTCCGGGTCCACCGCACCGACGACCGACCTCCGCGTACGCGTTGCGTACTACTTCCGCACGCGCGACATTACCCACCGCTACGTCGCCGACCACCGCCTCGTCGTGGCGACCATGCACGCCGACACGCTCCCGGCCTCGTACGTCCGTGGCAGGTGCACGGTCAAGCACCGCGAGCACATTGAGGAGCTCGAGGTCTACAAGCGCCAGCCAGACACGTTCTACTGGCACCAGGTGCGTCCTCTTTTCCGACCATGGCCCGAGCCCACACTGATCGCCTTCCAACAGCTCTACGACCGCTACTTGCACCGCTACTTTGACGCCGTGCCGACCTACAAGGTCCGCAACGCACCTCGTGCGTCCCGCTCTTGCATTCCCTGAAGAATCGCCGTCCGCTAATCTTCATGCGTCCGCTCCTCCGCAGCCGAGGTCATCACGCACCTCAACGCGAACTTCGAGTTCGTGCTGTGCGAGGTCGGGACCGCCGCAGAGATTTGCGACGCGCAGCGCGGCTGCTGCGTCTGCCACAAGTGGGCTGCAAAGTACGTCTCCGCGCATCAACATATTCGCCTTATTCGATTGCTGACCATGGTGTACGTTTGCACAGCCCCGAGTCGGTCGCCTGCGCTCGCTGCGCGCGCGTCTTCCACCTCTCCTGCGTTGACCCGCCGCTCGCCGCCAAGCCGAAAGCAGGCTACGGCTGGTCGTGCGCGCCATGCTCCAAGGCGCACGATGAGGAGGTCGAGGGCTACCTCGAGGCGGGCATGGGACCGCCGCCGGTGCGCAAAGCGGCTGGAGACGGGGTCCGCGCGGTGGCGCAGGGTGGCAGCCCTGGGCCGCAGATGCTGCATGCGAGCAAGAAGGGCAAGGCACGACAAGGTGAGCCGGCGCTTCCGCTTCGGCCGTCTGGGCCTCCTGAGCGCACAAGGCTGATGCGATGTTTTCGTCGCTCTTCGCAGTCGACGCACAGGTCCGCCCCGACCCGCACGACTGGCGCATGACGCAGGGCTGGCCGTTCCGCTACTTCGGTCTGTCGTTGTTGATGATTTTGTCCGAACTGGTCTGACCCTTTTGCTCGCAGGAATGCACACGAACGCCTACAACGTGCTCGACCCGCACGACTCGCTCTACCCGCGTGCCTCAACTGTGCGTCGCTCGCTCCTCAGACGCTCATGCGCCGGTACTGACTTCTGTGTCTATCGCAGCGTCTCGGCAACAAGTTCCAGTGCACCGTACCGGCGTGGGACGAGAGCACGGGTCAGCAGGAGGTCCTCCCTGGCTCGCGGCAATACTTCCAGCCGAAACGCAGCCGTGCATCGACGCCGTCGGGTGGCAAGCCTGAAAAAGAGAGGTCGCGCAAGTCCAAGGGTGCGCTGACGTCTTTTCTGCTGGTCTTGAGACACGCAACTGACTTTACTCTGTCGCAGCCGCCGAAGTCCCGCCTCGCGGCGAAGACGGTGCCGTCCAGATCATCTTCCGCCCGAGCGACAAGATCAGCGACGAGACAATGGACGAGCTTTTCGCGCGCGTGCGCAAGATCAGCTCGTACGCGACGGCCGGCGTCGACCTGCTCAATCGCGCGGCGGTCGTGATCCAGAACAAGGAAGGCAGCGTGCAGGACACGATTGCGAGCTTGCGCAAGATCTCGCTCGCGAGCCTCGGCCACGCGACATGGACCGACGACGAGAAGCGCAAGCTCTCGGACGGCGCCGAGCAGTGCCACAACGACATTGGCGAGATCCACAAGCTCCTGCCGGCGAAGAAGATGGGCGACGTCGTCAAGCGGTACTACATCGCCGTGGGTCACACGCTCCAGGAAGACGAGCCGACGCAGATTGAGGAGAAAACCGCCGTCGTCGCCGCCGCCGTCATCGCGACGACTCGCAGCGGGCGCAAGACGGGCCGCAAAGCCGCCCGCGACGCCGCCGCCGCCGTTGCGCCGGGCGAGGATGGCGACCCGCTCCTCATGTCGGACGACGAGGACCACGGCTCGGTGTGCGCGCCGGCGCGCACGCCCGCGCAGCGCCGCAACCGCTTCTGCGCCATCTGCGAGGCGACAGAGTCGCCCAAGTGGTGGTTCTGCCCCGACAACATCTGCGAACTCGAGGTCAAGCCCAACCCGTGTGTCATGTGCGACACGTGCGGAGTCCGGTGGCGGCATTGTGCGTCCCTTTTGTCCTCCTTTCCTACATGTCGTTCGAACATGTGCGCTGATACCGCTCTTGCCCTCTGCAGACGGCGCTCAGTACCCGCCGTACGGCGACGAGCTCAAGCCGTTGCCGCAGGAGAAGAAGTCAAAGAAGGACAAGGCTGCAGAGGAGGAGGCGCGGAAACAGGCCGAGCTGGAGGTGCGTCAGCTTTCCATCCGCTTTGCCCCAAGCTTCCACTCACACGACTCAATGCACAGGCTGCTGCTGCGCTGGCAGCGATTCGCGAGCCGACACCGCCACCGCCGAAACCTGTCATCCCGCCCAAGCCGTGCCTTCTCTGCAAGCGTTTCGAGCCGAAGACCGCGCTTTTCCAGTGTGACAACTGCACCATCTCGTACCATGCTTGTACGTTCCGCGCCACTGCCTGTACAAGCGCTCGGAGCTGACTCGGCAAGTGGACCTCACAGCGTGCTATGGCATCGACCTCGACTGGGAGTGGCCGCATGACGAGTGGCTCTGCAATATGTGCGAGCGCGACAAGAACCGCAAAAAGCTGACGCTGGTCCGTGCCGCCTTGACCAGTTTGTGCCCGCTTTCTGCTGACCTAGCTCGTTTCGCAGCACCCGCACTGCATCCTCTGCCCGCCGCCGCCAGAGCTCGAGCCTGATGCGCCACTCACCGCTCTCGACTGCTTGAAACCGACGGAGCTGCAGAAGTGCGTTCCGTTCTTCCTCGCTTTTGTCAGCCGTTCTGATCCTCCGATGCGCAGCTACGTCCATCTCCTCTGCGCCATTTGGCACCGCGAACTCCAGATCGGGTCCCCGCCGGTCGTGCAGCCGGTCGAGGCGTTCCAGCATCTTCCGCCCGAGCGTCGAGACCGCGAGTGCTGCCTCTGCAAGACGAAGGGCGTCGGGAGTACGATCAAGTGCGAGGACTGCTCGAAGCACGTGCACGTCTCGTGCGCGTGGACGTCCGGATACAAGTTTGCATTCGAGGTGCAGCGCGTTCGCAACAAGAAGCGACCGCCCAAGGACGCCGTCATCATCAAGTTCAAGGATGAAGAGGGTGCGGTTGCACTCGCTCTTGCACTCCCGTCCCTCGCGCTCATTCTCACCAATCACCGCTTCCCTTGCCTCGCAGGTGTCCTCCAGCCTTGCATCTGGTGCACCGACCACCACTTCACCCACTCCGAGCGCAAGACGTACGATCTCGGCGCGCGAGACCAGTCGAGCAAGCTCGTGCGTCGCTGCCTCTCAGTCTCCTTCCTGCCTCCGGCTCACACGCCGTTCGCTCCACAGACCGCGCTGCAGATGTACGTGCGTAGCTCCAAGGCTGGCAAGTTCCCCGACGCGCCGCTCCTCCTCCGTCAAGGCCGCCGTCTCGACCCCACGGTTCAGCCCGTCCTCAAGCCGAAAGCGCCGACTCCTCCTCCACCTCCCGCACCCTCGTCCAAACACACGGACACGCTTCTCGCCTCAATTATCGAGGAGGAGCCCGCACCGCAGCCCGCACGCGGTTCGAAGAAGCGCCGCACACAGTCGATGACGCCGGCCATCGCCATCCCGCCCAACGCGCCCGCCGCGCCCGACAGCACCTCGTCGACGCCCATCACGGCGACGATGCTGCCGGAGATGGACGTCGACCTTGACGTCCTCCCTGCCGCGGAGAAGCCGCTTCCGGCCAAGCGCGAGCGCAAGCCGAAGGCGCCGCGAGAGCTCGCCTCGCCGGTCAAGACGACCAAGGCGAAGGGCGCCTCGAAGAAGCGCAAGTCGGCACCCGCTGCACCCATCGAAGAGGACCTCTCGGTCTTCTCGAACGCCTACCATGGCTTCGACCTCGTCCAGCAACTCAACCTCCCCGCCTTGCCGGACCTCGCCGCGCTCACCAGCTCACTTCAGCTCCCGCCTCTCCCCGCGACTTACAGTGGTGCGACTGGCCTCCCGAGCTTGCCTGCCCTCCCGGCCTTGCCGAGCCTCCCGAACGTCTCGTCGCCGTTCGACTTCTCGCCCGCGACTTCCGCTCCGCACCTCCTCAACACGGTCGTCTACTCAGCGCACATCCCGACGCCGGACCTGGCCGTCGCGAGCGAGCCGGCCGCACCCGCTTCGCAGGCGGATGTGGAGCACGAGCACGAGGAGGATCCATCGGCCATCGACCCGGCTCTCCAGGCGCTCTCTGCGCTTGCCGCTGCCGAAGCCGACTCGCGCAATGCGCAGCAGCAGCAGCAGGATGATGTGTCCGAGATCGACCGCCAGCACCAGCAGGCAGCGTACGACTTCGCGCAGGTCATGGGCGACATCGCCGTTGCGGCCGAGTCGCAGGAGGAGCACGGCGAGTCGCAGGTCACGAACGCAGACGATGCGAACGGCGACGACGGCGAGGCGAACGCTGCGGATGGCGAGAGGAACGGCGCAGACGGCGCTCCTGCTTCGGAGGAGGCCGCAGGCGACGACGACGCGTCCGCCTCGGGTCGCCCGAAGCGCCGCACCCGTGCTCCCGTCCGTCCGTACGACGTCCCGACCCCGTCGGCGAGCCGTCCGCGCGCGTCGGGCACGCCCCGCTCGCTGCAGCAGCTCAACCAGCCGGCACCCCGCCCACAGTCGCCGCTGCTGTTTGACGCCACGCACCCGAACTCTCTGCTCAACTACGTCCGCGCGCACGAGTCGGCGCAGAACATGTACCGCATCGACACGCCCGACGACAGCGACGGCTTGAGCGAGCACCTGCCCAGTCCCGGTGGATCGGCGCTGAACTCGCCCGCCCTCCTGCACGCCCATCCGCCCGCGCTCGACAACACCGCTTTCCCGGATGCCGGTCTGCTCCAGACTCCGCCGGCGCCGCCCAAGCCCGCTAAGCGCCGCCGCACGAGCACCAAGGGCAGCGGGACGCCGGCCGTGTGCAGCAACTGCGGCACGTCCGACTCGCCGCTGTTCCGTCGCGATGCCGAGGGGCGACAGCTGTGCAACAGCTGCGGGTGCGTTCACTTCGCGTCAGCTTGTGAGGCCGTTTTGCTTAGATTTGCGCTTGCAGCCTTTACTTCAAGACGCACGGCCACGACCGCCCGCAGAAGGTCATCGCGCGCGCCATCGGTGCCGCTCGCGTGCAAAAGCGCAAAGCGCAGGCAGCCGAGGGTGGCGAGCCCTCGCCGAGCAGCGCCAAGCGACCTAAGGCGAGCGGCACGCCCCTCCCGCTGCAGGGTCTTGCCTACGCGCCCGTCAACCCCTCGCCACTCCAGCCCATGCCGGCCTTCTCGTACGACAGCTCGTATTCGCCGCAGGACCCAGTCGCCGGCCCGTCGGGCTCGTCGTCGCACCACTCGGAGCACGCCGCGCCGAACCAGTCGCGGTCAGCTTCGGCGCCCGGCGCAAACAACGGCCTGCACGGGATCTTCACCGGTGGCTATCCCGCGTACGACAGCCCATACGGCGGCTACGGCTCGCCGACGCCCGCATCGCAGGCGGCGTACGACGCACGGTTTAGCGCTGCAACCCACTCGACCTCGACGAGCGGGGCGCACGCCACTGCGCCGCAGTACCCGTACCCGCCTGGTCCGTCCGGAACCGGTGCGGGCTCTTACGGTAACTCTGCCGGCGGCTACAGCTACCCCTCGCGGTCGTCGGCGCCGCCTCATGCGGGCGGCAGCGGATACTACGATCCGTTCGCGTTGTCTTCGACGGCCGGCACGACTGGTGCAAATGGCGCCGACGAGTCGTCGCAGCACCAGCAGACCGACGACGAAGCGCTCGCACAGCGACACGCGCTCGAGTCGCTCGCGGCGCAAGCGCTTTCGTTCAGCGTCGGGCAGGCGGTGCACAACCCGCCTTTGGCGGCCGACTCGGGCGCGCAGGAGCAGCAGTCGGGCACGTCGTCCGGTGAGCCGGCGACTGCGCCTCCGGTGTCGGCCGTTGCGGCGGAAGTCGCGCCGCCGCAAGCGGCGCACGAGCAGCAGCACCTCCAGCCGGACGTCGGGCTGCCGCTCAGTCCGCTGTTCGGCATCGAGCGCGAACTGGAACGGCGCGAGGCGGAGCGAGAGGAGGAGAAGCGGCGCGAGGCTGAGGGGCGCGCGGGCGGGCAGTGAGCGTCGTGACGAGGCGAGGGGGAAGAGGGGAAGGAGGCGTCCTTGCCGTGCTTACGTACCTTTTGCGCGCCTGCTGGTTGCGTTGCGTGTGCTCTCTCTCACGCTCTTGTCTCAATGCATTCCATCCTTGTTGCTCTCTCCTTGCGGTGTGCACGAGCGTGTGAGCGGTGCTTGTCGGACCTTCTCAACCGGAGCTTCTCGTCCTCGCTCTCGCTTCACACGCAGTGGGCGCGCGTCAAACTCGTCGTGGGCACTCACTACACGTCAGAGGAGACATCCTGCAGGGCCAGCGCGCCTCTTCAAGGAGAGCCGCTCGAACGGGCCTCGTGTCGCCTGGCGACGCGCGGGATCCTCGCGCGCGTCTCTTTCCCTCCGTTCCTTCGCTTCCAATCTTCCAGTCGCGCTCCCTGAGTACGCTCAAGACGCCCATGATGAGCAGGACAAGCCAACCACTCGCGCTGACCGTCTCCCTCGCGCAGCTAGAGCGTCGCTCGTCCCGCCCTCAGTCGCCTATCCTCGCTCACTCTCGCACTTTCGCCCTCGTTCGCCACTAGTCCTATCACCGCAAGCACAACCATGTCGCAGTCCGGCGGAAAGAGCACCGCTACCGGCGGCAAGACGAAGAGCATCTCGCGCTCCCGTGCGTTCTTTTTCCTCGCCTCAACCTGGCCTCTCGCGCGAGCGTGCTGCTCAGCTTGGGCGCTGCGCTTGGTCACGCACAGAGAAGGCTGGCCTCCAGTTCCCCGTCGGCAGGATCGACCGCGTGCGTCGCCTCATCCCTGCTCGCCTTCTGCGTCGCTCGAGGTTCCCTCGTTGCGCAACGGAGTCTATCGCCCGGAGGAAGGCTGACCCCCTCGACAAAACAGCTCATCAGGAAGGGCAACTACTCGAAGCGCACCGGCGCCGGCGCTCCCGGTCCGTCCCTTCTGCTTCTCCCCTTCTGTCGCTTTCCTGACCTCGTATGCTCGCTCGCAGTCTACCTCGCCGCGGTCCTCGAGTACCTCGTCGCCGAGATCCTCGAGCTCGCGGGCAACGCGGCGCGCGACAACAAGAAGAGCCGCATTACGCCGCGCCACCTCCAGCTCGCGATCCGCAACGACGACGAGCTCGACAAGCTGCTCGACTCGAGTGCGTCTATCGCTTCTCTGGACTTTGCGAACCACTGATGCTGACACGTCTCGTGGTAGTCACGATCTCGCAGGGTAGGCCGTGACCTCGCCATTTGTGTAGATGTTTGAGCGTACTGACCTCGTCTCATCCCGCTCCGTGCGATCCCTGCAGGCGGGGTGCGTCTTCCCCACATCGGCTCGGTGCCGAGACTTGTACTGAGTATAATGACGACACAGGTCATCCCGAGCATCCACGCCGCGCTCCTCCCGCAGAAGAGCAAGACGAGCGCGAGCGGCAGCGGCGACAAGAAGGCCAAGGGCGGCAAGGCCAAGGCCGCGAAGGCGGCGGCTGCTGCGAGTGCCGACGAGACGCAGCAGGAGTCGACCGAGGTCTAGCTCGCAGTTGGCAGTCCCTCCCTTTCGCGTCCATTGTCTCTTCCCGCTTTCCGTTTGTGCCGTTTCGCTCTCGTCCTGTAACGCCTGTTTCTCTCTCGCCGCCGTCCTAAGCGTCAGAGCGAGAAAGCGTGTTGCACGCAAGCAATGCACCTCAGCCAAAGATGGCGTCGATCTCGTCGTCTTCATCCCGCTTCTTGACCTTCTTAGTCGTCTTCTTCTTCATCACCACGCCCACGTCGCCCACTCGCGCCCTTTCCGCACTCCGCGATACCTCGCCCCGTTCGGCCCGCGAACCGGGGAGCGAGCCCACCTTGGCCTTCTTCACCTGCGTAGCCGCATCCTCCGACCGCGCTACCTTGACGCCCGCTCGCAGCGCCTCTCCTCCTCCTCCTCCTCTCGCCGCGCCATCCCTCGCGCGCTTCTTGACCCCGCCCGACGACGATGCCACGGGGAAGAGGAGCGGGTCGAGGTCGAGCGCGCGCGGCACAGGTGCAGGCTCAGGCGCGGGCGCGGGCGAGGCGGGCCGAGCCGCGGGACGCGACTTCGGTGCGGGAAGCAGGGCGGGCGACGAGGCAGTCGCAGGTGCAGGTGCAGGACTGGGAGACGGGCGGGACGAGCCCGGTGTGGACGAGCCGGAGAGCGCGAGCTGCCGCTGGTCCTTCTTCTTGCGCTTCTTGAACTCCTCTGTGAGAGGATCTGCTCGCGCCGCTCCTGCTGCAGCCACAACTGTGCGCCCAGGAGGCACAGCTGCTGCGGCTGCTGCCGGACGGGACGACGCCGCGGGCTTGCGCGCGACGGCCGCGCCAAGCTCGTCGCTTGCCCCGCCGCCGTCGCCGAACGTCGCGAATTCGGGCGGCGGCGCGAAGGGCGTCAACTCGAGCGGGATCCGGATCGAGGGTGTGGACGGGTCGAGGGGGAGGAAGCGGCGCAGGGTGCGCGGGAGGCGCGCGAGGTGGGGCTGCACGACGGGGGTCAGCTGCGCGCGAGCACCGTCAGCGAGATTTGTCGGGGCAGAGCATCGGGGGACGGGAGCGCGACGCACGCCGTTCGAGTCGACGAGGCGGAGGAGGGTCGCGGCGGTGCGGGCGCACTCGTCGGCGAGGGCGGCGGCGAGGGCGTGGAGGCGGGCGACGAGGGCGACGACGACGAGGGCAAAGGCGAGGAACGCGCGCGAGTGGACGAGCTGCTCGAGGATCCTGCGTCGGGGCGGCGGGGCGTCAGAGGGAGGAGCAACTCGTCAAGCGAGAGAGGGAGGGAAGGGCGCACCCGGCGCAGTCGAGGAGGACGGCGACGAGGTGGTCGACGACGAGCATGACGCGCGGGAGCTCGACGAGGCCGCGGCAGACGCTGTCGCGGGTGAGGGCGCCGGGCTCATCGGTCGCTGCACCGACGGCTGCGAGCCAGCGGGAGAGCTCTGAGAGGGTGCGCGAGGCGGAGCGGTCTGCGTTGTGGATGCGCTTCCACCAGTAGTGGCCCTTGTGCTGGTTGCGGTGCTTGTAGGTGAACCTGCGAAGGAGGGCACACTCGTCTGCGAGGGCGGGGGCGAGGCGGCGGAGCGGGCGGAGCGACGAGACGAGGCCAGGGAAGGCGGGCGGGGGAGCAGCGGGCGGGAGAGCGGGGAGGGCCAGCGCGGGTGGCTGTGGGTCCCTCGAGAGCATGCTTGCCCTCGGTCAGTGCCACACAGGGAGCGGAGTGAGCCACAGAAGAGTCCGAGTGCGAGTCCGAGTCGGGGGCGGTGCTTCCGCTTCGTCGCGCAGACACTCGAGTCGGTTCCCCTCTTTCTGCCTTCGACCGAGCACAGGGAGACTCGCATCGTTGGCACAGAGCAGGGCACCTCTGCACCCCACGCCACCCCGTGCACCCCGCTGCTCGACTCGCCCCCCTCTCCGCCTCTTGCCTGAGCTCGCTCTCATCTCATCGCTCCTCGCCGCACCCCGCCCAGCCCGCACCCGCTCCACCCGCCACCGCACCGCAGCCATGAGCGCCGGAGTCGCCTACACCGGGCCCTCTGCCCAGACCGCAATGGTCCTCTGCGCAGGTGAGCCCCTCTCGCTCTCTCGCCTCATCTGAGCTGACTGATCCCACTCGCCACCCCGCCCAGACTGCGGCACCCCCATCGAGCCAAACGGCGCAAACCTCTGCGTAAACTGCCTCCGCAACTCGTGCGTCCCTCTCGGTCCCGCTCGAGTCCGAGTCGACGCTCTCCCGCTCACCGCGCGACCTTGCACCGCCTCGCAGTGTCGACATCACCGACGGCATCCCCAAGCAGACTACCCTTAGCTTCTGCCGCGGCTGCGAGCGCTACCTCTCCCCGCCCGCCACCTGGACCCGCGCCGACCTCGAGTCGCGCGAGCTCCTCGCCATCTGCCTCCGCAAGCTCAAGGGCCTCGCCAAAGTCCGTCTCATCGACGCCGGCTTCATCTGGACCGAGCCCCACTCGCGCAGGGTCCGCGTAAAGCTCACCATTCAGAAGGAGGTGCGCCTGCATCCCCCGTCGACTCGCTCGAGTGCCGCTACGCTGCACTCGCACTACTTGAGGAAACTCACGCCGCCTCTTCCCGCGCCGCGCAGGTCTTCTCGTCGACGATCCTGCAGCAGATCTTCGAGGTCGAGTACGTCGTGCAGGGCGCCCAGTGCCCCGAGTGCACCCGCCTCGCCGCGAAAAACACGTGGCGCGCCATGGTGCAGGTGCGCCAAAAGGTCGACCACAAGCGCACCTTCCTCTACCTCGAGCAGCTCATCCTCAAGCACTCGGCCGACAAGGACACCATCTCGGTCGCAGAGGTCAAGGACGGCCTCAACTTTTTCTACTCGACAAAGCAGCACGCCCTCAAGATGGTCGACTTTCTCAACGCCGTCGCCCCCGTCCGGTCCGTCGCGGGGCCTCTCACTCTGTCTTTTCAACACCCTTACTGACACGTCGGCCGCCGCGCACAGGACCAAGATGTCGGAGCAGCTCATCTCGCTCGATACGCAGAACGCGACGACCAACAAGAAAGAGTCGTACTCGGTCGAGATTGTCCCGATCTGCAAGGACGACCTCGTGTGCATCCCGCTCAAGACGGCGCGCGCACTGAGCAACATTGCGCAGCTCACCGTGTGCCACCGCGTCGGCAACCAGGTGTACCTCATCGACCCGCTCACGCTCTCGCTCGCCGACATCTCGGCGCCGGCGTACTGGCGCGCGCCCTTCCCGCCGCTCGCCGACGTGACCCAGGCCGTCGAGTTTATCGTGCTCGACATCGAGCCGACGAGCCACCCGCCCAAGACGGCAAAGGGCGGCCGGTTCCTCCTCGCCGACGCCCAGGTCGCGCCCCTCGGCGGCACGCTCGCGAGCGACGCCATCTACCACACGCGGACGCACCTCGGCGCCGTCCTCAAGCCGGGCGACACGGTCCTCGGCTACTTCCTCGGCAATTCCAACTTCAACAACGAGGCGTTTGAGCAGATGCGCGCGGACCGCGTCCCCGAGGTCGTCCTCGTCCGCAAGACGTTCCCGAACCGCCGCAAGCAGAAGAAGCCCCGCAACTGGAAGCTGCGGTCCATGGTGCGTTCCGCGCGTCTCTGCGCCACCACCGCCTGCTCCTCCCGCCGCTGACCTCGCTTCTGCGTTTCTTCTCCCCCCCGCAGGTCAAGCAGGTCGGAGGCGAGGACCTCGAGGGCGCATCGACGATCGGATTCGGCCGCGAGCGCGCCGAGCCCAAGTCGCGCCGCGCAGGAGCCGTGCGTCCCTCCCTTTCCTCCCTCTCCTCTCGACTATCCCTAATCTGTCCCGCTCCCACAGTCGGACCAAGCCAAGGCCGAAGCCGACTACGAGCGGTTCCTGCAAGACATCGAGGAGGACACCGAGCTGCGCGCGACGATCGACCTCTTCCGCGACCCGGCCGCGCAGGCGCGCGAGGCTGCCAGGCGCGAGCAGCTGCAGCGCGACGCCATGCTCGACGATGGCGACGAGCACGAGGGAGAGGCGGCGGGGGAGAGCGAGGGAGAGGAGGGAGGGGAGGCAGACGAGGATTTCCCAGAGATCGACGTCAACGACTTGTTGGAGGATCTCGACAACCTCGGCATCGAGGACGCAGATGGCGATGCGGTCATTGCCTAGGCGGGCAAGGGCTGTCTTGTCCTGTTGGAGGACGAGGTTGATGCGCAGGATCGAGGTGGTCCCGCGATAGAGCTGTGTGGAATTGGCCGCCACGGCGTGTTGTACTCTTCCAGTCTTTGCCCTTGCTTCGCCACGTCTCTCGCGCTGCACGGCTGAGCTGTCCCGCCAAGTACACCCGCGGAAGAGAGGGAAGAAACTCGGTCGTCGGCTCAATGCAGTTCGCCTCCCTCGCTTCGCCGTCGCCCTCCCACGCCCCTTCTCGCGCATCCCTTCCCGCTACAGCTCTTCCACCTTATGCGCACTCTCCTGCTCCTCCTCCGCAGCCGCCCTCATGCGCCGCCTGTACGCCCTGAAATGCGCCGAAAACACCTCGCCGTGCTCCGAGTCGCAGCACTCGGGGTCGACGACGACTTCGACGCCGCGCGCCTCGCGCCTCGCACGCCGCGTGCAGCGCGGCGAGCTCGGTGGTGAAAGCGTCCGGAGGGAAGTTGTCGAAGGAGGGGATGTACAGGAGGGCGAGGTGGGGGAGCTCGCCGGCGGCGAGGCGGTTCGCGAGTTCGTAGAGATAGGCAGAGCATTTCTCGTCGGAGCGGGGGGAACGCTCGGATCTGCAAGACAAGCGCACATGCCTGTACGGCCCAAGTTCGGTCACGTCGACCAAGCTGAGCCTCACGACACCTAGCATCACTTTGACCAAGAGAGGCGGGCAGGCCTCGGTATAGGATCGATGGATGAGGCCGCGGTGTGTCCCGACGAGCAAGACGAGCTCGTCGAGCGTTGCTGCAAATTCCGACGTGCAGCAGTCGAGAGGCAGAACATCGGCCGCGAATGCAAGAGAGCGGAGAGCGGGAAAGGAGTGCTCGTCGATGACGATCTTGGGGCATTGAAGCGAAATTGAGCAATATCGGCCGATGCGCAGCTGCTCAATGGTGGGGCTGGCGATGAGCTCGGCATCCGCGATCTCAACATCGTCGAGCCACAGCGAACGCAAGCCTGACAATCGACAACTCGGTGAGCGGACCACAGCTTCAGCTCCTCAGTTAACGTTGTACGCACTCGGAAATGTCCTGGCAATGCTCATTGAGAGCTCGCAGCGAACTCGAATGTGCAGATTCGCGATCTGCGCGAACGAGCGCCAGAAGGGGAGAATGCAGCGCTCGAGCGGAACGCGGGCATAATCAGCCTCGTCGATGATCGACAGAACTCGGATCCCGCTCGTGTCTTGCGGTAGAAGCGCAGGCGCATCTCACGGACTGTCGGTGCAGGAGCTCATCTGCACCACCTCGAAGACCTTGGGTCGAGCGAGTGCGCCGAGGCGCCTGCTGACGAGCGAGAGGGCGCACGCTGTCTGCTGACGAGTCTTGTAGCGCGCAGGCAGGAACGCGCCGAGCGCTTGGTCGATGATGAGGACGAGGAGTTCGTCGGGGAGGTCGAGGAGAGACGCCATGTTCGAGGCTCGGAGTCGCGATGGACGGGTTGCGAGCGGTGTCGGGCCAGAGCAGGTGACACTTCTGTTCTCAGGGCAGCCTCGGGCGCTCGGCAGAGCTGCGATGCGATCCGAGAGGGAACTGAAGCGGACGAAGAGGCGAACCGACCGGGTTGCCCCCGTCCCGCTCGCCTCGCTCCTCCTGATCGCCTTTTGCAGAGCGCTACAAACAACTACAAACCTCGAAAGGGCCCTCGAGCTTGTTCAAGCTTCGGCACGGGCTGGCGCGCTTGTCTGCGCGATCCTCCACCTTCATCAGCTCGCGATTCCGTCGGCTCCGACAACGCCGCTCGACGGCGCATAGGCGCGGCCCGCAGCATGAGTTCGACTATCCAGGTCAATGCAGAGCCCGACGGGCACGTCGCGACGGCAGGAACGCTCGAGAGCGGGGCCGCAAGGGCGATGGTGGCTGTGAAGGGTGGTGCCCACGCCATGGACGAGGATTTGTGCGACTGGCACGAAGGCCGCGGCGAGCTGTCGAAGCTTTCGCAGCGGAACGGCCAGGCTGCTTTCGCGCTCAGGCGGGTCGAAGGTGCAGACGAGGTGCGATTGATGTTGCTCGGGCGCAAGGCCAAGTCCGTAAGCTGACCTTATGACACGGTGCAGGAAGAGCTCGTCACGCCAGCAGCAGGCTCGTGCCAGAGCGACATCCCCTTCCCGTCTCCCGCTCTCACGCCGCAGAATGGCTTCGGCTTTTCGAGTGCCAGCCAACTCCCGCCTCTCCCATCCCTTCCCCCACTTCCGACCACTCCCCGACCAGGGCCTGCAGCTCATAGCGCAGCGCCGGTCTCGCCATCTCGCTCGATCGAACGGAAGTTGATCCCGCTCGACCGCCTCATCCCCATCGGCACGCTCGTCTTGCCGCATCATCGGCTCAACCCCGACGTCCCGCCGCAGCAAGCCGAGGATGGCTGGATCAACCTCTCGCGGGACACGCTCCAGGCAATCACGCTCGTTTCGGAAGAGCCTGCTGCGCTCGCCGTCATGCCGCCCTCTCCGTCCCCGAGCAACTCCCGCTCAGGGGCAGGCAAGAAGCGCAAGGCCTCGATTGCGGGCGGCTCCTCGCCGAAGAAGGCCAAGCTTTCGGCGCACCCGCATCTCGACGCACTCGTCGCTTTGTCGTCCGCTGTCGGCGCACGCGCAACGGTTCGCCTCGTTGGCGACTCGGCGCTCGTGCGGGTGTACCTTGTGCCGCAGGACCTGCCCGAGCTCAAGGATGCCGCGCACAAGTACGGCAGACTTCAGCGGCCAGCAGGGAGCAGGATCCTCGGGCTGCTGAGCGCGGTGAGGGCGAGCGAGGAGGAGTGGGCGGGCGTGTTGTCGGAAGAGGAAGAACCACTGCTCTTCATGGAGGAGACCGTGCGTGCATCATTGCCCTCTATCGCGCACTGCACGGCTGACTTGGCTCCCTCTGCGGGCAGGACAAGCGCTCACTTCTCGAGGTCTACCGCGACATCTCTTCCCCGATCGAGGACACCGCCTTCCCGAACAACCTCGAAGCGTCAGAAGAGATCAAGAGTCGCCTGCTTTGGGCCTTCGACGAGAACCCAGAGGGTGTGCAGGCCGAGCTCTTCCCGTACCAGCGAGCGACGCTCGCCAAGATGCTCGCGCGCGAACTGGCGCCGCAGCGCATCCCTCGTCCAAGCTACCTGCAGCGCCGCACTGCGCTCGGAACGAGCAGTTCGGAGTTCTACATCTCGCTCGACGGCGACGTGCGCTTCGAACCGCCGACGGATGTCGACAGCAAAGGCGGCATTCTGGCGGAGGACATGGGTGTCGGCAAGACGCTCATTGTGCTCTCCCTCGTCATGGCGACACTGAGCGAGCTTCCCAAGCTCGAGGGCACGTCGACCTACCTCGACGGGTCGGCGCCATCCCCGCCTCCCGTGCTTCTCACGGACGTCTCGGTCGAGTTCCCGTTCCCTGCCGAAATGTGCGTGGACACTCCTCCACCTCGCGTACACCTGCTGACGTAATCGTGACGCAGTGCTGAAGCCAGAAAGCTCAAGACGCGCGTGCCCGACCTGCTGCCCGGCGTCCAGCTCGACGAGCGCGAGATGGAACAGTACCAGGATGCGCTGTTTCGGCAGGCGCAGGAAGACGCAGAAGTTCCCGACCTGCCCTTCCCTTCGCTCCGCTCGCTCATGGTTCATCACGTCAAGTCGGCGCCCGTCGCGATCCGCTACCCGCACTACGACGAGGCCGAGGGCGAGCTCCCGCTTCCGCAGCGCCTCTTCGACACGCTCCAGGCCTCGCCGCCGTTCTACCGTGTCTTCCCGAGCCCCGAGCAGCGGGAGAGTCGCGAGGGCCGCAAGGGCGCTTTCAAGCCTCTCAAGGTCGTCGTTGCGCCTACCACGCTCCTTATTGTCCCGACCGACCTGGTGCGACAGTGGAAGGACGAGATTGACAAGCACATCGAGAAGAACAAGCTGCGCGTGCTCGTTCTCCGCACGGCGAAGGACAAATTCCGCTCGCCTGAGGAAATGGCGACGTTCGACTTGATCCTCATGTCGGTAGCGCGCTTCAGCGACGCAGCCGATGCTAACAACACTTCGCTTCGAAGCGTGCACTGGCGCCGCATCGTCATCGACGAGGGACACGTTCTCGCGAACGGTACGAGGATGCGCAAACTCGCTGAGGAGGTAGGCTTTCCAACTCGTTTTGCTGTCCACTTTTCGTGCTGATCGGATACGCAATCTCAGCTCCGGACCGAGGCGCGCTGGGCAGTGTCGGGTACGCCGTCGACCAACCTTCGCGGCGGGCACAGCGGCGAAGAGAGCGCTCTCTTCGCGACGACGAGCGCGTCCGGCGGCGACCGCACCGACCTCGACCGACTCGGTCAGCTCTTCTCGCGCTTCATACAGCACCCGGCTTTCCCGCGGCCGGACTCGCTGCGCAAGCTGGTCAAGTCGTCTGTGCGCGGCGTAGGCGAGCGCGCCTACCGCCTGGCGACTGTCTTCGACCGCGCCGTCATCCGACACCACACCGACGTCATCAAGTCGGTGCTCAATCTTCCGCCGCTCACGACTCGCAAGGTTGAGATTGAGATGGAGGAGGGCGAGCGCAAGGTCTACAACGCGCTGCTCGCCTTCTTCGCGTCCAACTCGGTCACCTCGCAGCGCGTCGACGTCGACTACCTCTTCCACAAGTCGAAGCGTCAGCATCTCGATACGCTGTGCAGCAACCTCGCGACGGCGACGACCTTCTTCGGCTCGACAGAGTTCGCCTCGCAGGTCTTCGAAGCGCGCGTCTACGCCGAGCGCTCGATGACGACGAAGCGCAGTGTGGAATGGTCGGTCGAGGACTTTGCTACGCAGCGCAAGGTGATGCAGGTCCTGCAAGAGGCGCTCGACGACCGCGAGGTTACGCTGACGGCCGGCACGCCCGCCGTTGCCTTTGAGGTTCGGGGACTCGATGACGAGCTCGTACGGACGTTCCTCGGGCTCAAGGCGGCCAACAATCCGCTCGGGCGTACGCTCGTCTCGCAGAACGAGCTTGTGCGTCTCCGCGTCGACCTGAAGGAACTGCAGCACGCCGACGTCAAGGGCTGGGATGACGACGAGGAGCTGATTGAGGAGCTCATCACGTTCGAGGACAAGCGCAAGCGGATCGACGCGCGGCCGAAAAACTACGTGGCCGACCCGGACGAGGAGCCGCTCTTCAAGAAGCGCGGCAAGAAGGACAAGACGCCCATCGTTCCGCTGCCGGACGACTCGGTCTTCCGCCAGGTACAGCTCGTACGCACGACGAGCAGCAAGATCAACTATATCGTCAGCGAGCTGCGCAAGTTTCCGGACGACAAGGTGTGCTTCCAGCTCCGGGTCCCGCCTACGTACTCTCTCGCTGACCGCTTCTTGATTTGCAGTTCATCGTCTTCTCCTCGTCCAACGTCGACCTGCTCTTCTCGAACCTGTCCGAAACGCTCGACCTTGTCGGTGTTCCCCACGCCATCTTCGCGAGCGGCCACTCTCGCATCGGCGATCGTGGCTCGGTCGCCCAGCGCTTCAACGCGACGACGGCGCACGAATGCCAAGCCATCCTGATCGACGCCAAGCTCGGAGGACGCGGCATCACGCTCACTTCGGCGACAAGGATGATCTTCCTCGAACCGTTGTGGCAGCCCGACCTCGAAGTGCAGGCCATGAAGCGTGCGCATCGCCTCGGGTGCGTTCCTTCTCTTTCTCTTTGACGGCGTCCGATAGTCAGCAGAAACTTATCACCTCGACGGGTTCAGGCAAACCAAGCCGGTCGACCTCCAGATCTTGCTTGTCAAAACGACCTTTGAGGAAGCGCTTCTCCACCGCCGCGGCGAGCTCAAGTCGGAAGGTGCGTTGCGCGTGTTTTCTGTCTAGCATAGGCAGCTGCTCCGCTTCGAGTGAATGACAAGTGCTGACTTGGGCATCCGCCGTTCGCAGATTTTGCTAAGAAGATCAAGGCGCCGCAGCAAGACACGCAGCTCCGCACGCTGCTTCAGCGGGCGCAGTACCTCGAGCCGGCTGAGCGCGCAAAGCAGGGACTGCCCGTCTCGCCTGCGTTCGACCCGCCTGTGATGCTCATCCGCGACGACGGGATGGAAGGGATGCTGCTCAAGGGGTGACGAGTGTCGGGCTTGCTTGTTTGCGGTTCTATCTTGATTGTGGTGCCATACTTGTTGTGCTTCTGTTGGGTTACTTGGGTCGGACAGTGCAATGTGTCGTTGTACGCTTGAAGAGCGCCCTCTCGCCCTCTCAGCTCTCCCTCGAACTTGCTGAAACCGTACGACGGGACAAAGCGCTACACGGATGTTACAGTCGCGTATGCACGCACGGAAACAGCAGCCCTCGCTCGGTCCGTTGCGGAAGCGAGGCGATGAGGACGATACAAGATCCTGCCGACAAGGCACATCTGAACACAGTCTCCTTCGTCTAAACTGCTGAGCTCCGGCAGCATCTCAGCTCCAGCTCTTTCCCCACTCGACCCCGCCAGGAGCCTTGGCCCCCGGTCCCTCTGCCGCCTTTCCCCTCCTTGTTCCCTGCGGCGTCGGCGCCTCGTCGCGCCTCGCCTCGCTACCTCCCCGCGCCGCCCCAGCTCCCCGCGGTAGGTCGGGCGGCGGCGACGGCGGCGTCACGACCGAGTTGAACGACAGGCTCGACGCGGGCCTCTTGCCGCCGAGGCTCTCGGCCGATTTCGCGGGCCGCAGCGCACGCCATTCGGTGGCGACCGGGCTGGGGAGACTCGATGGCGGCGTCGGGGTCGTAGAGGAGCTGCCTCCGGCAAAGGCGGGTGGGGGCGACGACGAGCGCGAGGACGACCGCGCGCCCGTAGCGTGGTCAGTCCAGCGCACCGAGAGGGGCTTGGTCGACCCGGACGTCGCGGTCGACGCGACCGAGGGTGGGCGGCACGACGGCGCCGGCGGAGGCGGGGGCGGGTGCGCAGGCCGCGCTGGCGACGGCTGCGAGAGCGTGCGCTCGAATGGCGGCTGCGGCGTCGGCGGCTGGACGTGCAGGTCGGGCTGCGGCGGGTAGCTCTTGCTCTTGGGCTCGCCCGCTGCCATGCCCGTGTGCGTCACGTCGCGCGTGCGCAGGCGCAGCTTGTGCTTGCGCGCCGCCTCGGCGGGCGCTTCGAGCCGGGCGTACCGCGCTGCGCTCAGCTGCGGCGGCTCGTCCAACCCACCGCGCGGCAGAGGCTGCGGATCCTTGTCCCTGGTCGCGTGCTTCGAGCGAATAGACCACGCCTTGCCCGCCGCGCACGAGAATTTTGACCTCGCGCCGCCAGCCGTCCGCAGCTCGAACGGCTCGCCAAGCCGCTCCTCTCCGCCGCTCGCGCTCCCCGTGCTGCTGCTGCTGCCCTTCTTGCCGCGCTTGCCATTCGCCGAGCTCGGGTCGAGCGTCGGCGTGCGCGAGCGGCTGTGCGCGCTCGCTGCGGCCGAGAGGCCGACCCAGCTCGGCTTGCGCGTCGGCGGGCGGTTGAAGATGGCTTCGATCACGTCGGCCGCCGAGCGGTCGGCGCCGCCGCTCGAGTGCCCGATCGCGCCACTGAGCAGCGTCGGGGCCGGATTGCTCGAGAAGGCGCCCGCAGGAGGGTGCCAGCCCTTCTTCTTCGGCGCTCCGTTGCTGGGGGTCTCGGCGCCGTTGTGGGACGAACGCGACCAAGCGGGAGAAGAGGACGATGCGCGAGACGAGACCGAGTCGACGCGCTGCATCGAGAGAGACGTGCTCGACTTGCTGCGACCGTTCGAGGAGCCGGATGCCGACTTGGGCACGACTGCGGGAGTTCGATGTTAGCCTTTTAAAAGCGGGCAGAATTGCACTACGAGTCACGCACGGGAAGCGGAAGACCGGTTGGTGGGCGTGTTGCCCGTGCTGACGAGACCTTTCGCAGCAGACGAACCGGTCGGCAACTGCCCGGAGCGGAGGGGCGGCCTGCCCGAAAGCGACGTAGTGAGCACTGGACCTGACAGGAAAAGGGCAAAGAGACGCACGCGACAAAGGATTTTTCGCCCTCGATCCATTCCATCTTGACCGACACGCGCAGCACGGCGTTGCTCTTGCACCCCTGCAGCAGGTACCTCCTTGGCCTCGTCTCCTCGACCACACCGTTGCGGTAGCCGTGGCTCGCAAACTGGCTCAAGTCGAGGATGACTTCGCCGAGGCGCTCCTCCTCGCGCTTGCCGTCCTCGAGCAGGACCTCCTGCTTGACGGCGAGACGAACCGGGCTCGGCTGCAGCTGGTACTTGCTCGTCCCGGTGACGTGCTTGAGCGGGATCTGCACGGGGCACGTCACCTCGCGGTTGAACGTCGCCGTGTGGTTGCGCAGCGGGAGAAAGACGGTCGACCCTTTGGGCTCGGGGCGGTGCGCGATCGCCGTCGGCCCGCTCGCGCCGAGCGAACTCGTCAGGTCGCCCGCGCCGCGGCGGCGTGGGCCCGAAGCCGACGGCTCGGGCCCGTCGGGCGACGTGTTGTGCCCGCTGTCGTAGTACGCGCCCGCGCCGCTCGAGCGCGTCGGCGGCGAGGCGTACAGCGTCTCGGCGTTGCCCGAGAAGGGGGACGTGAACGACAGGCCCGAGGCGGTGCCCTGCGTCGCCGAGCGGGCGCGCGGCTCGGGCGAGCGCGGCGGCGAGCGCGTCGAGGGCGAGCGCGCGTCGTCGTTGTCTTCGGACGAGTAGACGCCGAGCGGGGAGGTGCTGCGCGAGCGCGAGGTCGACGCGCCTGGGCCGCCGGAGCGCCTGTCGCTCGCGGTGGTGTTGGTCGAAGACGAGAGGGCGGTGCGCGGGTGGAGGAAGCCGAACCCTGCGGCGGCGTTGCGGGCCGAGTCGTCGGTAGAGGCGGACGAGTGCGAGTGGGTCGCGCCCTTGAACTTCCACTTTACGCGGAATTTGGCGTTGAGGAGAGGCACTGCAGGGGCAGGCAGGCGGGGGAGGAGTGTGGGCGGGCGGATTGGCGAGGTTCGGGTGGGGAGGAGAGGCGGGATGGGAACAGAGAGGTGGTCAGCTCCGGGTCACGGGGATCCGGCGGGGCAGTGCGAGGCGCTCACCCTGGAGGAGCTCGTGGACGGTGACGGTGGCCTGGAAGGTGGCCGTCTTACCAAAGCCGAGCGAGTCTGCGAAGCCCATCGGGACGGAGCAGTGGAGGCGACGAGCGAGGGAAGCAGCAGAGCGAGGACGGGCCAAGGCGAGCGAGGAGCGCTACTCGGCCCTAGAGGTGCTCGCGTGCGCCCAGCATCCGCACAGACGGGGGCAAACGCGGCAGACACGAGCGGACGCCGAGGGAGCGCACCGCCGACGAGATGAACGTAATCACGCCCCGATCACCTCGACCACCACCGCAACAGGCAGCACGGGGATGGCTGTACTCTAGCTGTGACGCTGCTACTGCCACACTCGATCCACCTGCAAAAATCCGCAGGTTGCGAGCTGGATCCGAACGATCAGCACCGCCTTCGCTCCCTCTGACGCACTGCAGCGCCAGCCTCGCTCGAGATGGACCCGACACAGGCGCAGCGAGCAGTCCCTGCCTCGCTCGACTTGTCCGTCCACGCTGCTCAAGCGACTGCGCCCGGCTCCGCTCTCTCCTCAACCTCCCCGGCAGCTTCTGCCGTCCACTCGCCCTCGACGGCGCAGAGCAAGCGCAAGGCGGGGGACCCAGACGGAACAGGCAGGAGTACAAAGAGCAAGGGCAAGGCTCGCGAGCAGGACAGACTCGAGGGCGACGACGACAGCGATGATGGAGCGACTTCCGGGCAGCCGCGAAAGAAGCGCAACCGGTCAGCCACGACCGCCCTTTTGTGCGGGTCAGTGCCATGACACTGACTTTGGTCCAACAGTGTCGCCCTCTCGTGTGCCGAATGCAAGGTGAGCCCGCTTGCACGCCTTCGTCGATCACCACTGCGTGCTGAATCCCTCCCGTCCCTACTGCAGCGTCGCAAGATCAAGGTTCGTGGGCTTGCAGCATAGCCCGATCGAGCTGGCTAATGCGTCTCATGCAGTGCGACCGCGTAATGCCCGTCTGCGGCAACTGTACCAGTGCGTCCGACTCGCTCATCGCCCGCCTTCTTAATGTTGACCACTCTCGAATTGCCGGAACAGAGCGTGGCCGACCGAACGAGTGCTCCTGGGACGTGTTTCAGCCGAGCAACGACGCCTTCCTCCCGCCAACCATCGCCCGCACCGCCGAAGTCGACTCGCTCGCCGCGCGCCTCGCGCACGTCGAAAAGTACCTCGCGACGCTGCCGCCCAACTTTGCCCTTTTCCGGCCACTCGCCCCGCAGCTTGTGTCGAGTACGGCAGCAAGCGCACCGAGGAGGGCCGTGACAGCGGGAGAGGGCGGGAGACAACAGGATGCAGAAGACGGCTTTTCCGACGTGCGTTTTCTCGCCCTGAGTCCCTCACTCTACACCTCCTCATGCACTCTTGACGGATCTGCAGACCGAAGACGCGGCAGTCAAGCTCGAGTACGGCGTCTTCGCCCCGCGCCCCGACCCTCCCGCCTCCTCGACCAAACCCGCCGCGCATTCCGCTCGCCCCGCACTCGCTCACGCACCCTCCTCTACCGGCCCGTCTGCACGCCCCTCGAACGTGCGCTTCGGCGCGCCTCAGCTCGAGCTCACGAAAGCGCTCACGTCGATCGTCGTGCCCGCGCCCGCGCCCGCACCGTCGTCGTCGCTCCGGGCGCACCTCCTCGTCGACTTTGACGCTCCGCTCGAGGAGGTCGCCGAGGCGCGGCAGAGGGAGCTCGAGCGGATACTGCGCACGCTGCCGGGGAGGGAGGCGACGGCGTTCCTGGTTGAACGCTACTTCACGAGTGTCGCGTGGCTCTTCCATCATTTGCACGCTCCTTCGTGCGTCCCTCGGGCTTTTCCTGCCCTCAGAGTACCGCATGCTTACGCTCGGCTTTGCCCGCGGCAGCTTCCGCGCCGAGCTCGACGCCTTCCATGCCTTGTGCGACGCCTCGCGCACCTCGGAGCTCGACCCGTCCTGGCTCGCCCTCCTTCTCATGGTCCTCTGCCTCGCGCTCGACTCGATGCACTACTCGCGCTCCCCCCTGGCGCTCGGCGCTTCGTCAACGCCGCGCGAAGGAGGCGGTGAGGGCGCTGCGAGCCCGCTCGAGCACTTCTCGAAGGAGCAGAGGGAGGCGCTGCCGGAGAGATGGTTCGAAGCATCGATGAGGGCGCTCAGGCTCGCAGAGTGGGAGAAGGTGCCGCGGATCCGATCCATCCAGGTGCGTGGGACTGCCTTTGCAGGACCTGGCGTTTAGACCGTGTGGTCGAACTCGTATGCAGGAGCTGATCCCAGCGTCCGTGCAGACCATCGTCCTGTACACTCAGTACCTCCAGCTCTCGTCCGCGGCGCGTGGCCAGCCCACGCAGCTCGTCATCTGGCTCGCGTCCGGAATCCGCCTCGCCCAGATGCTCAACCTGCACTTGCTCGGTTCAAACCCAGAGACGTACGTTCTCATCGCTTCTCCCGCTCGGCGAATGCGCTCACGCGATCCCCGAGCAGGATGCCACCTGAGGATCCGGCATTCCCGCCGGGCAAGAACTCGCTCAAGCGCGAGATGGCCAAGCGGCTTTGGGCCGTGCTTGTCTACCAGGACGTGCGTTCGAGCGCATTGTCTCGACGCTGTTGCTCGGTGATTGACGCAAGCTCCTGCAGTGGCTCGCCGCGAACGCTCGCAACCGCTGTTACCTCATTTCGCCGATGCACTGTGACACGGACGACCCGCTCAACGTCAACGACGCGGACCTCTCGCCCTCCACGACGACGCTCGCGCCCGTCCCTTCCTCCGTCCTGACCGACTCGTCCGCCGACCGCGTCCGCATCGCCACCGCGCGCCAGGTCCGCGCCGTCTTTGACCGCACCGTCCTCGTGCGCGACTGCTCGTACGAGACGATCATCGACCTCGACGCCGGGTTCCGCGTCATCCTCGACGAGCTGCCTGAGCGCTGGACGCTCGCGGCCGACGAGCAGGAGGCGCCCATGCTCCGCTTCCAGCGCCACTTTGTCCTCGAGGGACTGCACAACCGTATTTTCCGCTTGCACCGCCCGCTCCTGTCCAAGGCGCACAAGAACCCAAAGTACAAGTTCTCGGCGGACGCTTGCCTCAAGTCGGCGAGGGCCGTGGTCGTGTCAACCCACAAGTGCGTGTCGAGGACTCTGCTCGTTAGGCACCTTTGCACCGATGCTGACTTGTGCGCTTGCAGTATCCGCGAAGCGGTCAGCGATGTACCGTACACGTATTCGCACGTTCTCGGTGCTGCGCTTGTCCTCTTCAACGAGTGCGTCGTTCCGCTCTCATTCCGTTGTGCTCTGCCTCATCTCGGCCGCCACTCTCAGCCTCTTCCAAGCAATCGATCACGAATCTTCCGGTGCCGAGATCGACTCAAAGATCGAGACGCTCCAACTAGCGCTGGAAATCTTCCAGTCCAAACCCTCGTCGACGCCGCTCGCGCTCGTCGTGCAGCAGGGCCACCGCATCCTCGCGGGACTCTTCCGTGAAGAGGAGCGCCGGCGCACGAACCACGCCGCACGCGCGCTTATGCTCGCTGCAGCGGGAGGTGGCGATGCAGGCTCTGGCGAGGGAGGCGAAGGGGGCGCTCCGGCAGAGGAGGCGGAGACATTCGCAGAGGTGCTGCAGCGCATCGCGCGCAGCCTCGATACCGACTCGGCGCCTCATCGCGGGACGCCGCCGCCCACGCGGAACTTGCCCTCGATGAAGGCGAAGAAGGGCGCGGGACCCGCTGCCGCTGGTCCCCCTTACTACGCCGCAGCGGGTGAGCCCGCTTCTGAGGCAGGTGTGATGTCCGGAGAGGCAGGACCTACTCTTGCGGTACCGGTACAAGGAGCGGGCGATGCCTCGCTCCTGTCGGTCCCGTCGGGAACGAGCGGCGCAGCCCTCCTCGACCCGCTCGCGCCGGCAACATCGCTTGCGCCGCCGAGCGCGTCCCCGCTCCGCAGCACGACCGGTCTCGTGCTCGACTCGCTCGACCCGTGGGCCATCTCCTCGTCGTCCACGTCCACCCCGCTGGCCGCGGCTGCGCCCGCCGCCGCTCCATCGTACGGCCTCTCGCTCGATCCTTCCGAGGGTGAAGACGCCTTCGGGTTGTCTTCCTTCGGCCTCGGCGCCTTCGACCTCGGGCTCGTCGGTCTCGGCGCAGACGGGCTCGGACTGGGCGACGACTTCGGCCTCCTCAGCGGCGGCGGGAGCGCAGGCGGGGTCGGCATGGGCGCGGGCGGTGCTGCGGGCGATTTCGGCAACATTGCTGGCCCGAGCGCTTTTGTGCCGTCTGGCGCAAACGGGCTCGGCTTCTTTGCGGCGGGGCAAAATGGACTTGGAAACGGGGGCGGAGCGCTCGGGAACGGCTGGAGGGATAGCGGCACTGCGGGAGCGAACGGCGCACCGCGGGCGCAGGGTATGAGCGACGCAGAGTCGGCTGCGGCGTATTGGGGCACGCGGGGCGACGCGTGGTGAGCTGCATTACGACACGCTCCATCGGCCTGCCGCTTTTCGTCTCCTCGCCAAAATGAGGCGTCAAGTGTCTGTTTCAGTCCTGGCCCTCTGTAGAGGCTACCGCACTACGCCTGCATGCCCTTGCGCACGTTCTCCCACTTGCTCGTCGGGTACGCAAGCCAGTTCTCGCGCCTGTCGACGCCCGTCTCGGAGCGCGCCATCCGCTCGTGCACGAGGTGCACAAGCCCGCCCTGCCCCGCAGGCTTGTCTCCCGAAAGCTCCCACCACATCGAGCCGCCGAGGCGGTTCACGCAGAGGAACTCGGCTGCGGAACAAAGCGCGGTACGGGTCAGCCAGGCGGGGAGGGAGCGGGGAGGAGGGCGTACGCACCCTTCGCTGCGGCGCTCTCGGGCGTGTCGTACGTGACAAATTCGCGCGTGGAAGAGTTGTAGCACGATGCGGCGACGAGCTGCGGGTCGAACGACTCTTGCGCGCCAGGGAGCGGGAGCGCCTTGTAGTCGTAAGAGCCTGTGCGGGCCTCGTAAGCGAGATGGTCGAGTATCGCAATGGCAGTGAGCGGGGAAGACGCACCAGCTTCCCACGACCCGGGACCGACACCGCTGTAGGGGGTGCCAGGGCCTTGAGTATTGAGGAAGGAGCGACCATAGAGAGGCATGCCTACGGGGAAGACCAGCGTCAGCGTCGAGTCAGCCCCGCAGCTGTAACGTCACGATTTCATTTGCGTGATGCACAGCGACGAACTGTCTGAGACTCACCGAGTACAAGCTTCTCCGTAGGCACTCCGCCCTTCGCCGGATCCGCAAAGTGCCGAATCGCGCGGTCGGTCGAGAGCGCGTCAGGTGTTGGACCGAAGATGTTGGCCTGGTGCCCGGCGAGCGAGTCCCAGGAACCTGTTTAGTCAGAGTGTCAGCGGACTGAGATGGCCTTAGCAGGATGCGAAAGTGTCGAACCGGCATAGTCGTACCTGCGATCATTTGAAAAGTCAGCTCTTGTGTTTGTGTGAAAGAGACTAATTCATGTGCGCTCACGCCATGAGGTTCCAGAAAGACAGGTACTGATCCATCTCGCGGATGCGCAGCTTCTCGTAGTGTGTCGCGCCGCACGGCTACAGTTGAGCGTATCGAGGTCAGTTATCCAACGTGACGTAGGTGAATGACCATGACGAAGCGCGCGACCTTCGACCGCTGGAGAATGACTGACTCACCGCTGCAATCGACAGCTCGAATCCGTGAGGCGGTCGCACGCCGAGCTTGTGCTGCAGCCCGTCGAGCCCCTCTCGTAGCATCCTCAGCAGCTCGACATAGTCCCTCGCCTCGTTGTCGTCGCGCGGGTACTCCCAGTCGACGTCGAGTCCGTCTAGCGCATAGTCCTCGACGAGCTTGACGGCGCTCTCGACGAAGCGCTGGCGGCCGGCGGGGGTCGAGACGGGGCGCGCGAAGCGGCCGTTCTCCGAATAGGTCCAGCCGCCGATCGAGAGGAGGACTTTGAGCGTGCGGTGCTGCTGCTTGAGGAGGTAGAGCTGCTTGAGGTTGCCGTACAGGTTGGGTCCGCCGGCGTCGTTCCAGCTGTCGTTGCCGTAGTGGATCTGGCGGAAGAACGCCGCGTGTAAGAGAAGATGACCACCAACGCCTACAGGCAGTGTGCGGCTGCGCGCGCAAACCGCCTGACGAATCTGACTTTCCGCACTCACCTGCTCGTCCGCCCACGCGTCCGTCAGCTTGACCTCGCCATCTTCCTTGACCTCGGCAAACGCTGTCATGGGGATCAACTTCCCGTGAGCCTCACTGGCGCCACGACGAGCGAGCATGAGCCGGTACGCACAGTACAGGATGTGCGTGAGGTCCTGTGCCGGAATGTGTTCTGGCTTGTAGCCCCTGCTCGTTCGTAGAGGACATGTGAGATAGTCGGACGGCGAGACAGCAGTGTCAGAGCACGGGCAAGAATAGGGACGCGAGGAAGAAGGTTCGGGAGAGAGTCGACAACACAGTCAGCGAGCCAGACCCGCTTGTCACGCCGAGGAACATCAAGACCGCACCTTCCATAGATGCCCCAGTTGGTGAAGTACCCCACACTGCGAAAGAGAACCAAAGATGAGGTAGACGGGGATGCCGAGGGGGGTTAGCGCAGCAGACGGAGAAGAACCGAATGACTGTACGCACGAGACCTTGCCCGAAGGACGGGGAATGGAGTGCATGGCGCTGTGGTGCGTCTGAGCGGGTCCTCGAGCGGGAAGAAGGCGAGGGAAGCGCGGATGGAGGGACGAGAGAGTGAGGAGGACGAGCGAGGCGAGGACGAGAGCGGGGACAAAGCGGATTCGACGGGGATGCTGGACGTGCTGCTTTGAAGTCTGCTGTCCCTTCGCTAGCATGCACGAGCCGGTAGGCGGCGAGGGGGACGAGGGCAACCCCGAAGGAGGCGGTGCACCTCTCGCTCTTCGTCGTCCACACTCTGCTTCTACGTGTTTGTACGGGCTAGAATGAACTGTCAAGGTGATCTGACCGCAGTCGACCTCGAGCACGCCACCTCGGGCGCCCTCTCGTCCGCGTCGACCTCGTCCTCGTCCTCGCTCCTCCAACTAGTCGAGTTCCACCGCTCGCACGCGCAGAACATTGCCAACGCAGACGACGCGGACGCACTCAAGCGCGTCATCCGCGGCCTCGACTCGCGCGACACGGTCCTCACGAATGACGAGATTGTCGGCACGGCGCAGGAGGGCGACGCACTCGCCGGCGGCGTATGGACCGCCGGCTCGATCGAGACGCAGGACGACGACGACGAGCTCCTCGTTCACGTGCGTGCTTGCCCCACCTCGCCCTGCCTCACGCTGTTCCCGCTGACTTCGAGTCGCGGTGGCGCCCCTCCTCGTTGCTGACACAGGTCCGCTTCTCCGAGCTGGTCCGCATAAAGTGCGTCTGTGCCAGTGCCTCCGTGGCTTCACATGCTCACGAACGCTCTGCAGGTCCATTCTGATTGGCACGGGTGGCGGGCGACTCGACACCTCTCCTCGACTGTGCCGCGCCTGGGTAAACCGCGGTCCGTCTGGCATTGCCTTCGACGAGGCCGCATCATCATCCCCGACGCCGGCGCAGGAGTTTGAGCTGCTCGAGAGCGAGGGCGGGGGTCGAGGCGCGGTCGAGTACCCGGTGCGGATCGCGCGGTTCGCAAACGTGAGCGATGTGTCGCTGTACTTTGTGTGTTGTCCTTCGTCTCTTTGGCTTGGAGCTGAGGCTGACTCTTGCTGATCACAGACGAACGCACGAGGGGACCAGTCGCGGCTGTACTTCCTCGGATTCATCGGGGAGAGCCGGCAGCTCAAGAAGGAGCCGGGCGAGCCCATGTCGAGTGCGTGCCAAAGCCCCTCCGTGACAACGTCCGTGCTGATGCGTGCTTACCGCAGTCGGAGCGGAGAATGCTGCGCCGTCGATGGTGGACGGCGTGCGGGAGAAGCAGGCCGGCGCGAGCAGCACGACTGCGCGCTGAAGCGGCCCGTTCGCCTGCTCCAGTTCGCGCCTGTCCCCCGCAGTCCTTCTCTCTCTTCTGTTGTCTTCCTTCGTATGTGTCCCTGTTGTAGTGCTCACTTCACTCACTCTCGTGCTGGCTGGCCCCTGTGTGCGCTCGAGCCTCTGGCGTCCGCTTCCCCCACCTTCTCGCTCGCTCTCACTCCGCTCGCTCCCGCTGCACTGTCCAGTCCGGCTCTCTCCGCTCGAGGCTGAGCCAGGAGTGCTCCGAGATGCCCTTCCGCGCCCCCTTGCCCTCGCAGCATCCCTCCGTTCTCTCCCCTCCGTCCCCACCACCGTCCTCGGCACCACCTTCGATCCACTCCTCCCCGGCGCGCCCTACCCCGGCGCCGACTCGTTTAGCGAACACCGCACCCCCGCCGACGCTGCGTCTCCCCGCCCCGCCTCCGCCGCCGAAACCGCTCTATCTCTCGACGAGGCGCGGGCGCGGCCTCGGCTTCGGTCAGGGTGGGAGAGCCGGCGCCGGGTCGACGGACGTCGAGGACAAAGAGAACGGCAAGAGGAGCAGGGGCCGGATGCCGAGGTGGAGCGATGCCGAGCTGGGCGAAGTCGAAGATGAGGGTGTCGAGGGTTCGGCAAGTGCGAGGGAGACGGACGACGCTCGTGCAGCTGCAGGCGCAGCAGTGAACGAGCATAAAGACGTCAACGAACAGGGCGGGAGTGTCGAGCAGACGAGGACGGCCCTCGAGCGCCTGTCCGCTCCTTCGGCGTCTTCCGCGCGTGAGACCGATCCTCCTTCTCCCGCCCGCCGACCCTCGACATTCTCGACGGCATCCGGTGCTGCCGAAGTCTTCCGTACACCTGTCGGTACGCTGAAGGTAGGCGCGAGCGGCGGCGGCGACAAGCGGGCTTCGACGATCCGCGTGCGCGACAAGCTGGGTCGGAACAGCATCTTCTTCGACGCCTCGCGCGAGAACCCGTTCCTCCCTCCATCTCTGTCGCTTGATTCGCTCGAACCGGCCGCAGAGCCCGCCGACCCGCCGCTCCTCCCCCTTCCTGCTCGCGTAACGCCCGCACTCGCCCTGCACGCCTTCGCCGGCGAGCCGACGTTCGGCGAGCTCACATTCGCGCAAGGGGTGGCGCTCCAAGTCGAGATTGAGGATCTCGGCGGAGGGTGGAGCTTGGGATGGATTGAGGAGGCGGGGGAGGAGGAGAGGGGTTTGATCCCGCGAGGGTGGTATGCGGTGCGCTGGCTCTCCTGATCTGGCACCGACGCTCGATCGATCGCAGGACCTGATTGATACGACTGAGACCTGTCACAGTATGTGGACGCGCCTGTCGCTGCACTCTCGGGCCGGGCCGCGCTCTCGGACGGGGCTGCGCTAGATGAGGATGCTCCGCCGGCTTCGGCCGCTGCGGACGAGCAGACCTCCTCGCTTTTGGCAGACACGGATCTCTCGTCGGGAGATGCGAACGCTGTCCCGCTTCGCTCGTCCGCGCCGACCACCCCCACAGCCGCGCGCCCTTCCGCGCTTGACCGCCTCTTCTCGCCTTCGTCCGCCAATTCGACACCTTTTACAACCCGCCAGCCCTTCGCACGGTCCACCGCGCCGTCTCCGGACCTGTCGTCCTCGCCCTCGCCGGACCGCTCGCTTGTCCAGCCGAACAATGAGCCGAGCGCGGAGCTCGACTCAACGGCAGCGGCGGGCGCAGCGGAGCGCAGCGAGGACGAGGAGGCGGCGTCGTACGCGACGCGATCTATCGGACGCCATGTCGTCGTCAGTGGGACAGAATTCGAGCCTACATGGCTGGACGGACTGGGGGAGACGGGTGAAGGCCAAGTGGCGAAAGGCGCCATCGTCTCGCGGGACGAGCAGTGGGCGGACTCGCCTGGATCACAACACGGTCAAGACACACCACATCTTTTGGCGCCGGATGGCGACGGCGCAGAAGAGAAGCAGGACAGCTCGGACGACTTGCCGCAGGTTGACCTTCTCAGCCTCGACGAGCAGAACATCCACCGTCCTCCCACGCCGCAATCGCCTGCGCCTGTTCAAGCGCTCACCTATCCACGCCCTCTCGACGTCGGCCCTGCCGTGCGCCCGCCCTCGCCAGCGACGCCGCCGCGCCAGGCGCTATCGCCGGCGCCCACCAGCTCGCTCCTCTTCCGCTTGGGTCTCACCCCGTCCAGCAACTCCAGCGTATCTGGCACATTCTCGTTTCTCGTACCCGCACTCGGTCGCACGTCCATCCCCGGCGCCTCGATCCTCGCCGCCACCTCTGCGCCGCCGTCATCGCCTCCACGCAAGGCGCGCCTGCCTCGCCTGGGCAGCACGCGGCGCGGTGCAGCTCCGACCGCGGCAGACAGCAAGGCGCTTTTGCTGCGCTGGATCGAAGAGGGCGACGAGCTAGACGAGGAGGTCGGTGATGAGTCGCAGACGTGGGAGATTGACGAGGGACCGGTTTGGCGCAGGACTGGCGGCGCAGGAATGGAGGAGAACGTCGGCTCAGCGTACGAGGTGTACGTCGGTGAGGGACGCAAGACCTCACCGCTCGGCGAGGCGCCCTACATCGCCTACGAGATCTCGACCGTCTTCCCTCCCGCTTCGCCCGCACCCTCTCGCGCATCGACTTCCTCAACGTCGACGTCGTCTCTGCGCACGCTGATCGTCAACCGGCGCTACTCGCACTTCCAAGCGCTGCACAAGCTCCTCGTCTCGCGCTTCCACGCCCCGCTCATCTCGATCCCGCCGCTCCCGCCTTCCGCGCCGCTCGCGTTCGGCGCGGCGCGCTTCGACGCCGAGCTCGTCGAGACGCGGCGGAGGGAGCTCGAGGTGTGGCTGAAGAGGTGCGCTAGGCACGAGGTCCTCGCGAGCAGCGAGGAGATGCGGGGATTTCTGGCACTCGAAGGCGAGAAGGTGCGTCTTTCTTGGCCCGAGGCTCTCGCGCTGTCCGCTTGTCAGTGTTGACGTTGTCTGACTGGTGCGCTTCGCAGGACCTCGCGCACCATCTCCTCCTCGACGGCCCCTCTCCCGCACCGAAACCGCTTCCGCTCTTCCCCTCGCGCGTCTTCCATCCGCCGTTTAACGTCGATCTCGAGGAGGCAGCTCAGATGGTCGAGAGTTTCGAGCGACACTGCAGGGCGGTGCAGGTAGGGGCGGGCTGGAAGGCCGTCGAAGACGCGGTCAGGACAGGCAGAGAGGCGAAGCGAGGTGAGTTCAGCTCTGACTTTCGCCAAACCGGTATGAGCGACCAGACCATTCTCTGTGCTTGGATGGACGGTCTACCTGTAGTGGTCGGATTGAGCTGAAGCATTTCCCGCCTCTGCAGACATGGCCGCTCAGCTCTCATTTGTCGCCCACTCCCTCGCTCGCCTCGTCTCGGGCGCGACACTTCCGTCGCCTTCCTCCGACCCGCCGCAGCTCGTACAGGCGCTCGAGGATCTCTCTGAGCAGGAGTCGCAGCGAACCCGGGCTGCGTGGTGGAGGGTGCAGAACGAGGCGCGAGCGTTTAGCTGGAAGGATGAAGACGCAGGTGTGCTCAAGTGGTCCCGCTGCTCAATGCCAGCCACGACGAGTAAGCTTACACGTGAAGCTCTCGGGACACGACTCGCACAGCCGCGCTCGGCGTCTCGAAGGCGGTCCAACTTGCTGCAGAGGCGATTTCAAAAAGTGCGGAGATCGAGTACGATACGGTGCGTCTGCCGCGATATCTGGCAGCGCTGGAGGCAACACGACACAAACGTGCTGAGTGCTACTGCTGCACGCTGTACGACAGGCACGGTCAGGTTTGCTCGAGGTCGAGGCGCTCTTGCATGAGAATGCAAATCCGCTTTCCCAACACGCTGTGGGTTGCTCCCACTTTCGTGTCCAATCGGCCTTCCATGCTTACTGTGCTGCACATGCGCACGCAGCCCCTTATCGATCTGCATCATGCCCTTATCTCGACTTACTCTCGCCTCTCTCGCCTCTCGGGCATCGAAGCCTCCTCGACAGCGGATCAGCTCGCCCGCTGCGAGACGCTTCTGAACATAGCTTGCGCAGAGATGCACCGTGTCATGCAGCATCGGTGCGAAGACCTGCGCGACACGACACGGAGGTGGATAGAGGAAGAAGTGCACGAGAAGGAGCAGGTGCGCGCACCCAGCCTTTATCGGCTCCGTTCGACCAGTCGTCCGACTGAATAGCTATCGCGCACCGGGTTCCTGGCTTTGGCGCGACACTGACGACAACTTCTTGCAGACTCTCGCCTGCCTCATTGATGCTCTCCAGCACTTCGATCCTTCCTCCCTCTCTTCCCTCGCCCTGACCGGCCCTCGGCTCCGCTCACCGCTCGAAGCGCTTCCTCAGCCAGTAGCTTTTCCGCCGCTGCCGAGCGCGGGTGTGTATGGGCGAATGACGAACGGCGCACTTGGCACGACCGAAGGCTTGAGGAGGGCAACAACGCTTTCGGCTGACAAAAGACGCGTCGTCGAACGCGCGAGCGGAGCGTCGGCTGGTGCTGCGCCGACAGGAGCGGGAGGTTGGAGGGAGAGCGTGTTCGGCTCGTGGGGGTGGTAGTCGAGTCGGCGTCTTCAGGGTCAGTACTCAGCTTCGCGTGCCTACTCTCTTCCGAGCCCTGTTCGTGCGAGTGCTCGGGGGAGAAGACTGGTCGCCTGGAGTAGTCGTGCGAGCTACAAGAGCGGGTCGGCAGAAAACGACAAGCGGCGCGACTACGGAAAGGATGAAAGGTTCGGGAACAGGGTACAGACGCGGGCACAGACACCGAAAAAGCGAGAACAGCGGACTCAACAGGATGGGGCGACAATGCAGGCGCGCGGCGTAGGTAGGTGAAGCGGCGGCGGATTGACCTTCCTAACCAGCGCAACTTACAACGATCTAGTCGCTGTCGGTGTCGCCGTCCTTCGACGCACCCTTCTTGACCTTCTTCTGGCTGCTGCCCGACGTGCGCGGGTGCTTGTTCGGGAGGAGCGCGCCATGGATGTTGGGGAGGACGCCGCCTGCGGTTTCGAAATGCTTCAGCTGACGCCTGAACTGAGCAGATGCTCGGCATGCCCTGCGAGATCGTCACTGTGCGGGGATTGATTGCCTTCATCAGTTGTGGCGCTCGAGGAGAGTCTGACAAGCGAGTGCGGCAGATACGCACCATGGGAAAGGAGGCGGTTGAGCTCCTCGTCGTTGCGGATCGCGAGCTGGAGGTGGCGCGGGGTAACGCGCTTCTTCTTGTTGTCACTGTCGTCCCAGGACGAGATCAGCCGCCTCAGCAGTGGCTCGCCCTGAGTCCGTTAGGACCGTCGAAGCGGAACGCACCGCGCAGCATTCCCCGCGAGCTCGAGGATCTCGGCGACGAGGTATTCGAGCACAGCAGCGAGATAGACTGCCATCGAGTGTGGTAGTGAGCCCCGGGAAGCCAAAGTGGGGATGCGAGACGAAGAGGACATACCGGGAGCGGCCTTGGCGAGGCGCTCGGAGTACCTGCCGGCGCGCAGATTCTTGCGGATGCGCGAGACTGGGAACTGTGCGTCGCATCAACATGAGGGGCGCGTATCAGCCCGCGTTTCGCGTCTGCGAGTGCGGCCGAGGGGAGGACGGAGCGCGACGCACGACGAGGCCAGCCTTCGCTGCACGCAGAAGCGCCTGGTCTAGTGAGCACCACTTCGCTCGTACACGTGCAGCGCGTCACGAGGGCGACCGAGCGGCGAAGAGGACAACGCACCGGCATCGCGCAAGACGTGCTTCCCGCCCTGCCCGACCGTCTTGCCCTTGCCGCCGCTAGTCTGAGGAGCCATGCTGTGCACAGTGAGCGTCTGCGAGAGGTGACTGGCGAGTAGAGCGAAGGAGGAAGAGGACGAGAAACGCGACGGACGCGCGCCGTTCGAGACGATGTCAACGGCGACGCGTGGACGAGGTCAAAGCGGCACCGTCTCGTCTTTGCACTCGAATCGAGCAATGAGCGTGCGGAGCGTGTCATAGATGCACAGGAACGCGTAGCGAGATATGCTGGACGAGCGAGAAGGCGAGAACGAGTGGGAAAGTGGGAAAGAGGTGGACGGAGCACAACGGGAGACTGCGAGGGACACGACAAGTACAGCGACTACCGACTACGCCCAGCTCATGCACGCATCGTGCGGCACGCGCGCGGGTATATCTCGATCGGTCTGAGGGGACCGGCTGAGAGGCGCGACGTCGCCGGCTCATGATCCTCCCGCGCCTCCCCGCCCGTCCTCCTCCTTGATGCTGGGCGGCGCCGTGCTAGTCGGCGCTGTCGAGCTCCCATTCGAGAAGATGGACGACAAGCTGGGTCGCCTTGTCGAGGTCGGCGAGAGCAGCGGCGGCGAGCCGAGCGGTGGCAGGTCCATCCCATTTGCGGCCCCGCTTGTAGGCGAGGACGGTGAGCGCGCGGGTGGCGTTTTGGCGGAGGAAGAGGAAGCTGAAGAGCCCGGGGCCACACCGCCTTGCGATGCCTCTTTGAGCAGAAACTCGATCCAGAGGTTCGAGAAGGACTGCGAGCGCAAACCTGTCAGTAGGCAGGGACGTTCACCCGCCTGAGCTGCCCGAGTTCCGGACGCACCTCGTTTTCGACGCCCTCGTCCACAGCCTTGCCCTTCCCGCTCCGTGCGTGCCCCTTGCCCGCTCCGCCGCGCCCGCTCGAGATGATGCTGCTCGACGACAACGCGCCGCTCGCGCGCTGTAAGCCGACCTTCTCGCGCTGGTCGTCGGACCAGGAGAGGATCGAGGCAATGAGCTGCAGCATCTCGAAACGCTTGGCGTCGCCTCGAGGAGTGTTGAGGAAGGTGATGAGGACATTGGTGATGAGCCGTCTGCAAGGGAAACGATCAGCGCTCATGTTCGGCCGTGAACACACGATGGCGCATTTTACGCACCGATCCACGCTGTCATCGCCCGAGTCCTTCTTCAACCGCCGCAGTGCTTCGGTCAGATGCTCGTTGAGGATGACCGCTGCGCAGGGAGACACGGTCAGCACGCGCTGCGCCAGCGTCCAAGGGGAAGCCACGCACCCTCGTGCCGCAGCTTGCCAATGAGCAGGTTCTTCTCCTTGACCTCCTTGGCGAGGGCCAGCACCCGCTCCGAGTCGTTGTGTGCCGACTGCAATTGCTGCTCCGCCTGGCTCGCTCTTTGCCGATATGCGTCCAGCGAGTTTTGCGTCTCGTGCAACTGCGTTTGCAGGTCGCCGAGCATGGCTTGCAGTTCGCGATCCTTGGCTGCGCGCATGAGCCCCGAGATTAGCCTTCTCGACGGACGGGCAAGGCAGACGAGGGCAGGACAGGCAAGCGCACCCGCCTGGAACTCCTCGAGGACAGCATGCAGGTTTGCCGCGCTCTCCATCTCGCGGTCGCGCTCCTCGCGGAGGACCTCGCGCTCGGCTTTTGCCTGCGCGAGCTCCATCTCGACCTGCGCGAGGCGAGTCCCCTGCTCCTCGCGCCTCACGCGCTCGCGCATCGCCTCGCCCTCCCACTCGTCGCGCTCGATGCGCACGCGCTCGAGGTCCTCCTGCGCCTCGCGCAGCGCGAGCTCGCGCTCCTGCGCCTCGTCGGAGCTCGCGCGCTCCGAGTCGAACGCACGCGCGCGCAGCTGCTCGACTTCGGTGTGGAGCGAGTCAGCGTCGGCGTGCGACTGGATCAGCTCGGACTTGAGCGTCTCGACGGTCGAGGAGAGGTCGTCGTTGGCGGCTTGCAGGTCGGCAATCTCCTGTTCTCGGCGGTCGAGCTCGTCCTGTGGGTGCAACGCCCCGTGAGCCCAGTCATAGAGAGCAAGAGAGGCGATACGCACTGCGTCCTGCTTGAGCTTGTCGCCGAGCGTGTTGCGCATGGCCGTCAGCTTGGCGAGGAGGCCCTGGTACTGGGCCTCCCACGCGTCGCGGTCCATGCGGGTGCGATCCAGCTCGTCCTCGAGAGCCCGTGTCCGCTCGTCTTCCCCTTCGTACGCCGCTGCAGGCGGGTCCTGCGCGTCCCCGCTCCCTCCCCCACCATCGTCCGCAACGTCCTCGACCGCGTCCTCCTCACGCTGCACGGGTTCTGGCTGCTCGTCTGTCGGTGCAGGGTCGTCTTCGGGCGGAGGAGCAGCGTCTGCGCCGTCCTCGAACCACGCAGCGTCGTTGTCGTCTGCGCCCTCGTCGACGGCGGGGAGCGGGTGGGCCGGTCGCGGCGCCGCATCGGGCGGGCGGGGCGCGTCGAGCGAGCCGCGCGAGGGCGGGAGGGGCACGCTGTGCGGGTCGGCCATGCGCTTGCTCGCGCTGCGCAAGCCTTGGACGCGGCAGAACGAGGCGAGGCCACGCTGCCCGGCTCTCTCGCACCTCGACCATCCGCTCGATTCCGCTCGGCTGCAGCTGAGAGGGCCGCTGAGCATTGTGCTGCATTCTGCTGGACTCTGCCCCTCTGGCCACCAAGCTCCACAACGGCTCGAGGCTCTCATCGCCCTTCTTCTCCTGGCGACATGCCCGTCTCGCTACTCGCATTGTCAGGCGAGATACTCGCCCTCGTGGTCGACGCGGCCCTGAATGCCGTATTGCCATGACAGCTGTCCAAGCAGCGGCTAGATGCCGCGGTGCTGGCACTTCTCTGCCAGCCTCCTACGCATTTGCCCAGTGTCGCTTCGACCGCTCCGTCAACATCGACGTGGCGTCCGTACCCGATTCCCTAGCCAGTACATTATGCTCAGCTTTTCTCGCACTAGCGCTCTGTCCATGACGGGTCTGCTCGGCGACAGTTTACTCTGCGACGGCTTCAAGAATGCTTTACTCGCCTCATCCAGGATCAGCTAGCGACAAGACGCGCAGGTGCGGCTGGACATCATCTGCTGCATGCTACAGGAGAGCTGAACGCTGTCTTCGAGGACAGCAGGTCGTCAAATGAGGGAAGGTTACGATTTCGAGGATGACGGGCCCGGCACCCACAATCTCTTGCCCCACTCTGATCGATGGTGCTGACGAGGGCACGAGGGGCAAAGGGTGGCAGAGCGGTCTAGTACCGCGCGCGGTGGATGTGCGTGGGTAGAAAGGTCGAGTGCAACTAAGCAGGACCTGATCACAAAACACATTCCCAGTCTGCTGTGCTCTACGCGAAAAACATACGACACTCTGATGTGCCCGTTGCGCTAGCCAGTCCGTCAGTCCAAGTGGTTTGAGGTGACCCCGCTCTTGTCGTCTTCGCCGATTCGCTGCCTCGCTCGCTCGCTCCTACAGCACTCCCCGCGCGATGATCCCGACAGCACCACGCATGGTGCGCCCTCTTTCTTCGCCTGTCACGGCGCGCACGCGCCCGCCGAGCGACCGCTGACCCCGGCGCTTCTTCCTCGTCCTCCTCGCTTCTCGCCTGCTCTCCCCGGCTTCCACCATCACAGGGCGGCGGCGCGCAGTTCCCCGTCCCTAAGGTTTGCCTGTACGACCGCTTCCCGCCCCGAGCAGTGCGCTGACCGGCGCTGTTTCGCACGCGTCAACAGGAGGTCTGGTCCCCCGCTGGTGGGTGGTGGACGCGCCCGAGCAACTGGAAGTCGTCGACGGGCCTCGTCGCCCTCGGTGTGGCACTGGCGACGTACGGCGTGTGGAGCTACTCGGCGCAGAAGGAGGTGAGTTTGCCCGAGGTCGTCGTCCGTCGCCTTGCCCGAGCGGTGCTGGCTGCCCGTACAGACCGCTCGGCGGTGCTCACTGCTTCACGAGTAACAAGACGCTGACTGTCACTGCTCTTGCTACAGTGGCGGCATACCGAGCCGACTCGCCCCATTCCCTCGATGATGGTGCGTTCGACAGCTCCCGCTTCGCTCTTTCGCCTAGTCTTCCGCGGACTCGGGTACGCCGAGCTGACACGCAACTCGTTCGCACACAGTGGGCACGGCAGTTCAAGAAGGGCGAGCTCGGCGTCAAGGACGAGAGCGACCTCCGCGGCGAGCCTGTCGCGCACCACTAGACGGCGGCGCAGTGCGCGTGTCTTCCCGGTCTTTCTCGACGTTGTGCATTGTAAGGAGGCGATGATCATGTGCGTCGCGGTCGAGAGGTTGCGCTTGCCTGTGATGCTCTCGTCGCTCGAGGTCCGACTCTTGTGCCGCTCGGGGTCGATTCTTGCTTCGACTCTGCTTCTGCTGTCTTAGCCTTCTGCAGGCTGTGGAAATCCGCTCTATATCTGCTTGCCACAGTCTGCCCAGGCGTCGGACAGCCGTCTTGCTGGCGCTGCAGCTCACGAAAGAGTGGCAGAGTGCGGAGGCCTTCCTCACCGCCTCTCTCCAGCGGCCCATACGTGTTTCCGTGGCACGGCCGACAATTCGGCGGAGCACGAAGGCATTGCAGAAGTTGCGCTCGCTCATCTGCGGCGGTTGTGTCAGAGGAAGTGGGGGAGGAAGGCCGTACGGAGCGGCTTGAACGAACGGGAGGGGACGACGTTTCCGCCGCAGCGAGAGTGTCCAAGAAGCGAGTGAACCGATTTCTCCCTCGTCGGGTGCGTACGCTGAGCGCGTTGTAAGCGCGGGTGGAAAGCGTCTCGGGATCAAGAGAGGGGTGTGGGGACAGGGCGCAGGCGAGCTTCCGGAGAGAGCGCGCAACCTACGGCGGGCCTGGAACCGAAGTGCAGCACGGCGGAACGCGGGATGCCATTCGCGCCGGCCACGTGGCCGCGCCCCACTTTGCCCCTCGCGCTTGTCGCTGCAAGGCCGGCCGGGACCCGCGCTCTCTCGCTCTCGCTCTTTTCTCCCTGCTCGCTTCTTGCTTGCACGTCAGAATCACTCCAGTGCGTCGTCTCGCCTAGCTGGGACTTCGAAGAACTCGCGGATCTGATCTCGTTGTACCGGTGCCCTCTCGCTCTTCTCTCCTCGTCCCCGCTTTCTCGTCCACCTGCATCCTCGCCGTCCTGCAGCCATGTCTGTACCGCAAGCCTCGCTTACCTTCCCCGAGGGCCACTCGGTCAAGTCGCTCGACTTCCCCGTCGGCCTCTTCATCAACAACGAGTTTGTCGCCGGCGAGGGAGGAAAGACCATCGAGGTCAAGGCTCCCTCGACGGGCAAGACGATTGCCCACGTCGCTGAGGGCTCTGCCAATGATGTCGACCGTGCTGTGTACGTCTTCGTTCCCTCGCAAAGCGATGCTGCACTCGTTCGTAGTTGGGTACCGCCCCGGCGCAATGATCCCGCGCTGACTCTCTCGCCCCTCTTTCGCTCTGATCTTGCAGCGAGGCGGCCCAGAAGGCTTACGACACTGTGTGGGGCGAGCGCTGCCCCGGCCACCAGCGTGGCAAGCTCCTCATGAAGCTCGCCGACCTCTTCGACGAGCACAACCAGCAGCTCGCGTCGATCGAGGCGCTCGACAACGGCAAGGCGTACAGCATCGCCAGCGGCTTTGACGTCTCCTCGGCTGCGGCGTGCCTTCGCTACTACGGCGGCTGGGCCGACAAGGAGCACGGCAAGGTGGTCGAGGTCGACGACAGCAAGCTCGCCATTACCAAGCACGAGCCGATCGGCGTCGTCGGTCAGATCATCCCGTGGAACTTCCCTGTGCGTATCGACCGTTCTGCGTATTGGGACGAGGCGGGACTAATACGTTTGACCGGCGACAGCTCCTCATGTTCGCCTGGAAGCTCGGCCCGGCCCTCGCCACCGGCAACTGCATTGTCATGAAGACGGCCGAGACCACTCCTCTTTCGGCTTTCTACGCCTGCCAGCTCATCGCCAAGGTCTTCCCGCCCGGTGTCGTCAACATCCTCACGGGCTACGGCAACGTCGTCGGCGCCGCCATCTCGTCGCACATGAAGATCCTCAAGGTCGCTTTCACCGGCTCGACGCTCGTCGGTCGCCAGATCATGAAGGCCGCGTCGCAGTCGAACCTCAAGCCCGTCACGCTCGAGCTTGGCGGCAAGTCGCCGAACGTCATCTTTGACGACGCCGACATCGAGCAGGCTGTCTCGTGGGGCGCATTCGGCTTGTACTTCAACGCGGGTCAGTGCTGCTGCGCTGGTTCGCGCATCTTTGTTCAGGAGACCATCTACGACGAATTCCTCGAGAAGCTCACTGCCAAGGTCAAGTCGATCAAGGTCGGCGACCCCTTTGCGGCCGACTCGTTCCAGGGCCCGGCGACGAGTCAGCTCCAGTTCGACCGCATTTCGGCGCACATCCAGGCCGGCAAGGACGAGGGCGCGACGGTCCACCTCGGCGGAAACCGCCACGGCACCGAGGGCTACTTCATCGAGCCGACCATCTTTACCGACGTGCAGCCGACGATGAAGATTGCCCAGGAGGAGATCTTTGGCGTGCGTGAGGTTCCTAGGGCGTGCAGAACGTGCGCAACGAGGCTGACCTCGGATCGACCTTCGCAAACAGCCGGTCGTGGTCGTGCAGAAGTTCAAGGACGAGGAGGACCTTATCGCCCGCGTACGTACACACACCTCCGAGTGTATACGGGGTCGTTCTGACGCTGTGCGCGCGCAGGCGAACGACACCGTCTACGGTCTCGCCGCCGCGGTCTTCTCCCGCGACATTTCTCGTTGCCTGCGCATCGCCAACAAGCTTCAGGCCGGGACCGTGTGGATCAACCAGTATAACATGCTTGACTGCCGCATGCCATTCGGCGGGGTGCGTGCCGCGTCCTTGACTCCACAAAAACTCTTGTTCTGATTTCCTCGCGCATCCAGTTCAAGCAGTCTGGCATCGGTCGCGAGCTTGGCGAGTACGCGCTCAAGAACTACACCGCAGTCAAGGCCATCCATATCAACATCTCTGCCCCCAACCCGCTCTAAGCGCGCCCCCGAAGGCGAATTGACTACGATCCGGCTCTCTTTGGCTTACCCTCTTCCTTGTGATAACCTTCGTTCCTGTCATGACCAATCCTTCGTCTGTTGCGCTTTTCTTCGTTGCCCGCTTGACCCTCTCTTGCTTTTCCTGTCCCGGTCTGATTGGGCGTACGTGACTGCAGCCAGAGCGCGTTAGGCTCGCAACCGGGCTTGCCCTTTCACGCCTATTGTCCGTGTCTCTTTGCGATCGGGAGCAACGCCGCAGGACTCCGCGTATGCTTCTCGACCTTGGCTGTTCTCGCTGCGTCTCAAACATTACCACTCTCCCTCAATTGTCCCGGATCCGACCTGAGACGAACGCAGTTCACCGTGTTCTGTGGGATTTTGCGAGGATGCTCTGTGAGATGTTCAACCAAGGTTCCTCGCAGAGTCACCACCCCCGAAACAGAGGTAAGTCTCGCCGACCAGTCGAAGCAGAACGCAACGTAGTGCGTTGCGACCACTAGGTGTCAAATTGATGCAGATAGACAGTTGGCACGTGCAGCAAAGCCTGATTCGCGAGGCAGTACTACAGGTGCGGCACGAGGCGGGGCGCAGGAGCCGGCTCTTCCGCGAACGCCTACTGCAGGAAGAGCGCCAAGTCAGTGTATCTAGACGCGGCCATCCACACTACTGGAGTAAGAGAACAAGAGCAAAGGGCGCACGAGCGGATTGGGAGCTGAGATGTTGATGTGGATGGCCTTGACCGCGGTGTAGTTGTGTAGTCTGCCGAGGTACCCGTGTCAGTCCCGGTACGGCATCAGCGCCGCGCCAGTCTCTGGGTCCCCTCGAGCAAAGCGAAACGACCAACGTACGCATACTCGCCGAGCTCGCGACCGATGCCAGATTGCTTGTACTGCGCGTGCGAGGATCAGACGCCACTTTTCGGAGGTTGGAAGGGGAACACTCACGCCACCGAACGGCATTTGCGTCTCAAGGGCGTTGTACTGGTTGATCCAAACGGTGCCGGCCTGGAGCTTATTGGCGATGCGCAGGCAACGAGAAATGTTGCGGGAGAAGACCGCAGACGCGAGACCGTAGATGGTGTCGTTCGCCTGCAAATTCAGGCAAAGTCAGCGAGAGCATGCACACAGCGCTGCGAGAAGCACACCTTAGCCACCAGGTCGTCCTCATCCTTGAACTTTTGCACAACGAGGACCGGCTGTTTGGCAAGGTTGAGCGGATGAGCGTCTTCTATGCAGCGGAGATGCGAAACGCACCCCAAAGATCTCCTCCTGCGCAATCTTCATGTTGGGGGTAACATCGGTAAAGATGGTGGGCTGGAGGAAGTAGCCCCGCGTGCCGTGTCGCCCGCCGCCGAGGTGCAGCGTTGCGCCCTCGTCCTTGCCGGCCTGGATGTGGGCGGCGATACGGTCAAACTGCGTCTCGCTCGTCGCCGGGCCAAGGAACGAGTTGGGCGCAAAGGGGTCCCCGACGGGAAGAGACTTGACGCGCGCCGTGAGCTTCTCGAGGAAGCGGTCGTAGATCGAGTCTTGCACGAAGAGGCGCGAGCCCGCCGCGCAGCACTGCCCTGCGTTGAAGAACAAGCCGAAAGCGCCCCAGGACGCTGCCTGGTCGAGGTCGGCGTCGTCGAAGACGATGTTAGGCGACTTGCCGCCCAGCTCGAGGGTGACGGGCTTGAGGTTTGACTGCGCCGCGGCCTTCATGATCTGGCGACCGACGAGCGTCGAGCCGGTGAATGCGACCTTGAGAATCTTCATGTGCGACGAGATGGCAGCGCCGACGACGTGACCGTAGCCGGTGAGGATGTTGAGAACACCCGGGGGCAGAACCTTCGCAAACAATTGGCAGGCGTAGAAAGCAGAGAGCGGGGTTGTCTCTGCCGTCTCTGCGAGGTGTAGACCAGTGAAGCTGAAGTCAGCAACTGCGGAAGGGGAAAAAGGCGTTCGTCACGTACTCATAACAACGGTGTTTCCCATCGCAAGGGCCGGGCCAATCTTCCACGCCAGCATGAGGAAGGGGAAGTTCCACGGAATGATCTGACCGACGACGCCGATCGGCTCGTGCTTGGTGATGGCGAGCTTGCTGTCGTCGACCTCGGCCACCTTGCCGTGCTCCTTGTCTGCCCAGCCTCCGTAGTAGCGCAAGCAGTTCGCAGCGAGCGAAATGTCACCGTTGTAAGCCATCGAGTATGGCTTGCCATTGTCACTGCGAGAAGGCGTGGGTGAGTTCTTGGGAATATTGATATCGCGAAGAGCGGCCGAAGCAGCGAACTCACAGCGCCTCGACCGACGCCAACTCCGCCTTGTGCTCCTCAATAAGGTCCGCAAGCTTCATCAGAAGCTTCCCGCGCTGGTGACCGGGGCAGCGCTCGCCCCAGACCGTGTCGTAGGCCTTCTGTGCCGCGTCCCTGTCGAGCAACGGTGGTCAGCTCTCGGCACCTTCTCGGAGCGAGCGGGCGACGAACACTGCGCGGTCGACGTCGTTGACAGATGCCTCGGCAACATGAGCGATGACCTTGCCCGTAGACGGCGCCTTGACCTCGATGGTCTTGCCTCCTTCGCCGGCGACAAATTCGCCGTTGATGAACAGGCCGACGGGAAAGTCGAGCGACCTGACAGAGTGTCCTTGAGGGAATGTGAGCGATGCGCGCGGGACAGACATGATAGAGCAGCACTAGCAAGCGTGGAACAGAAGCGAAGCAGAGAGCGGAGAGCGGAACAGGAGACCAGGTGCTTCGGCGGTCCGTTGATGCGCCCCACCCCCTTACACTCACGCGTGCGCACGAACTGTCCGCATGTAAATGGCTTCCGGTCTTGAGGCGAGATCAAGTGAGGGGAACGCAGGTGGAGGCACCCAGCTTGCGGCGAATACTAGATTAGCTCCGTAAGCCCAAACAGCATGTTGTAGCACTAGGGCGCGAATGGCACGTGAATGTGCATGAGAAGCAAGCACGATGCGCTTGGCTCGAAGCGAGAGCCAGGAGACGCAGGACACCGAGGCGACTTCGTGGTCGACCGGGCAGGTGGTCGACACGAGAAGACCACTGTCACTCGCCACAATACACACACACAGGGCAAGCGAAGACAGCATGGGGAGAATCCGGGAGAAAGAGAGCCAAGAGCAGAAATCGCCGTAAGCACCGTTCTCCGGTTCATTCCTCCCATGGTGCCGCGCGCGTCGAGCCAAAACGGACCAGCCGTTCCAACAGTGACCGGGCTAGTTCTTCTCGGCCTCGCGCTGCTCCTTGAGCTGGCGGTACATCTTGACGGCACGCTCGCGCTCCGCATCGAGCAGCGCCTTCATCGCCGGGTTGATGGGCAGCCTCGAGCTCCCGACCGGCGCCTCTGCGCCCGCGAGCTTGAATGAACCCTGCCCCTCGCTCGACACGCCGCACGCGGCGGCCCCGCCCGGCCCGAGGACCTTGGCCATGAGACCCTTGCGCGCCGGGTCGGCGAGCGTAGGCGGCGCCTGCACGACGTCGTCCAGTCGCCGCCGGATATCGGCGGACGCAAACTCGGTGCGACCGGTACGACTGCGAGCTGCGTCCGTGGCTGAGCCGGCGTCGGCCGTGACCGGCGCACGCGCCTTCTTCGCGTGCGGGTCGACGGCCTCCTCCGGCGTCAGTTTCGGCTTCTTCGTGAGGGGCTTGCCGTCCCGCCCGCGGCGCACTTCCTCCTCGTCCTCGTCCTCCGCACCGTCCCCGTCGTCTCCGTCGCCCTTCTTCGCCTTGCCCTTGCGATCCTTCTTCCTCTGCGCGGACGCACTCGCGTCCTTGATGGCGGCACGGACCGAGCCCCGCATCTCCTGCTCGACACGGCGGTTGAAGGAGGAGAGCGACTCGTACGGCAGCGGTGTCATGCTTGTCGAAGCAGTCTGTGTCGCGGAAGCGGGTCAGCGGACGAGAGCCTCGCAAGCCGAGAGCACCCAGGAAGCCCAGACGCACCTTTTTCTGCTGGTTAGGATTCTTGCCCTTCTGCTCGTCTTCGAGCTTGCGCTTCTTCTTGGCGTGATACTCCTCGCGAAGCTTGACAGCGTTGATTACTCTGCGACCGCGAGGCCGTTCTCGTCAGCCTCGCTCATCCGAAAAGCAGGGCACGGAGGGAGAGACGCACCGGAACGCCGACTTGCTCGCGCCGCTCGCATCGGCCGCCGGGGCGTCCCCTCGCCCCGAGCCGGCGCCCTTCCTCCGGCGCTTGTTGCTCTTCTTGCCGTCATCCACCGCAGCCGCGCCCGCATCGTCGTTGAGCGTTGAGGTGATGGGCAGGAGCGAGTCTGCAGCGGTGGGCGGGTTGTCCATTCCTCTGCGCGCGAGTGAGAACAGCGAGAGCGAGGTGAGCTGATGAGAATGGGTGAGAGCGGCAAAGCGAGAGACGCACTGCGCAGACGAGCGCTCGAGGCGGATAGAGCGCTTCTGGCGTTTGTGTGGCATCCTTTCGTGGCTCAGAGAGCTTGTGAAGCGAGCGATGAGAGCGGACAAGTCCAAGCTGCTCCAGCGGAGAGCGAAGGCGGTGCAGGGGTTTGCAATTCAGCAGGGCTCGAATCCCTGTGTACGTTGGCGAGCTTGTGACACCTTACTGAGTCAGGGCGCAAGCACCCGCTAGGGAAATACAGCGTTCTCACGTGGTGCACCCGCAGGTTCGCTTCCGTGCGGATGCGACAAGGAAAGACCTCTCGCGCACGTGTTCAAGCCCTGCAGCTTAGTGTGACACGCTGATGGAGATACAAGGACGAGGCTCTAATCGACCTTCGCCCGCTTCTCGTCCGCCTCTTCCCCCTGCACCACGAGCCGCCCCTCCCGCTCTCGCTCCTCCCGCCGCCTCTTCCTCTCCCTCCTCCACTCGCGCACCTCCTTCAGCAGCGCAACGAGCAGCGGCACGGCGACGGGCCCGAAGAGCGGCGTGTACACGGCGTACTTGTGCTCGTCGGGGAAGTAGAGCAGCGCGAGCATGCTCGGGTCGTAGTACGCCGTCGAGGCGAGGGACTGGGCGCGCGCGGCGTGAGCGAGGGCGAGCGAAGGAGAGGAGGAGAAAGTTGTCGCGGCCTGCGGGCGACGGACTCGAAGTCAGTCTCGTGCGTCGAAGCGAGAGAGACGGAGAGATCGTCTGGATACATACCCGGTCTAGCTCGTCGAGAGCCGTGTTGACCCGCCCCTGCACCTCGCGGCTGATGCGCATGTTAGGGATGTCGCGCGAGAGCTTGACTGTCGCGCCGAGCGTCTCGACCGTATCGGCGACAGCCTCGTGCAGCCGCTGGCGGACGAGGCGGTCTAGCTGAGCCGGCGCGAGACGGCCAGAGTTGGGCGCCGAGGGGAGAGAAGGGACACCAAGGAGGGTGCGGAGCTGGTGCTCGAAGAGGCGGAACGAGGCTGCGAGGGCGGACGAGGGGAGGTCGAGCGAGACAGAGGGGGGCGCTTCCGGTGCTGACGAGTCGGGGTTGAAGATGACTACGCCGCCGCGCTGGGGCGTGATGAAGGCGGGAGTGATGTCTTGACCGCCTTTGAGGAGACGTGAGTCAGCGGTTCCACGAGGAGACATAGGGAAACCACCTACCGACGCTCCGTATCCGCATCGGGCGATTCTCTGCGCTCGGCACGTACAGCAGAAACTGCAGCACCGGGTCAAGCGTGTCGCCGGTGGCTGCGAGCAACGAAAAGAGGTCAGATGCGTTTGGCTTAGCGAGAGGGTCGGACCGCTTCCGCGTACCGAGGTTCCAGTCGGCGTTGTTGACGAAGGCGCGCAAGTCGTCCTCGCGCACGTACGATCCCTCGCGCTCATCTTCCTTATTGACTGCGACGGTGAGAGGCGCAAAGTACTGGACGTGCGTCTCGATGGTAAAGTTGTGTAGGGGAGAGAGGGACGAGAGCAGGGGGCGTATGTAGCCTGTTGCGCGTACACGAGGTTAGCCGCTTACTTTCAGAAGACGAGGTACGCCGCAACATACGCTTGAGGAGCTCGTGGGCGTTCCAGTCGAGGACGGCGCTGCCCGACGCCGAGTCTTGGTTGAGGAGACTGAAGATGAGCTTGTAATGCGGCGAGAACTTGACGACGCGCGAGTCCAGCTCGGCTGCGGAGACGGGTCGGCAATCAGTGACATTTCAGTCGTTCTCATAGGAGTGCAATTCCGAGGCGCACCAGATCGTTGTCGCGAAGGTGCCGTCTCGAGCGGGATGCGCTCGCTCCATCGTTCGGTCCAATCGAGGATGCGCGCCTCTGGCAGGGGTTGTCGCTCGAGAGTGGTAGTCCTCCACCACAGCGGTACGCCCAGAAGGAGGATTGCCCAAAAGCTAGCGACGGTCCAGCGGCGTGAGCGAACGTCGACGCGCGGGCTCGTGGGAGGAGAGCGGGGCGGGGCGCCCTCTGCAGGCGGATCCATGGTAGCTGTACAGCGTCAGCCACCTCTCTCTCCGGCAGCAGGCGGTGAGCGAGACGAGCGAGGGCCGTGTCGGTGCTCCACTCGTTCGCTCCCGACGCCTCGCTTTCCCCGCGCTGCACTCGGCTGGAGAGGCGCAGACCGAGACAGCGCCCTTGAGAGGGCTGCACTGCACTGCCCGCGCACCGCTACACCCACCCGATCACCGCCCCCACCTCTCGTCGTCCTCATCAGCACAAGCGGGGCGACTCGTCCATTCGGGCCCATGCAGCAGCTCAACCGCTTTCTGTGGGGGCCGACCCCGCAGGAGAAGGTCCGCAAGTGGCAGGCCCAGCTCAAGAAGGAGCAGCGCGCCCTCGAGCGCGAGATCCACCACCTCGACCTCGCCAACTCCAAGGTCAAGGCCGAGGTCAAGAAGCTCGCCCAGCGCGGAGACGCAAAGAACGCAAAGCTCCTCGCAAGAGAGGTCGTCCGCAGCAACCGCCAGAAGCAGCGCATGCAGACGAGCAAGGCGCAGCTCAACTCAATCCACATGCAACTGGGCCACCAACTCGGTGCGTTCACCTCGCCCTTGGGCTCTCCCCTCCCCTCTCGACTGACGCGTTCACCACACAGCAATGGTCAAGGTGACGGGGACGCTCCAGGCGTCGACCGAGATCATGAAGGCGTCCAACTCGCTCATCAAGCTCCCGCAACTGTCCAACACGATGCGCGAAATGAGCGCAGAGATGATGAAGGTGCGCTGATTCGCACCCTGCACGCACTTCTCACCTCTTTCTGACCTCCGAGCGCGCATTCGACAGAGCGGCATCATGACCGAGATGCTCGACGACACGATGGAGGCGCTCGACGACGAGGACGAAGAGCTCGAGGAGGAGGCACAGGACGAGGTCGACAAGGTCCTGTGGCAAATCACCGACGGCAAGCTCGGGCAGGCGAGCGGGCAGGTCGGCGCGCTGCCGCAGACGGCGGGGCCAACGCCCGAGGAGGTCGAGCGCGACGAGGAGATGGAGCGCGCCATTCAGGGCCTCTTGTCCAGCTAGACCATCCTGTTCTGTTCACACTCCGGCCCTCTGTACTGTGCACACACGCCCATACCCATTCCGTCGGCCCTATCCTCTCGCAGTCGTTTCTGTCATTGTATCCCCGTCCTGCCGCGTCAACGAGATGCGAGATGCGAGAGATACAGATACTGCAGGTGCAGGGCTACAAGGTGCGCTTTATCCGGTTGCCGAGCTTGTCCACCTCGTAGTCGTCGTCGTCGTCCTCTGGCTCGCTCTCCTCCTCCGACTCGTCCTCGTCCGAGTGGTACGGCTTCCACGCCCCGCCGCCGTGGTTCGGGTTCTCGACCAGCAAGTCGCCGCCCTCTTCGATCTCCTCCTTTGCGCGTTCTGCACAAGGATAAGGGACGGGGTCAGCATCGTACCGAAACGGGAGCGAAACCCTTCGAACGCACTCCGCTCCTCCTGCTCCCGCTCCATCTCGCGAATCATCTCCTCCTGCATCTCGATGACCGACTCGGGCGTCGTGCACGTGCGGTACCGCTCGATGATCGGGCCGTTGACCTCCCAGAACGAGTGGCCCCACGAGAACTTGCTCAGGAGGACCTCGGCGTGCGCGTCAAAGCCCGTGATGTACAGCGCCGCGGCAATCGCCTCGACGCAGGTGAGCTTGTACGCTGTACCACGATCGGATCAGTAAGCTCTAGCGAGATCTGGAGAGAACCGCGAGAGGAAAGCGACGCACGCTTGCCGTAGTTGACAGGGTTGGCGGCCACGAGGTACGGCAGCAATCGCTCGTGCGGCGACTTGATCTTGTTGAACGGGATCTCGTCGAGCCGCGCCCACGAGCACTCGACCACGGCGACTCCTGCGGTGGCGACGATGTCGCGGTCGGCGGGCGAGACGACCTGTGTTCCCTTTGGGCTGCGCATCTCCTCGCTGCGGTCAGCGGATGGCTCACAGATGTAAGCAGATAGATGCACGGACCTCATGACGACGCCCTGGAAGCGCTGCCCGACCCGCAGCTCCTGCATGAGGTCGAGGCGAGCGAGCTTCTTGCCGCTGCACTTGCGCGGGTCGCAGTGGTCAAAGTCCTGCGCATGGCCCGGTCAGCCCGTAAGACTTGTCTAGAGAAGGCCAGGACCGGCCGCACCCACATGGCGACGGGCACTTTGCCTGCGACGAGCTCATCGCCGCGCTCCTCTGCGGACGCATCTCGTCAGTCCGCACCGCTGGGCAGGGCGAGAACAGAGAGGACAGGAGACGCACCGTCTGAGCCCTCGTTGCTCCCCTCGCTCTCCCCCTGGTCCACCGCCGACTTGGGGATCTCGCTGAACCCGGGACCCGCATACGCCGAGCGGTCGCGCTGCACGCGCGGCGTGTTGCTCCGCCCGCCCTTGCTCCCGCGCGTACTCGACGTCACGTTCTTGCCAGCGCCTCGACCGCGTCCGCGCGCGGGTGCCATGTGTAAGCGGAGGTGGCGGAGAGAGAGGTTCAGCGGGGTGCGAATGGTGCGCGCTGTCAACACTTTCTTCTTCGCTTCAGCTGCGAGAGCGCTTCCGACGCCTCTCTCATTGACGTGCTAGCGCGAGAGAAAGCATAACGAGGGACTACGATGGCAGGATGCGGGAGCGGAAGGGGAAACGACGACGACAGCGACCAGGGTGTGCAGCGAGAGTGTCTGTTCTGCAACTTGCGTGCGAGCTCGTGTTCGTGCTGTTCGGGAGAGAGGGAATCGAGCCGACCGTGCGAGTCCTGCTCAAGCGAGTGCCGCGAAAGCGACGGCGACGACGACGGCAACGCCGCCCGAGACGGCGAGCTGCGCCGCGCCGTTCGAGCCGCCGCTCTGCGCCGCGGCAGACGCGCCCGTCGTGGCTGACGCGCCAGTGCTGTGCGCACCCGAGCGCGACGAGGCTGCGCCCGAGCCGGTCGCCTGCGCGCCGGAGCTGCCCGTGGCGCTGGCGGAGCCCGACGTAGCGGTGGCCTGCTCTCAACGACCCGTCAGCATGCGCGTGGAAAGTCGCGCGGAAAGCGTAGGCGGACCTGGTAGCCGAGGAGCGTCTCGGGGAAGAGGTCGCTCGAGGAGTAGGTCACGCAGTTCGATGACGCCGGGATGCGCGGCGTCCACGGGAGCGTCTCGTCGGCGCTGAGCGACGCCGGCTGCGACCACGTGGTCGTCTTGCCGTCGGAACCCGTGTAGGTCCCGACAACGTCCTGCAGGTCACCATCACACTCGAGGAAGACGTTGTCCTCGTACGCAGCCGGCATGTCTGTGCGCGTTTAGAAGTCAAAAAGGCTGCACAGGCCCGACAGATGCAGTGTGACGCACTGTAATCACAGCCGATGATGTCGTACTTGTTCTCGCAGTAGTTGGGCGAGGTGACGGACGGGTCACAGCTGCAGGGCAAGTCTGATTGTGAGTACACCTGCCGCAGAGCGGACAATAAGCGAATACGCACAGCTTCAAGCAGAAAGTACCCGAACCAACTGCAACCCGGGCAGAAACAAACTCGTCAGTTCCGGTGTCGTTCACCAAATGCGAGGCGAAGCGCACCGAAGTTGTTCCACGAGATGACCTGCTGCTCCGTCGAGTTGTCGCCGGATGGCAGGCCAGTCGAGTAGACGAGGCCGCCGAGCGGGTTTCCCAGCTGGTCCGCGCCGTGCGGGTCTGCAGGAGCAGTCAGCGAGTCAGTACGCCTTCATTCGCCGCGGCCGGGTCCCGCTCACCGAGCTCTCCGCCCGTGTCGTCGGCAGCGAGCCCCAGCGCCGTCATGTTGATGTGGCCAGTCCACTGGATGTACGCCGACGTGTGCATGACCTGCAGGCCGGTGATGGCGCCCGCGGGGAGGACGCGCGAGCCATGCTTGTCGTTCGTGCACTGCAAAGACGCGTTGAGCCATGGTTAGACGCGCAGCTGCGAAGAGCTCGGTGACGGCGAGACGCACGTAGGCCACCACGGCAGCCTCGATGTCGCCGCTGGGTCGCAAACGCGTCAGAGTGGTCGTTGCGTCGCGATTGGGTCACAGACACGCACATCGTACTGAGCGAGCCGGTCGTCGGGCTGCCCCACAGGCAGAAGTCGGACGCGTTGTTTGCGATGAGCGTCTGGCACTGCGAGTCGGCGCCGAGGGTCGTCTCGTTACACTGGTTGTAGCCAGATTGCGGGCCACGGCCAACGCTGCAGGCACACAGGTGCTGTGAGCATCGTGTCCCATCGGGTCAAACAAGCGCGTGTGTGGCGCGTTCTGGGACAATGCGCAAGAGGCCGCAGTAACGAGCCGTGCACGACTTCGCGAACTCGCCGGAAGGGCAGGTCAACGCACTTGAACGGGTTAACTTGGTACGGGACGTCGCTGTACGCGTACGTGTAGGCCGTGAGCGGCTGAGGCGACGTCTCGGCGCGCTTGACGGCCTTTGCGATCGTGGTGGGGGCGGGCGCAGTCGTGATGGTCGAATCGGCAAGCGCGACCGACGCGAACGCGGCCGAAGCCACAGCAGCAAACGCAAGCATCTTGGTCTAGAGTCGCAAGCGAAGGAAGCGCTGGAAGCGAGCGCGGAGCAGAGGAGACATCGGCGACTGCGAGAGAATCGCCCGCCGAAATTGGCTCGCCCGCCGCAGCTATTTTCGATCGCACGCGGCGGCCTCCTCATGCAGGCAGCCTCTTGCACATCGGCATGGCCGAGCACGCGTGCAATCAGCATAGTGAACTGGCCAGCGAGACTGCTAGCTCGAATGATCCGTCCTGGTGAGTCGACGAGCAGTGGGCGAGACTCGCCGCCGCGCAGCACGCGCAGGCAGCAGGGGCCGCGCAGGCGACGCCCTTGCCGTCAACACAGCCTCCAGACGCTCGTGCAGAGGCTCTGCACCATGACAGCGTGCGAATAGAGGCATCGACTGACTGGCAGGAGGTCAACCTGGCTTCGTGCGCCTGCAGCGGGCCGCCGTTGCGGAAGCGCCTTGGCAGCCTGGCGTGGCGCGCTGTGATTCGCTGCAAGCGGGAAGATGCGGGGTAGCGGAGGAAGCGGTGATGAGGACGAAGACGCGGACGTTCTTCCTCCCAACGCTGTGCTCTGCGCTCGAGGCTTGGGCTGACCCTGCGTACAGGAGCGCTTGAGACCGGCCGCGCTGTGCCAACCGTAGGCTCGCCTTTGCCGTCGCTCTTTCACCTTCCTCCCGGCAACATGGACCGTCCGTTTCTCGTGATCAACCCGAACACGACGGTGGGGATGACGCAAGGCGTCGAGCAGGCGCTGGCAAAGATCCTGCAGACGAGCAAGGTGCGCCGCAGGTCGGCGCCAGCCTCGCAACTCCCGCTGACCCTCCTCTTGACGCTCGAACTTCCTCCAGCTCCCTTATCCCACTTTGTTCACCGCTCCTTCCGGCATCCCCTCTATCAACGACGACGAAGGGTGCCATGCGTCCGCCGATGCCGTCCTTCCGCACCTCCTGCAGTCGCCTGCCTCTGCTCTCGACTCCACCTTAGCGTCCCTGCCGCCCAGCACTGCGCACCTCTCCCTGGCGGACGCCCACTCAGCCGTCCTCATTGCCTGCTACTCCGTCCACCCGCTCGTCTCGCGCCTCGCCGCACACTACAGCGAGCACAACGCGACAACGCCTGTCCTGGGCATCTTCGAAGCCTCGATCCTTGCCTCTCTCGCGCTGCTCCACGCCCCGCAAGATCGCTTCGGTATCGTCACGACCGGCGCCGTATGGGACGGGATCCTCACGCGCGGCGTGCGCGACTTTCTCGGCGCGCGGGACGAACAGACAAAGCTGGACCGCTTTGCCGGCGTCGAGACGACGGGCCTGACGGCCGTCGAGCTGCACGACATGCCCGCCGACGAGGTCTCGCGGCGGCTCAAGGAGGCGGTCAAGCGGCTGATCGCGCGCGCACGAGGCGCGGAGGGTAACGGAGCGCTTAGGGCGGTCTGTCTCGGGTGCGCGGGAATGGCGGGCATGGAGCAGACGGTGCGCGCGGCGTGCGTGGAGGAGCTTGGCGACGCCGACGGTCGAAAGGTGCATATCGTCGACGGCGTCAAGGCGGGGTACGTCCTGCTCGAGGGCATGTTGCGTACACAGTTGTAACGCCTCTCGCCGGACGCAGTTGGAGAGCGGTCATAGACTTGACTGTTACACACAGGACGCAGAGGTCTTCGGCGGACGTGCGCATGTACAGGGCAAAGCGAGTGGACGACCGACCAGAACTGACCGAAGATGGGGTAGGAGGGAGAGAAACACGCCAACGACCGAGAAAGACGAAGAAGGGGGTGTACTACGTGTGAAGAGAGTATCGCTCAGCTCAGCGCCGTGACGGGTCCTGAGACCAGTGCGGCGGCGGGAGGGTGGACGGCTGCGAATAGATTGTAGCAGCCCGGGGCGCAAACGACGGCACTTGCGCTCCGCTTGGCAGAGCGGGCTCGACGCTGCGCGCGTATCGCTCGTACGGCTTGACGTCGAAGTAGTCGGGCGCACGCCCATCGAGAGGACGCCGATACAACTCGCCGCCGTGCGTGGCGGGAGTGAGAGGCGAGGCGGAGGCCGTGGAGCCGGCAAAGGCGGGGAAGGGCGACGCAGGAGAGCGCGACCACTGCGAGGAGAACGAGGGAAGGCGCGGTGCGCCGTCAAAGCGACGGTCGGAGAGGGAAGACGGGAAGGACGGGAGAGGCGGGGTCGGGCGGAAGTGCGCGGTAACGCCATTCGCCAATCTCGACGCCGATTCGATCGCGTGCGGCGCCGACGACGGGCGCAGATCTTGCACGTCGTCCTCAGTCGTCACGCTTGCACCGTCGCCAGCGGTCGACCCAAACCAGTCCTCGCGGGTCGAAGAGGCAGCATCGTCGACCTGGGCATCGTCGTTCAGCATGTTGCGGATGTTCATGCCGGTCTGTCCGGCAGAGCCGCGACGCGGAGACGTGTCGCCGATGGGGAGAGGAGGGAGGTGCGGCTGATCCGGCGCATCGAAAAAGCCCGCGCGCGGCAAGGCCGGCGCGACATTCTGTTGAGGGGGCCGTCAGTACAGACCGAGGCTGAGAGCGCAGACTGCGGCGGAACGCACGCTTGGGTCAGGCTCGTCGCCTTCGTTGACGCGGTCGACGAGGTTCTGCTTCTTCGCGTTGTTCTGGTACCACTACGAGCAACGCTTGAGGTTAGCTTCGCACGCCGCACCTTGCGAGAAGACCGAGAGACGCACGTTGCGGCACTGCACCCACGTCTTGTTGCCCAAGCCCTCGGCAACCTTCTTCCAGTCTGTGCCGTGCGCAGCGATGAGGCGTTGCACCTCGTTGCGCTCGGCGACGGTCCAGTATGACGACGTCGTCGACTTGCGCTTCGGCTTGGCCTTCTCCGTTGCCGGATCGACTGCGTACGGATCGTCGAGAACGAGTGCGTCCGGATCGACGGGTTTGGGCTTGCGCACACGGCCGGTGCTGCCAACTCGAAGCTTGACGACGGTCGAGGGCACAGCCGCGGCGCCGACACCGTCCCCCGCCTCACCGACGTCCTCATTCGCTGCGCCAAGCGCGCCGAGGACCTCGGCGGCCTCCATCATGCCCTCGGACGGCAGCTGGAGTGCGACATTCTTGGGTGTCGCGGAAGCCGTGCGAACCTTGGCGGGCTGACGAGGCGTCGCAGCGTCGTCGTCGAAGAGGTCCTCGAGCGCTGGACCAGTGGGTCGAGACGAACCGGCGCCAAAGCCTGAGGGACTTTCGGCAACGGGCAAGAGACGGCTGCCGGGCATGCGCGGCGAGGTGGGCGCGCTCTCGCCATCGTCCTCGTCGTCGCGCTCGTCGATCGGGAGCGGCGCGGCAGGGCGAGCCTTCTTGTTGAGGTTCGACAGGAGCGACGAGCCCTTGCCGCCGCGCTGCTCTTCGGGGCGCTTTTTGGACTTCTTGCGCCGCCCATCGCGCCCACGGCGGTCCGACAGGCTGCGAAAGTCGATCGTGTTCTTCATGCGGTAGTAGAAGAGCACGCATTGCGCCGTCGACTTGTCGGCGAGGTCCTGTGCGATGCGTCCAAACTGCTTCGGGTGCGTCGCGTACCGCTTGCAGAAGGTCTCGACCTCGTCCTCGGTCCAAACGTCGAGCGGCGCGTGCACGCCGTACGTCTCGACCGGGTCGACGACGCGGCAGCGCTCGTCGTCGAGCGCGAGCTCGAGCACCTCGCGCCGCTCGCTCTCGTCGATGACCATGTCGGGCACGACGGCGGCGGTGCGTGCGGCGCGAGCATCCGGGTCGCGCAGGTCGGCCGTCTCGAGGCTCGCGAGGATCTCGAGGAACTCTGCCTCGGACCGCACAGCGTCGCCGTACCCGCCGAACGCGGCATTCGCGCCCGCATTGCGGCGATTCGCGCGCCCGCTGACCAGCGACGGGCCGGGCGTGGTCGGCTCGGGGTAGAAGGGCATGCCGGCCGAGTCGATCGAAGGCGTCTGCGGGGCTGTCGACGCCTGCTGGTTTGCCGCAGCGCCTGGTGCAGGCCGGCGGTGCACACGGTCGCGAATCTTATCGAGGCGCTTGCAGTGCTCCTTCCAGTCGTCGTTGAGCGCCTTATACTGCCGACGCAGGTCGATCGCCTTGCCCTTACGCCGCTCGTCGCGCGCCGAGAAGACGTCAAAGAGCGCGAGTGACAGCCGCTGATGCGGCTCATCGCACGCCTCCCACGTCGCGCCGAACAGCTTGTCGCGCGCAGCGGCGTCGAGCGTGCAGATCGTGATGCCGCCCGTCAACCTGAGGCGGTCTTCGAGCCTGCGCTGCTTCTCAGCCTGCGCACGCGCCTCGTCGTCCAGCTCGTCCTCCGCATGCTCCCGCATGACGGCCTCGAAGCCGTTGCGCGGCGAGCCGCGCACGGGCGAAGGGGAGCGCACGTCCTGCGGTGTCGTAGGCGAGTGATGGTGGTTCTCGTCTGTCGGCCGGGGCGCGAGCGGTGCAGGCGAGGCACGCGCGTCCTGCATCTCGGCGTCCTCGTCGACCGACTTGACGAGCGACTCGGGCGCGATCTGCGCCTCCGCCATCTCGACGTCGCCGCCCTCCGTCTGCGGCTCGTCTGCCTTGACCGTCGAGAGCCCGGAGTCGATTGGCTGAGGCGAGCTCGGCTTGACCGGGACGGGCGCGACAATCGGCGCCTCCGCCGCCGAAATCGAGGCGAGCATAGGCTCGACAAGCGGTTCCGGCGCGGTAGTGGGCTCAGCAGATGACACATCGGGCGCTTGAGCCGGCTTTGCTGTAGCAGCGACGACATCGGCAGGCTTCGCCTCCTCCGATATAGCAAGAGCTTGCTGACTTGGCGGAGAGCGAGGCGATGGGAGAGGCGGACTGATGGCGGACGGAGGCGAGGGGCGGGACGGGCGGTCCGCAGGCGGAGAAGCGAGCGCAGGCGCAGTAGGCGAAGCAGTGGAGGGGTCGAGTATTGGCGCACTGACGGGCGCAGGCACCGAGGATAGAGCGGTGGGATGAGGGGACGAAACGGGCGCGGATGAGACAGTCTCCGCCGGCGGGATGTAGGGAGGCGGCGGAGGCGGCGGGAGGGGCCGCTGCCTCGCAGCCGGCGAAGGCTTGAGCGGCGCGGCGGCCGAACTCGGCCTCTGCGGTGCGAGGGAAGTAGGACCGGGCGCAAGCTCGGGAAGCGGAGGTGTCGGGGGCGAAGGGGCGGCGGGGAGAGCCTGAGGGTCCTCAATCTTGACTGGCGAAGAGAGCACCTCGCCCTCTTCGCGCTCCTCCTCCTTCGCCTTGACGACGACGCGCGGCGGCGGCGTCTCGCTCCGCGCGCTCGTGATTTCGAGCGCCGCTGGTGCAGGCGGAGACGGGGTGCGCGTGGCCGATGCCTCGCCCTGCTCCGCCCGAGCGTCGAGATCAGGTGCAGCGCCTGCATCCGCCATCTCGACGTCCGTCGTCTCCTGCGCCTCAACACGCGTCGCCGGCAGCGGCGGAGTTGACGACCTCCGCTTTGGCGGCAGCGGCGGCGTCGCGTCCCGCTCGGGCGTCTCGGCCCTCCTGACCGGCGGCGGTGCCGGCAACGGAGGCGTCTCGCTCCGCAGCGCCTCTGCCGCCACCGCGCCGCGCGCGCCATCGCCATCGCCCTCCTCCTCACCCTCTTCGAGCTCGCCCTCTTCAAGCTCGCCCTCCTCGACGTCAGACGCGTCCTCCTCGCGCTTCGGCGCAAAGACCGCATGGCTGCCGGGGAGAGGCGGCGTGCCGCTCTCCCGCTCGGACCGTGCGGCGGCCGCTGCCGCACTCGTAGCCGAGAAGCCCGGCGGTGGGCGCAGCGGGAGCGAGGCGGGGATGGGCACGCCGTTGACGAAGCTCGTGCCCGGGCGAGCCGCGACCGGGTCGTGCGACGGACGCGTGTACGGCGAAGGGGAGCGGCGGTGAGAGGGCGAGGATGCGTGCTGGTGCTGGTCGAGGCGGGAGAGGAGCGAGACGGACGTGCGCCGCGAGCGCGCGTACGGGTCTTTCGAGTGCTTGGGGAGGGGAGGGATGGGAGAGTCGAAATCGCCGTAGCGGGGCGAGCCGTACTTGTAGCTGTACATTGGTCAACAAGCGTCATCGTCAGCGTTGTTCCGTCAGGAATTGCTGTCGAAGCGAAGCATCCAAACGCACCTCTTGCCCTCGCTGACCACCCGTCTCCCCGCGCCTCCTCCCCCTCGCTCACGGTCATATCCACCAAGCAACGTCGGTCTCCCCGCTCCCTGCCCCTTCAACCCCCCGTCGCCCCTGTCCCTCTCCCTGCTCCGCCCCCCCGTGCCGCCCGCCCTGCTCCACTCGTCCCCCTCGTCCCTCTCGCCGCCCTCGCCCTCGCGCTCTCCACGCTCGTCGTCGCGCGCACGCTTGTGCCCCCTCGGGCGGTACGGGATCTGGAACCCGCCTCCGCCGCTGCCCGTAGGCGGCGGGAGGCTCACGCTCCCGCTCGCAGCAGCAGAGACCTTGCGCGGCGAAGGCGAGCCCCACCCTGACGGCGTAGTCCAGCGCGGCGCGGGTGCAGACGAGGACGGGTGGTGGTCGGACCACTCGTCTTGCCAGCCGGACGCGGGCGAGTCGCGCTGCGGGCGCGCTTTGCGGTCGCCCCAGCCGGTATCGCGCTGCCCGCCGAGCATCTGCGGCGGGAGAGCGTAGCGGTCGCCTACTGCGCCTGCTGGAGGGAGGGTTGCTGGTGTCGGTTGTACGGCAGCGGAAGAGGAGGAAGCGGACGCTGCGGGAATTGAGACGCTCGGGGAGCGGGAACGGCGCCTCGGCAGCGGTGGGGGCGGCGAGCGGTCGTATGCGCGGGAAGACGAGCCGTGTCGCGCTGAGGCAGAAGGCGAAGGGAGAGGTGGCGGTGAGTAGGATGAACGGCGGCGAGACGAGCTATGTCTGCGCGTGAGCGATGAACGTCAGTACAAGGTGGCTCTTCTACCAACACAGAGAGCAACGCACCGGTGCCCCTCGCTCCTGCTGCTGCGCTCGCGATCCCTGTCGCGGTCGCGGTCGCGGTCGCGGGTGGAGCGGTCCCTGTCGCGCTCCGAGCGCTCCGAGCGGTCCGCCCTGCGCTCGTCGCGGTACCTCCTCCTGCGTTCAGACTCTCTCTTGTCGTCGTCGCGCGGGCCCACCGAGCGCGGCGACGGCGCCCTGCTGCTGCCGCTCCTGCTCGCCGCCGCGCCCGGTCCCGCCGCCGGCCGGCTGTAGTCCATCGAGAGCGCTCCGCGCAGCAGTCGCCGGGTGCAGCTCGCGAGTCGGTGTGCGGCCCGTGCGTGCGCGGAGGGGCGGCGAGGCGGAGAGGGCGCGCAGAGAGGGGATGTTTGCGGCGACTCGAGCGGGGCGGGGAGGGCGCGTGGGGCGGTGCGGGTTGGACGGTGCGACTCGCGTGGATGCGCTGCGAGTGCTCGAAGCGGTCGCGCGCTCTCCTCGGCGGCGAGAGCGCGGGTCGGGGCGAGGGTTGAGGCGGGAACGGCGGCGACGAGGCGAGGCGGCGACGAACCCTCGCTTCCTTCCCTCGGCTTCTCCAGCAAGGAGGGCAGCTCAGGCGAGCTCGAAGAGTCCGAGGATCGTCTCTACTGGCTCAACAGCCAGCCACACTTCTCGGACCCCCACGAAATGGCACCTCTTCGTCGTCCGCTCGCTGCCCTCCGCGACGACCTCGACTCGCTCCTCGAGGACTACCTGAGCGCACTCGACGACTACCAGCGCGCCCGCACGACCCTCCAGCAGCACCTCAAGGACGTGCGTCCCCTCTCTTTCACTCCCGCCGTCTCCCCCTCCTGCTCACCACGATTCAAGTGCAGGGCTACTTTGACCTCGCGCGCGCCAAAGTCGCCCTCGGGCCCACGCGCGTCGGGCCAGCGAGCTACGACCTCGCCGAGCGCGCGTCGCAGCGCATCGTGTGCGTCTCGGCTCCCGCTCCCGCTCGAGGACCTGCTTCCGCGCGCGTACTGACCCCACCCAGTCTTTGCGGGCAGCTCGATCGCGCCAGTCGCTGCGAACGGGGTGGCATCTGCTGTGTTTGTTAGCGTGGACGCCGAGGGAACGAGCGCGGAGGGGAAGAGCGCATTGCACGATTCGGCAGAGGGCGACGACCCCTCCGCGTCGACCTCCACGCTGCGCTTCGCGCTCGAGCTGCGCCCTGCGCCTCCTCCTCCTCCGGTGGCAGGGGACACAGAAGCCGTCGGGGCGAATGCTGAACACGGAGTGGACGGTCGCGGCAGCAGCCTACGACAGCGCCGTCCTCCATCCCGCTCGTCCTCGCCCTCTCGCGCAGACCAGGCCCCTTCCGCCTCATCGCCCCAACGTGCTCCTTCCCCTCCCGCTGCAGCCACCGCCTCACCCGCCGTCCCCTCCCCGCTCGCGCAATTCTCGCCCTTCCCGCCCGCGCCCCTGCGCTCGTCGGCCGCGTCGTTCGTCCGCGCAGCCGAGGCGTGCGTCGCGCTCGTCGGGCTCGAGCGGCGCGTCCGGGAGTGCGCGCGGCGGGTCAAGCGCGGGAGGAGGGAGGTTGCGCTCGCGGAGCGGGAGCGGGGCGGGGAGGAGGCGGGGTGATGCCCCGAGGTGTCGTTGAGTATCCGTACAGTACAGACGCAGTCGTAGCCCTTGTTGCCCGATCAGTACCCGAAGCCTCACTCGCCGCGCACGGTGGCCCTGTACCACGCGCGCACCTTGCAGTAGGCGCGCTCGCCGAGGAGGAGCGCGCCGCCGCCGAGGACGACGGCGCCGGTCGCGCCGACGAGGACGGCGGCGGCCTGGGCGAGGGAGCGCACGAGGTCGCGGGCCTGGGAGCGGGCGGCCGAGCCGGGCGAGAGCGGGGCGACGACGGGGACGAGGACGGCCGAGCAGAGGAGCGTGTAGAGGGCGAGGTCGCGCTTGAGGGCCGGGTCGAGGGGCATCGTTGCGTGGGGTGAAAGTGCAGGTCCAAAGGTCGCACTGTCGCGCACAGCAGCACGCGGACCACGCGAGACGCAGAGAGGAGAGCGGGAGCGTGACGGCGCGCACCTCGACGACGACGAAGACGGGGATCGCCCTCGACCCGCACGCAAAGTCGCGCTTCGTGGGCAGCGCAGAGTGCAGCACTCGCTCCTGCGACCAGACACGCCGACCCAGACCCACCCACACTCGTTCACCCGCTTCTCTCTCGCCGTGCCCCACCCTCCCTCTCCGCTTCTCACCCTCACACCGGCCGCCGTCTCCCCTCGGGCCGGCCAGACGCGTGCTCAGCCGCGTACAACAGCGCCCACCTCGCCATGGACAACTACGAGCGCCTCGAAAAGGTCGGCGAAGGGTCCGTCGCCCTCCCTCTCGCTCGTCGCGCAACCCCCTCGCAACCGCCCGACCACCCCAGCTGACGCGCTCGAGCTCGCTCGCAGGACGTATGGCACCGTGTACAAGTGCAAGCAGGTGCGCCCCAGCTCCTCGCCGCGATCCCTTCCCGCTCCCCTCGTCATATTGCCCCTCGCGTCGTGTCGCGTGCCCGCGTCCTCCGCCAGCCCTCCCTCTTCCTCTCGCGCTGACTCTGCCACCTTGCACCCGCATGACCAGCTCAACACGGGTGCGGTCGTCGCGCTGAAAAAGATCCGCCTCGAGGAGGAGGACGAGGGCGTGCCGAGCACGGCGCTGCGCGAAGTGAGCGTCCTCATCGAGCTCGGGCAGAGCCAGCACCGCGGCGCAGAGTGCATCGTCAAGTGAGTGGCCGTCTCCTTCTCTGTGCGTTGGCGCGCGAGGCGCGCGCGGGAGGGGCGGCGCTGGGCGACGAGGGCGCGACAACCTGGTTGGGAAGGTCGTCCTTCTGGCCAGCTTCTCTTCCCGCTCAGCCGAAGCCAGCTCTCCCTGCCCCGCTCGCGAGCAGGCCAAGTACTCAGACTTATTCTCCGCGCCGCGTCCAGGCTCCTCGACGTGATCCAACTCGACGAGTCGCTCTCGCTCGTCTTCGAGTTCCTCGACCTCGACCTCAAGCGCTACATGGACGCCGCCGCGCTCGTCGCGACCGCCGCCGCTGCACCAGGTGCCGTAGACGAGGACGGCAACTGGAGCATCCCGCTCCCGCCGCAGGGGCTGCCGCACAACGTCAAGGGGAAAGGGCGCGCCAAGAGGGGCCTCCCTGCGGATCTTGTCGCGGTGCGTCTGAAGGATACGGGTCGCTCCGGACGACACTCCACCGATTACTGACGGAGCTTCGCTATGAATGGTTCGGTCGTGCACAGAAGTTCATGTCGCAGCTGCTCCTCGGTCTCGCTCACTTGCACTCGCGACGAATCTTGCACCGCGACCTCAAGCCGCAGAACCTCCTCATCGACAAGCAGGGCAACCTCAAGGTGCGCTCCACTGTGCGACTCGGCGCGGAGCAGGTCGCGATTCGCTGACCGACCTCGTGATCGCAGATCGCCGACTTTGGGCTTGCTCGCGCATTCGGCGTACCGCTACGAACGTACACGCACGAGGTGCGGCGTGCTGCCTCCTCGCTACGGACCTACTTGCTCACGCGTTTGCGAGCAGATCATCACGCTTTGGTACCGACCACTCGAGGTCCTCCTCGGAGGGCGGCACTACACGACTGCCGTGAGCCGCTCGCATCACCCCGAGTCGTGCTGTGACTAACGTTGCGGAACCGCCAGGTCGACGTCTGGTCCTGCGCGACGATCTTTGCCGAGATGGCGTCCGGCCTGCCGCTCGTCCCGGGAGACAGCGAGATTGACCAGATCTTCCGCATCTTCCGGTGCGCCCTCTTCACCTCCCTCCTTCTTCAAGCTTGCGCTGACGCGGCTGGCGAGTCAGCTTGATGGGCACGCCGACCGAGCAGACGTGGCCCGGCCTGGTGCAGATGCCCGACTACAAGCCCTCGTTCCCGAACTGGCGCGCGGCAGATCTGCGCAAGGTCCTGCCCGAGATGGACGACCGCGCTCTGCATCTCCTGAATGCCATGCTGCAGATCGACCCCGAGCGCCGCATGTCGGGTGCGCTTTCTCGCCCTACCTTCGAGCCTGGCTGCGACTTGCGCTGACCTTGCCATCGTAAGGCGCAGCCAAATCCGCCCTTCGCCACCCCTACTTCCACAGCAACTCGCCCACTTCCGGTCTACCTTCATCACCACTAGGGCAAGGAGCCCTCTCGCCTCTGCTCAACCCCTGGGGGACGACCGGCCCTCCTTGCGCGCAGCAGTTCGCGCCTGCTCCTCCTCGTCCCGCCTCATCCACTGCCGTCCCGCCTCCTCCGCCTCCACAACAACAACAACCGGGCAGCGCCGCCGCCGCTTCGGCGAACGCGCGGGCACAGCAACAAGCCTACGCCGCCGCCGTTGCGCACCAACAGCAGCAGCAAGCGCAAGTGCACGCCCAGGCCCAGGCGTACTTTGCCGCTCCGAACCACGCAGTGCACCACCAGCACCACCAACATCACGCGCTCGAGGCGATGCACGAGAGTCCCAGCGGCGCGAGTCCGGGCGCGCGGGCGGCGCGGAGCGAGGGGCTCATGGCGAGCCCGATGCACTGAAGGACTGGGACCTGTAGTGTAGGATTATGCTCGTCCACCGCCGTCGACGTGTCGCGCTCGTTTTCGTCTCTTCCGTGATACCTGACCTGCCCTCTGGCTGAGCCGGGCAATGCACTCTCGTTCGGATCTGGCTGCGGCGGAGTTTAGTCTAGAGAGCGAGGTCTTGCACGCTTGCACAACGGCGATAGGAAGTCTACAACGGCGGCTCGACCTTGGGGATGCGCTCGTTTTAGCAGAAGAAGGGGCGGGCAAAGCACGTCTAGAAGTCCTTCTCGACGCTCTTTGCGCCGTCGACGAGCTGGTGCGCCTCGATGTGGCCCTTGCCCTGCGCGTCAACAACGACCGTGATGCGCACGCGCGCGTCCTTCTTGCTCGCGTCGACGGGGACGACGAGGTCGGCGACGGCCTTGGTCGCGCGGACCTCGGCCGTGCGGATGTCCTCCTCCTCCTCCTCGTCGTCCGAGAAGTCGTCCTCGTCCGCCGTGCCGGTCGCCTTCTTGACAGCGTCGACGACGCTCGCGGCCGCGCCGGCGAGCGCGCCCTTTGCCTGGTCGAGCTTGCTCTGCGGCGGCGTCACCTTGACGTAGCCCTCGCCCTCCCACAGCGCGACGACGACCTCGGACGCGGCGTCGCTCTCGACGGGCACGTCGACGATCCGCCGTGCCGGGAGCGGCGTGTGCGCCGCGACGAGCGTCACGAACGCGAGGTCGGCGGGCGAGGCGGCGAGCTCGGGCTCGAGGACAAAGCCGAGCGGGCGCGCGAGCGAGAGCGGCGCGACGACGGTCGCGTCGGTCGTCGACTGCTTGACGAGCTCGGCCGAGTTGGGCTCGTCGGGCGGGAACGTCGCGACGAGCGATTGGGCCTGGAGGGCCGCACCCTTGGACACGACCTCGTCGGGCTCGATCTGGCTCGAGACGACGGTCGACTCGGCAAAGACGTCGAGGAGCTTGTTGGCGAGCGAGGGGAGCTTGGTCGTGCCACCGACAAGGACAATCTCGCTGATGTCGAGCGGGTCGAGCTGCGCCTGCTCGACCGCCTCGCGCACCTTGGCGACGATGCGCGCGTAGATCGACGACGCGAGGAGGTCAAAGCGCATGCGGTTGACGGTGCCGTGGAAGTCGAGGCCGTCGGCGAGCGACTCGACCGAGCACGGCGCGCTCGTCGACGCAGAGAGCGACTTCTTGGTCACCTCGACCGCGAGGCGCAGCTTCATCTGCGCGCGGTGGTTCGACGGCTCGACCGTCACCTTGGTCTTCTTGGTGAACTCCTTGCCGAACCAGTCCATCAGCTTCTCGTCAAAGAGGTCGCCGCCGAGCGCGCGGTCCGACGCCGACGCGAGCGGGTGGAACAGGCCGTCGCGGACGGCGACAACGGTCGCAATCGTCGACGTCGCGCCGACGTCGAGGACGACGGTGTTGCGGTCGATGGGGAGCTTGGGTGCGTCCGAGATCTCGGTCGCGGCGTAGGCGGTGAGGGCGGCGGCGGCTTCAGGGATGGTCTGGACGACCTTGACGCCCGCCTCCTGGGCAGCGGCGAGAAGGGCCTGGACCTGGGCGTCGGAGAAGTCGGAGGGAACGGTGAGGACGGCGTCGGTGATGGGGCGGCCGAGGAAGTCGGTCGCGTAAGAGAGGAGGACACGGAGGAAACGGACTGCGCAGTCGTGCGCGGTGAGGGTGGTCGGCTGGCCGTCAATCTCGACAGTGAAACCCGGCTGGCTGTTGGCGTCGACGATCGGGGCAGAGTTGCACGGCTGCTTGACATCCTTCACCTCGGCGTACCTGCAAAGCGCGGAAGCAATCAGTCGGTGAGGTCCAGCTGACAATCTGAGCATGTTGTCTGTACTACTCACGTCTTGCCGAGAAGGTTGCGGAACGCAAGGATGGTGTTCTGGGCGTTGCGGACGAGCTGCACGCGAGCAGGGACACCCGAGTACTGCACGTGCGAAAGACAACCTCGTCAACACCGGTCCAGCTCGCGCGCGCTCGCCTGACAGCTTGACGCACCTTCTCCGAGCCACTGAACGAGAGAGCGGTCGCGATCTGGCGCTCGCCATCGTCGTTGGCGATGCAGTCGGCGAGGCCCTCCTGTGGGACCGGAGAAGCGAGACGGCGTCAGCAGGGCGCGTTCGAACTTGACTTGCGGGATCCCTGAGCGCACCTTGTCAATGATGGCGACAGACGAGAAGCTCTGGCCGAAGTTGAGGCCGAGGAGGCCGGGGGCGAGCTTCACGGGCGTCTGGGGCTCGACGGCGCGAGGGGTCGACGCGCCCGAGGGAGCCTTGGAGGCGGCCTTGGAGGGCGCCTTGCTGCTCTGCTTCGAGCCCTTCTGGTTACGCTTGGGAGGCATCTCTGCGGAAAGCGAGCGGGAACGAGCGGAAGCAACGGGCGAGAGAAAACGAGCGGCACGAGCAGTGATCCGGCCACCGCTCCCTCGACCCTCTGAGTGGAAACTGGTGCCACTGTACACTCCAAATACAGCTCACGTAGGCACCCCAACCCTCGCTAGCCCTCTTTGAGGAGGTGGGCCGCACGTTGACGTCCTCTCCTCCTTCAGCACCGCCTCGCTCTCGGTTCCGCCACAGCCACTCAGCCCTCTTGACAGCTGTAACACACCGACGATGCCACGCCAGTATACCCCCGAGCCCGTCGCCGACCCGCAGACCTGGACCGACGCCAACGCCGTCAAGGCACCGCCGCTGAACGAGAGCAAGTGGGACAAGCTCACGCGCAAGTTCAAGGAGGAGCCGCTCGTCCCGCTTGGTGCGTCCATTCCCGCCCTCTCACGGGCTCGAAGCGGCCGCCGACACGCTGCTGACCCTGCGATACCCGCGGGCAGGCTGCGCGGCAACTGTCGCTGCTCTCCTCGGCGCCAGCTCGGCGCTGCAGAAGGGGAACCGCAATCAGTTCAACAAGTACCTGCGGTTGCGCGTAGCTGCGCAGGGCGTCACCATCATTGCGGCGCTTGGTGCGTGCCGCCTTCCCGGACCCTCTCGCTTCGAATGCTCGGTCGGCTGACTCGCGTCTGTCGGCTTGCAGGCGGCTCGCTGTACTACCAGAGTCAACGGAGGGAAGAGCGCAAGGCGGTCGAGGCAGCAAAGGCACAGGCAGCGGCCGCAGCAAACGCCGCGCAGCCTTGATCGTCGTCCTCTCTTCCGTGCGTGGTCGCTGCATCCCTTCTTCTCCCATGCAGTCGCTGATCTCCTCACACACAGGTTGCAGTGCCCTGTACAGCAGCTGTCCTTTGTAGCCTGTAACGCTCGCGCACCTCGTCACCCTCGCACGTCCGCCCTGCGGAAAGAGACGGGACATCGACAGATGCGACTGCAGCTAGGGACGTGCGAGTGCGGAACGAATGGGAGATATACGGCAAAGCAGGTACGAATGGGTATGTGGCGGGCTACACCGTATGAGGGAGGGATACAAGGTGAGGGAGCCGGGTCAGACCCACTCGCGCGCCGTCAATTTGGCGCGCGCAGGCGGCGCTAGCTCGTTCTCGGTGATCTCGATGATGGGCATCGTTGCGCATGGCGACATTGAGGCGCAGCTCACGCCGAGATCCAGATTGAAGCTTTTCGCGGACGCCTGTGCGTCGACAAACGGGATCAGCGCGTAAGCCCTTCCTGACATTTCCGAGAAATATGGACGTACGCGGTCGCCCCCTGCGTTTTTGGCACCTTCGAGCATCTCCTCGATTCCGACCGCACTCGCGCCGCCAAATTGCGAGATAGCCGGCGACCCGATCCACCTTTCGCACGGGCGCCCTCCTCGTCCTCCTCCTCTCGCATTGGCGCGCTCGCACGCCCACCGTTGTGCGTCTGCCTCAGTGCGCTCGCGCTCCTCCTTTTTCCGGCCGCGCTCGTTGAGCGCAAAGAGCATGCAGGCGCAATACGTCGGTGGGAGGACGCCCTGCCAGATTAGGAAGAGCGACGAGCGGCACAAGTAGGTGATGCTGAGCGCGAGGGCGAGGAGCGCGGTCGGAACCGAGGCGGAGAGCGCCAGCGGGATCAGGGCGCGGAGGGCGCGGCTGAGACTGTGAGACGGGCGGCGGGCGTCAGCGGCCATCGGGAAGGGGAAGGGGCTGCAACGCACCGAACGCTGAGTATGCCGCGGCGCCGACACATAACGCAGCTGATGAACGTCGTTGCGAGGTACAAGTCTGCTGCGAAAAGCGTGAAGGACCAGATGGCAAGCCAAGGGCCTGGTTCATGTGCGTAAACGTCGAACGAACTGAGGCGGACTGGGTCCCGCGGATCCGAGTCAGCGAAGATAGGTAGGGAGGGCCGGGACCCACGCACAGCGCCAGACAGCGGTACCGATGCTGGCTACGAGCTCGATGAGGCAAAGCCCGGCGCCAATCCCGACGAGCAACAGATTGCGATTCGAGATCTGCGTAATCGCTAGCGAGGTGAGCGTGATCGTTCTCAGAGGTCAACATGAATGGACAGGGCATACCACAGCAACACGCTCGAGAAGCCAGATATGCATGCACAGCTGCGGGATCCGGAGGACGATGGTGCCAATCTGCGCTGAAAGTGGCCACTCGGACGTGAAAAAGACGGCGCTGCCGTCGAGGTACTGGACGACCCTATGGTCAGCTTTTAGCGCACTCGGTCAGGAATCATGAGACGCACCTCGGCGTCCAGCGTCGCAACATCGCAGCCCGACTTGACGAGGACAGCGAAGTAGGCGACGGTCACGAGCCATGCAGACAGTCGATGACCGCGGTAGTGTCGCAGGTACGTGACGTACTGCACTGTGTTCATGCCCACGAGAAACAAGGGGAGCAGAGCGGCGTAGAATACCGCTGCAATCGGTAGAGAAGACAGATTAATTCCGGCCACTGGGTGAGGTGCGCGGAACGACAGCGCGCACCTCGCTCCGTCGTCAGCATGTTGGGCATCGCGACCTGCGCGTGCACACTTCACGCAGAAGCATGCAACGAGGGGAGCAGGCGGGCGGAGTGGGTCTCGCGAGGCGGGAAAGCAAAAGCCGAACTTTCGTCGAGCTGCACCATGGTAGGTCGAGGCGGCGAGCGTCACCCTCCGGATTGCGAAGTGCATCAGGTACTGCCGAACAAGCACGTCTTGTCGAGATTAAGGACCGGCCGGCCCCGCGTGGTAGGAGGTGAAGGAGACGCTCTCTTGCCCTTTCCGGAGCACGGCGAGGTTCTTGACAACACAAGGGGGCGCAGCGGACGGCGTCCGGCCCCAGCACCGCGCAGTTGGAGACGTAGATCTTCTGAGGGCAACGGCTCGACCCCGCTCGCGATCAATATTGCCTACGATCCGTCCGTGCAGGCCGGGCGGAACGGTGGTATCCGCGCAGTCTGGGCGATCCCGGGGGAGGCTTTGGGGGCAGGCTCTCAGAAAGTGGGCACCTGGGGCGGTGAGGGCAGTCCCATTGCGGCTGAGGAGGGAGATCGCCGTCGTCGCAGCCATCCCCTAGCACGCCGAAGCAGCGTGACGGGACAGTGGCCATGCCATCATGCGCCTGCGGGTGTTTCACCACCTCGAGAGGGGGTGTTGGAGCTCTCGCTGCTCTGGCACCCTGGCCAATGCGGCGTGCAGCAGGGATGACCGTGTGAGCGACACATGAGCGTGGTTGAGAAGAACGAACGGACTCAACGCCCGTCCCGCTGTTGGGCGCTTTCGCAGCTTCCGACAGGAATTACGCCGTGCACAGCGCGTCGTGCGACTCATGCAGGAGCCCGCCGCGCGAAGTCGCCGTTAACACGGACATGTCAATTTCGCCGCGGTGTTTCGCTCCGCTGGTCGAAATCTCTCTGCCGGCTTGTTTATCTGGGATAGGCACCAGCTCCAGCCTGTTACTACTTGCAGTGGTCCTAGCCGAGTTGTGGTAGCAGTGCATACACGCACGTGAAGTCGCGTCTTCATCGCTTGACCTCGTGTTCAGCAACACCACGCCCACTATGGCTTCTGCCGACACGAGCACGGCTCTGTTCGATCGCACCAATGCGTAAGAGTACCCTCAGATCCGTGCACGAGCCACACACTGACGGTGTTGCCTGCTCAGTCTTCTGTCAACCTTCTCTCAACAAGCACTCCGCGCACACGACCTCGTCTCGGCCGTGCCCGTCCGCGACTATGGCCGAGGCCAAGGTAGCCAGCACACGGAGAACATGACGCGTTGGACGCAGCAGGATGTCACGGGCGCGACCGGGCACAGCGACTCCGGGCTCGTAATGGACGCCATGGACCGCGACCGCGCAGGAGAGGACCTCAAAGTGTTCAAGGTGTGTCTCGCTGCTTCTGCATTTGCAAGACGCTGCGCGCACTCGAGACCTCCTTGCCGAAAGCTGACGACCTTGTCTCTCGCAGGATCACGTCTCGACCCTCAAGTTCGCCTACCTTGAGTCAAACGCCAAGCTCGAGTTCGTCAACCACATCCTCAACCCTGATGGCTACACTCCGATTTCGAAAGAGGTGAACGACCAATTCGGTGCGCTGTTGCGGTTCCTCGCCCGCCCTGAGGCCTCTGCTAACTTTCGCACTCCTCCGGCGAAAAGCTCAGGAACGGCTGCACGCAAAGGCGCAGCTCAAAGCACGGAAGGAGCGTGTGACGGAGCTCGAGTCGAACATTCGCAACGAGGCGGAGGAGCTTGAGAAGGGTGCGTCGCACTCGTCTTCCGCCTCTGAGCGATACTCACAAGCGCGCCCACGCTGAGCAGAGCTGAAGCGACGAAATGACGAGGCGGAGCACGCTGCTCGACTCGTGCGCGAGTGCGAGGCGATGGAGACGGAGATTGCCATGCTCAAGAACAAGCGTTCGGCTACCGAGGTTCGTCGACTTTGCTGATTTCATGGAGGTCTGCATACTGATCAATCTCTCGTTGAATTATTGCTGCAGCGCCTCACGATCGACGAAGCAGCGGCCATGTGCGAACAGCAGGAGAATGAGCTCGTTCAGATCGGCCAGCGGACCAAGCAGTGCGAGGACGAGATGAAGACGCTCAAGCCGCGCATCAAAGCGAGCAAGATGAGCATCGAACGCTACTCGCACACGGCGAAGCAGCTGCGAAAGGAGCAGGACGAGCGCGACGCGAAGGGGGTGCAGGATGTGCGGGCCGAGGAGGGCTGCGAGTGGTGCGTCGCCTTGCCTTGTTTGCGACAGGCATTGAGATGTACTGACAACCTTTGCCATGCCTATTCAGGATTGACACGACAGCCGCACTGTACAAGTCGCTCGTCGGTGTGCACAACGCTTACGCCGTCGGCAACCCGCCCAACGAGCTCGTCTTCGAGTACGGCTCGTCTGAGAACAAGGAGGAGCTGCGGCGGCTGAGTATCGCGCTCGGCGAAGATGGCAGGATGGTCGGGGCGCAGGTGCGTTCGACTCGGCTGTGTCTTCACCTTCTCACCTCTGACCCGTCCGCAACGCACAGCTCGTCGACTCGTCAGAGGACATTCAAGACATCGTGCAGCCCTACATCGCGTCGCAAGACATCCGCTCGCTCGTGCAGGAGCTGCGCACGAGGTTTGGATGGTGAATTGCTGGCGCGCTCGATTGGAGGAGCATATTCGACTTTCTGCAGCCGTCTGTATTCTCACACGCATTTTCCGTGCGGTCGCGATGGAGAGCCGGCTCCTACTACTCTCGCTCAGCGACGTTGCACCATGCTGTCGCCTGCCCACCCAAGCAACCGGGTCGTTGTGCCTCCTGTCCGTCCCCGCGGAGTCGCCGCATCGTCTTCGGAGGTCCTCGCCTCTCCTTCGATTCCCACAACGTTTGCTTGCCTCTGAAGCAGTCTGCAGATCGGTCCATCCGGCAACGCTGTAACTGCGAGTGAGCACCTCGTCTGCTTACGCTCACTGCGCCGCCTGTCTACGCACTTTCCCGGGTATTCCGATGCCCACGCTCTCTTGGGTGTATCTGGTTTGCCTTGCTACCGCTGCGGTGTATGCGGTACCAGCCGCATACCCGACTGCGCCGCCTCGACCGCACGTGTCGCTTCAGCGCCGAGTGGACGATGTGTGAGTGAGCGTCACCATGTGCCTGCCTACTTGCCCGTCACTGACCTGCGTTGTCTTACGAAGCATCGTCAACATCGGCCAAGTGCGTCGCCCCGCTGCTCATGTCACTCCTGATACTGCGACCAGCAGCTGAATCGGCCGAATGGGCAGGTCAAGACTGTCAAGACGGTCGTCAAAACGGTTGTTCCAACGACGTGCGTGTCTTGTACGAGCTTGCCATTGGTGGAGAGGACCTGGCTGAGCCCGCGCTTTCCACCAGCGTCTATGTCCCGGTCACGCTTGACAATGGACGTGAGACGTCTACCGCTTGTCCGACAACTGTGACGACCGAAGTGACGACCATTGTGGTGTGTCCTGGCTACCCTTGTAGCTTACCAAACGGCCAGGCTGACGAGCTTTGGGCGCTCATCAGACACAAACTGCTGTGTGCGCTTCCATGAAGCATTATGCGACGCAGTCTGCGAGTTGCTGACCCGCTGCACGGATCACAGAAAGACCGAAATTGTCAAGACGACCGTGACAGACGGCAAGGTATGCGAATGCGGAGCATCGCAGCGCGAGCGGAAGTTGCAATGGCTTACTGACCAGCTTGTCCTCGCAGACGATCCCGATCACCGTGACGACGACCGGCTACGAGCTCGAGCTCGTGCACGAGACACAGGTGATCGAGTTCACGTCGACCGAATACCAGGCTGCGACAGTCGTCCAGACGGTGCAGGGCATCCCGGTCACGCAGGTTGTCACGCAGGTGCAGACCAAGCGAGTTCCACCTTGCGTATAGCTCGAGCTAGACCTATGCTGACGCTTGATGACCACAGGGTCATCAAGGAGACAGAGGCGGAGAAGACGGCCCATGCGGACGAGGACGAGGAGCAGGACACGGGCGGTCACTCCAAGACAATCTCGCCTCCGACGGCAGAAAAGACGACCAGAGAGCCCAGCGGAGCCTCACAGTCCCTTTCGTCCCTCGCAATCCCGACGATGGCCACCGTGACTACGCCGGGCGACTCGCTCAATCTGAACAACACGGCGGACGCAGATGCCGACTCGAACGCCAATCTCGACTCGAGCAACACCAACACCAACAGTGTGACAGTTGATCTCTCGGATGCGGGCGAGTGGGCATCGGAGAACAAATGGATGTGCGTTCTCTTCTGTCATTCGCTCGGAGGATGCGGCAGCTGAGAGGATGTTCCGCGCCGCAGCCTGATCCGCGTGTCCATCGCCCTCGTCGTTATTGTCGCCATCGTCGCGATCGCCATCGTCGTGCACCACAAGCACGAGTCGTCGACGCCGGCAGCAAACCGAGGCAGCGAGTGTCCCTATTCTCGCAAAGTTCTTGTCCCTCTCCGTGCTATCGAATTGTTTCGCTCACTCTGACGGACGTCCAATTTGCGCACAGGACCAGCAAATCTACATCGCCCCGAGCGCACCCGCCTCTACATCTGTCGCCCCACGCCCGGTCGCCAACTCGCTTGCACGCCCCGAGCGCCGCGCCTACGCCCGTGTGAGCAGCGGCGGCGGCGGCGGGTACGAGAGCAGTGCGCTCAGCGCTTCGAGTGACGATGACGGGGAGCGGGAGGCTGGGAGGGCGCACTCAGAAGGGCGCGCGAGTGCTGGGCAAAGGGAGGAGTTCGAGGAGAAGAGCCTGGGGAGGGAGAGGAGCAGGTCGAGGTCCCGCTCGCGATCGCGTCTGTAGTTGTTGTCTGAGCACGATGGCGACAGGACGAGCGCCGGGAGGAGGAGCGTGAGAGGAGCCGGCTAGGTCGGTTTGCGAAGGTCACCTTGGGCAACGTCGAAGGAAGCGGGTCTCTCCCATAGGCGTTTCTCCCCATTCTGCGAAATAATCACAGCGATATTCCAAGAAGCAGTAACCGTGAGCTTCCCGCTTTCGTCCCGTGTCACCGCGCAGGGCTGGCTTTGTGTCTTTGCGCGCGTTGCAGAGGAGGACATGGTATAGAGACAGTATAGCGCTCGAGGCTTCGAGCCGGAAGAGAGAAAGGCCGACGAGGGAAGAGGAGGAAGAAAGGCGGCCACGAAAGGTGGAGCTGGAACTGCGAGAGACCGAAAGTGGAACGACGGCGGCGGGAAAGGAATCTACACTACACGCGACGGGTTTACGCGCAGTGGAGGGCGAAGGCGGCGGGGTTCTCGATGAGCTCCTTGACGCGGACGAGGAAGGTGACGGCTGCGGGAGAACGAGGTCAGAACGACACTTCTGGCACGCATTCGCGAGAGCGAGATGCGACGCACCTTCACGACCATCGATGACACGGTGGTCGTACGTCAGTGCAACGACCTGAATCAGGGCAAGAGGGTCAGTCCAAGCCAAAGAGGCAGAGCAGAGCAGTGGTGGAGGCGTACCATCACCGGGCGGATGACGATCTGGCCGTCACGGACAACGGGGCGCTCCTGGATGCTGTGCATGCCGAGGACTGCAACGTGGCGGAGTGAGTGAGGGATTGAAGTGGAGCGGGATGCTTGGCTCTTACCGGCACATTGAGGGGTGTTCAAGATCGGGGTGCCGTAGAGACTCCCGAACACGCCGCCGTTCGAGCTACAGCCGTCTCAGTGCGTCAGCTTGCGTGCTGAAGAGTGCATAGGAGGAGGAAAGAGGAGAGAAAAGGGTTGAAAGAAGGCAAAGGAACGCACATGGTAAAGGTGCCGCCGTTCATGTCCTCGAGCGTGAGCTTGCCGTCGCGCGCCTTCTTGCCAAGCGCGGCAATCTCGCGCTCAATCTCGACAAAGTTGTACGACTCGGCGTTGCGGAGGACGGGGGTGACGAGGCCCTTGGGCGTCGAGACGGCGACCGACACGTCGGCGTAGTCGCGGTACACGATCTCGGCCGAGTTGCCCGTGCCCTCGATCGAGGCGTTGACAGCGGGGAGCTCCTTGAGCGCGACGGTCGACGCTTTGACAAAGGCCGACATGAAGCCGAGCTTGACGCCGTGGTCCTTGAGGACCTGGTCCTTGTACTTGCTGCGGAACGACATGAGGGCCGACATGTCGATCTCGTTGAAGGTCGTGAGCGACGCCGCCGTGTTCTGCGCCTCCTTCAAGCGCTCGGCAATGCGGGCACGCATGCGCGACATCTTGACCTGTGCGACCCAGACAACGCATTGGTGGTCAGCGTGGCCCGTATCACTCGAGCGCCCCCTTGGCACCACCGTCTGCACCGATCTCGTGTAGGAGAGTAGACGCACGCGGTTCTCGGTGCGCTGGAACTTCTGCGGCTGCGCGGGCGACTCGGGCGCCGACTTGCCCTCGGACTTCTTTGCGGGCTCGGGCGCCTTGGGTGCGGGCTGCGCCGAGTCGGGCTTGCGGTACTCGGACTTGGGCTCGGGGTTGGCCTCCTCCTTCTTGGGCGCGGCCTCCTCCTTCTTCGGCTCCTCCTTCTTCGGCTCGTCCTTCTTCGGCTCCTCCTTGGCTGCGGCGGTTCGTACAGTGTCAGCTCAGGTACTGACACCATCTCAAGAACACTGGAGGAGCGAGGACACACCAGCACCACCTGCCGGCGCCTCTCCCGGCTCAAGCTTGAAGAGGTCCTGGCCGACGGCAACCGTGTCCTCCTCGTTGGCGAGCAGCTCGGTCAGGGTACCGGCTTTGGGGGCGTTGACGGCAACGTCGATCTGCACGGCGAGTCGCGCAGGGACGAGGGCGTGAAAGTCAGCGACACCCGCGGCACTTGTCGGGCTCGGCGGAGCGGCCTCTCGCCGGCGCAGGAGTGCGAGGCCGGGTGCGCACCTTGTCCGTCTCGATGGTGGCGACTTCCTCGTCAGCCTCGACGTAGTCGCCCTTCTGCTTGAGCCACTGCTTGAGGGTGCCCTCAGTGATGGACTCGGCCATGGACGGGACCTTGACAATCTCGTCTGCTCACGCCGCGGGAGAGGGTCCGCAGGTCAGTCGTGCGTTTCTGAGCTTGTCCAAACCGCTGCGTGCGCCCGAGAGAGCTTCGGGACGCGCGGCGAGCGGAGCGAACATGATGCAGCCGGAACGCACCGAGAGCGAGCGGCGAGGCATGGAACGAGCGGGCGAGGGCGGGGCTGCGGGTCGCGCGAGTCAGTGCGGGTCCTGCGCGGTGCTCGTGACGCTCGAAGGAACCCTCACGCGGCGAAGCGGACGGGGACGCGGGTCGCTCCGGCGAGCGCGAGCGCCTGACGGGGGGCAGGGGAGCGCGCGGCGAGGGCGGCGGCTGCGAGCGGGCGGGCGGAGCGGGCGAGGGCCCGAGGGGAGGAGCGTGCGGCGAGCATCTCTCTGGACAGCAGGAAGCGCGCGGGTGGGCGAGGGAGCGGAAGCGCGGTACGGGGAGCTTCTTACTCGTCGCTGGGACCCAGACGAGCGAAACAGGGGGAAGCGAGGGCGATCGGACTTGCGCCTCGCTCTTGCTCCTCGCGCCTGCCTGCTGCTCTCGCACGCCCTCTCGCCGCAACCCGCCATGGACTCGTCGACAGAATCGTTCGTCGTCGTGCATCCGCACCACGGCGCACCCGCTGCGCCCGCGTCCCTCGCGCCCTTCTTCCCCGCGCTCGACGCCCTCGCCTCGCCGTCGTCGTCGCTCGCTTCGACCCCGCTCGACCACGCCGTCGTCGCCCGCATCGAGCACGCTCGCCGCGCCCAGCCCGACGGCCGCCTCTTCATCGACCTCCTGCTCGAGCTCGCAGTGCCTGCAAGTGAGCCCGCGCCGCACATTCTCTCTCGTCGTCTCTCGTCGCCCAACTGACCGCCTCTCATACGCTGCAGCCCCGCTCGCCTTCCCGCCCGCGTCGCCGGCCGACCTCGCCGCGCTCGTCGCGACGCTCGCCGGCTCGCACGCCGTCTCGTCGGCCCTCACGGCGCGCTCGTGCATCTACTTTCTCGCGCTCGTCTTCTCGCCGCCCCACCTCGCCGCCCGCCTCGCGCACGACCTCCTCCTCCCGCCCGCCTTCCGCCTCGCCGTGCGCGCTCTCCACGCTCTCGACTCGGGCAACTACCGCCTCGCCGTAAAGCTCCTCGCCGACCCGCGCGTGACGCCCGACTTCGTCCCACGCATCTTCGAGCTCCTCGCGACCGTTCCCGAGCCCGCGTCCGACTGCGCAGACCTCGTCCTAAGCTTCTGGAGGCTCGCAAACATCCAGCTCGCGCAGCACTCGGTCCGCGAGGCGCGCCATGTCGTCCGCGCCCTCTGCGCACCCGAGCGCAAGCGCGGCGTGGCAGAGGCGTGGGCCCTCGCGCGCGAGTGGCACGTCGAGTCCGAGCGCGAGCCGCTCGCCCGTGCTGTCCTCGAGGCGTGCTTTGGCGGTGCGTGCTCTCTCGCGGGTGCTTCGGGAGGACGGGGTCGATCTGACCGCTTCTTCCGCGTGCAGACAACTACACCCAGCGCCCCGTCGCTTCGCACCTTTCGAGCCTCCTCGCGCTTCCCTTTACGCCTGAAGAGGACACCCTCACGTCCACCTTCTGCGCCTCCCCTTCCGCTAACCTTCCGCTCACGCTCACCGTCGACTGGCGCCTGTCGAAGCTCATTGCCGAGTGCCGCCCCGTCGACGCCCTCCGCTTCTACTCGACCGTGCGCCGCGAAAAGGCGAGCAAGCTAGAGCAGAGCGAGGCGCGCGACCGCCTCCTCAAGGCCGTCGAGGCCAACCTGACCGAGGTGCAGCGCACGACGCTCGAACTCGACCTTTCGCCGCCGCCTGCTCCTGCCCCCGCAGCCACCCCTGCCGCGCCCGCCGCGGCCGCGAGCAAGGTTACGCAGCCGGCCTGGGCGCCCGTCCCCGCCCCTGCAGCACCCGCAACGCCCGCCGCACCTCCGCGCACCATCACCGCCGCGCGGCTCGCGCAGCAGCCCGCGCCCGCCGCGCCCGCGCCAACCGCCGCCGACCTCCCGCTCTCGGCGAGCCCGTTCGTGCGCTCCGCGACCAACAAGGGGCAGGGCGCGGTCCTCCGCGCACTCGAGACGGCGGCGACGCCGCGCAAGCCTGGTGCAGGCGCGGCTGGCGCGCCAGCTTCGCCGTTCACGTTCCCGCCGCCGCAGCAGCAGGCGCAGGCGGCGACGGCGAGCACGTCGGTGGCGGGCTCGACGATCGTTTCGACGGCGACCGGCGGCGCCGAGAGCGTCGCTTCCGACGCGCCTGTGTCGAAAGCCAAGCCGACGCTTGCGGGCTTTGGCTCCGTGCGCCAGCCTGCGCTCAGCGCTGCGACCCCTGTCAAAGCCCCTGCTGCTGCTCAGACGCCCGCGCGCAAGCCGGCGAGGCGCGAGGAGGCCGCCGACGAGGACGAGGAGATGGCCGAGGCGCCCGCTGCCACCACTCAGCAGGGTGACGAGTCGGGAGACGACTTTGCGCGCCGCGTGGCGCTCGACCCGGCTATCGCGCGCACAATCGCTGCCGCCAAGACGCCGCGTCGCGCTCCCGCCTCGTCGTCGGCGGCAGCCCCGCCGTCGACCGCGCGCCGCAGCACGCGCCGCTCGGCGCAGACGCACGAAGTGAGCGAGCCGAGCAAGCGGCGCGCGGTGCACCAGCCTGCGCCGAACGACGGCGCGGTCGACCTCGAGCGCAGCGCGCGCAGGGGCGGCAACCTCCCGCCGGGCGCGTTCCCGGGGCAGCAGCCGCAGGACGAGGACGAGGACACCGAGCAGGACGACAGCGCGGCGAGCCAGCCCTCCGAGATGCGCGAGGCGTCTACCTCGCGCAGGGCATCGACGCGCGCTGCGTCGTCGAAGCCTGCCGTCGCCGCTTCGACGCGGACGCCGGCACGCCGCTCAACACGCGCGGCTTCGGCGAGTCTGTCGCGCGCTTCGACGGCCGAGCCGCCCTCGCCCGGCGGTACGGGAGCACCTGAGCCGCAGCAGCAGCCTGCGCGGCGCTCGACGCGCGCGTCGTCGGTGCAGCCGCTCGAGATGCGCGAGGTCGGCACGAGGACGCCCGTCCGGCGCAGCTCGAGGCTGAGCAGCGTCGCGGGCGAGGGTTCGGCGGTCAAGGGGGGTGCAGCAGCGGCGGCGGCGGGGAGGTCGACGCGCAAGGGAAGGGGACGGATTGACGAGGAGGAGGGCGAGGGCGAGTACTGAAGTCGGGCCGCTCTATCTCGCAACGGACGCTTTCCATACACCTTTGCTGTTCGCTTTGTCCCCCTGGTCCGTCTGCCAGGCTGTCTGGAAGCGCTGCATAAAGGCCGGGCGAAGAGCCAAGCCGATCGCTTCTGCGTCTCTGTCCCGAACGGGTCACTTTGAACGAGCTCCTCCGGCCGCTGCCGTGCCGGTGCTGTTTTGCGAGGCTCTGCAGCAGCAACGTGCACCAGGCTTCGCTGGGTGACGCGCTGCGCGCGCACGCTCGCTCGCTCGTCTCGCGGCGCTCGATCACGTCCACCTGCTCGCTTCACAAGCCGCCCGAGTGGAACGCGATCGGCCGAGCCGCAACGAGCAGGTCCTCACGACATCCTCCCCTGATCTGCCCCCTTGGCTCAGGGCTGCCACTTTTCCACGCGCAAGAGTCGTTCCGCGATGCAGAGGCCAGGGGCTCGAGACCACGGCGCACAGGGTTCGAGTCGACCTGCGCCCTCGACGGAATGCACAGGCCCGCTGTCCGAGGCTCCTCTGCACTGTTCTGCGCGCCGGTCATTGCCGTTCTCTCCAGCCGCGCGAGGTCCGCGTCGCCAGCTTCGCCGACCTTGTCGCCGACCTTGTTCAGACCTTGCTGCTTCGCTGCTACTGTTGCGCATAGGTCCTCGAAGCATCGCTGGCCAGCGTGTACATGGACACGCCGCATCCGATGTTCTTCCCGGCTGATCCACTTCGCGAGCCTGGCCCTGTCTTCCACGTGAGCGATCGGAGGGCTCGCGACGTCTCGAAACGAGACATGCCGGCAATTGCTCGATTTCTCAAGGTGTTCCCGTACGTCCGGGCATCCGTTCGATCACCCTGCCACTGCACATCTCGCTTCCCTCGTCGGCGATCGCGACCCAGCGTGAGGGTCTGTTTCGCTTGTCCCGCCCTCTCCCTAGCTTTCTTCGGTGCTGCTTCTGGAACAGCCCAGCGCCCGCTACACCTTGTCCGTCTGCGCACACGGCCAGCAGAATGCGTTTCGCTAGCCTTTTCGCCGCGGTGGTGGCTGTCGCAAGCTTCGCTTCCGCGGCACCCGTCACAACCGAGAAGTACGTCTTCTGCCTTTCGAGCAACACCATCAATTGCAGCCTGACGATGAAGCTTTCGTGCATAGCCAGATCGTGGAGCGCGCCACGACGCCGTCCGCCAACGCGGGCCTCGATCCCGCGATCCAGAAGCAACTGGACGACATGATCAACCAGGCTCTGGCCCGCCTCACGCAGTCGTCGGACCGCTTCAACTCGGTGCTCGACGACATCATCAAGAGCCAGAAGTGCGTCTCGACACTCAGACTATGAGCGACATGCGAGCTCATCGCATTCGCGCAGAGACCGTGGCAACAAGCTTTCGGGCGCCCGGCTCATCGCTAAGCGTGCCACGCCTAACACGGGCCTCGATGCCGCGATCCAGAAGCAACTGGACGACATGATCAACCAGGCTCTGGCCCGCCTCACGCAGTCGTCGGACCGCTTCAACTCGGTGCTCGACGACATCATCAAGAGCCAGAAGTGCGTCCCGACACTCACGCTTGAGCGATCTGTCGAGCTCATGGCGTTCGCGCAGAGACCGTGGCAACAAGCTTTCGGGCGCCCGGCTCATCGCCAAGCGTGATCTGGCACAGGAGATGCTACAGCAGATTCAGGGCCAAAGGGCCGCCGCGCAGCAAGCCCGGGATGCCGCTCGCGACCAAGCCAAGGCGGACCTCCTCGCCCAGGCCAAGCAGCTCCAGTCAAGCGCTTCCAAGATTACCGACGCGGCCAAGATGGCACTCGGGCAGTCCTCGTCGCACCTCGGTTCGATCAAGCCGGGCTCAACTAACAATGCGCTTAACGAGGTCACGGAGAAGATGAAGAGCAACGGCGATGCCGCGTGAGTTTGGCATTGGCAGGCAATGCGGTCTGTGCGGAGGCCGGGGCTGACTGCTTGCCTGCAGTGTCAAAGACAAGGTCACTGCCGACATGGGACAGAAGAAGGATGCAGTGGACCTGAAGACGGACGTGATCAACAAGGCGCAGTCGGACAACGCGAAAGCGGTCCAGCAGTCGATGGACGGCATGATGAAGCAGATCATCGACTTCCTCAAGTCCATGCAGGATGCAAAGGCCGAGTAAGTCCAGGCTTCCCCTCCTTCTGACCGCGCAAGCCCCTGTCATCCAGCGACTGATTCCTTTCTGCACAGGCAAATGAAGGCCTTGACCAGGGGCCCCTGAACAGCTCGCCACAACGAGCCCTTAGGTCACCTCTCTCCGAATCTTCTCCCGTCTCAGAGTTCCCGTATCAGAGTCAACCAGAAACCAACACAGAACAAAGACTCGTCTGTTCCATCCGTCTGCCTCGCCCTCCCTCGCTGGAAATCTCCGTCATCCCCTTTCCTGGACTTTCTCTGTCTCGTAACGTCCCGAATCGAGCCATGCGCGCTCTTCCGGCGTCCAACCGGTGCTTCCACGAGACTAGCAAGCTTTAGAAGCGCGAAAAGCGTTGCAACCTGGACAACGTCGGTCACCGCTTCCTCGCTCCTGCGCCCTTACCCACCTTGCGTTTGCCCTTTGCAACTTTGCCCGCCTTGCGCCCACCTGCCGCTGCGGTCGACTTGGATTCCTCCGCCAGGCGCGCCTCCTCATCGTCCGTGTTCTCGGCGAGCGACTTGGCCCAGTCGAGCGCTTCGGCCTGTTGCACGGGGATCGGAAAGGTCAGCCGGGTGTGCACGGAGGTTTGCTCCGGCAGCTCCAACGCAGACGCACCAGGTCCTCGGCTTCTTCACCGATCGATTTGCCCCAGCTCTTGCCCTTGTATTTTCGGCGGTTCGCGCGCACGGCAAAGTGCGAGACGAGGAGGTCGTCGGCGGCGGAATTGTCGCCGAGCTCGCGCAGGTTCGTGCGCGGAAGCCAAGCGCTGTTGGTACAGCCAAGTGAGCGACGGATAGTGAGGAGGAGCAGGCGACGAAGGCAACGCACCAGGAACGATGGTCGTCGAAGAACATGACGGGAACCTTGTCGTCCGTCTTGGGCGGGCGGTGCTTGCGCAGGCTGTCGGGCGTGTCGCGGGCATCGGCATCGACAACCTCGGCGGGGAAGAATGGATGAGGTGCAATGCGAGCCCAGACGAGGTGACCTGCGGGAAGAGCGACAAGGGTGAGCGGCTTGTTAGAGAGACGCAGCAAGCTGAGTAGCGCAAAGCACCTTCGTCCAGATCCGACTTTGGGTCGATCGCGATAGACGGCTCGAGCTCCTTGACCTTGTTCTCCCAGTCGCGCAACTGCTGAGCGTCCGATAGCGAGCTGCCAGACTCGTCGCCCTTCTTTGGCGACTCGAGCCGCGCCTTCTTGGACGGCGACGGCTTCGACGGCGCAGAGACAGTCTCGTGCGGCTGCTCCTTCGCGTCGTGAGGCGCAGCGTGCGACTCGTCCTCATCCTCCTCCGCGACGGGCTCCACGGCCGCTTTGCCCTTGCCCTTCTTGTCGCGCATTGCCGAAGGTGCTGCTGTATCCGGTTCCGGAAGAGCGCTCGTCGAGGTTTGCGGCGTAGGCGGCGCGGCGGTCGAGCTGCGGCGGCGAGAAGTCCCCTCGGGAAGGACCCACCTGCAAGATACGCGTCAATTTGGAAGACGACGTGGCGGACAGCGAGAGAAGTCACGAACCCCGTCTCGAAGTGCTTGAACATGGCCTTCGAGTCGACTGCCTCGGCCGCAAGCTCCGCAGCCGGGCCCTTGTTTGGCGACCCCGCCGCCTTCCTCGCCGACACGGGTTCGTCGAGCGCCTTGCCCTTGCCCTTGCGGTCGCGCGCCTTCTCCACCGTCGCCTCTTCGACCGGCTTGGCGATCGTGCCGCCACTCCGCGTCGTGCGCGGCTGGGGTGTCGCAGCCGCGACCGCTGCTGCCGTGCCTGCGCGAGTCGTACGCGCCGCCGGTGCAGGCGAGTCGAGCACGGCCAGCTCGGCTGAGCGCTTCTTGCGGTTGGATGTTGCCGTGGGCGGGTTCGCAGGCGCGACCGAGGCCGACTTGCGCCGCTGCGCGCGCGAGGTCGACGCTTCGGGCTGCGCTTCGTCGGCGTCGACCTCCATGGCCTCGTCGTCCTCGTCTGCAGCGGCGGCGCGGGCCTTGCCCTTGCCCTTGACGTCCTTCTTGGCGCCCTTGGCCTTCTTCAGCGCCTCGGCAACCTCCTCCTCCTTCAGCCTCGCCTGCGCCGCCTCCTTCTTCTTCCCCTCGGGATCGTCGACGTCGTACCCAAACTCCCACAGCTCGGCGATCCGCTCGCGCGTGAGCACACGCGCGACCTCGGTCCGGCGCACGTGCACGTCCGACGCCGGGTCGTCGAGTGCGACGAGCGCGTCGAGGATGGGCTCCTCGACGAGGTCGAGGAGGCGCGTCGCAAACTTGTGCAGCGTCGTGTGCGGCTTGTTGTACTTGCGCGCGTTGTTGATCACGAGGTGCACGTCGTCCTGTGCGGTCGCCAGCGAAGGTGTGGAGACGGGTTCAGCTCGAGAACGCGAGACGTATCCGAGGCACCGCAGGCAAGAACGCACCGTGAAGTCCTGCGCGGTGAGGTACTCGTGCCGCGCGAGCTTGTCGCCCATCGTCTGCCAGTCCATCGGCGCGTGGATGTGCTCGTGGTAGTCGGGCACGGCCTTGCGGTCGACGGGGCGGAGGAAATGGTTCGACTTGTCGAGGCTGCGAGAAACCGCTGTCACGTCTGAGCATCGCACATCCCGGTAACACAGTCGGCAGCCGAGGCAGAGGACAGAAGCCGCCGCACCTCTTGACCTGCTCGAGCGCGTCCCGCAACCTCTTCTCGAGCGGCCACACAAACTCGTCGACGACGTCGGCGAGGCACTGGGCGCGCTCGAGCTTTTTGCGCTCGCGCTTGCGCACGCGCTCGGTCAGCATGCGCACCGTTTCGAGGTCGTTGCGCAGGAGGCGAATCAGCTCGAGCTTGTGCGCCTTGTCCGACTCGGACTGCTGGCGCGACGTCGCCGACGCGGTCCAGGGCTGCACGTCGCAAGAAAGCATACAAGCATTCAGTTCAGCGATCCCTTAAAGATGCGAGACCGAGCCTGAAGGTCGCGCAAGCGCACGCACCTCGAGGTGAATCCGCTTGAGCAGCGGCGCGCCCCTCCTCGCCTCCCTCTTCAAGCTCCAGTACCTGCACACGACGTTGACGACGTCCTTCTTTCCCGGCAGCTTGAGTTTCGTCCCGAGGTACGCGACGACGCGTTCTGCGATCCGGAGGGGGACGATTGGCGGGCCGCGCGACGGCAGCGTCGCCTTGTACGCGCGCCCGCCCACCGCCGCCGCGGCAGGGAGGAGCGGGCGCGAGGGCGTCTTGTTCGACGGGCCGGGCGTGGACGAGGACGAGGTCGGGAGCTTGAGCGTGAGCTTGAGGAGCGACGTCGAGGTCGACGCGCCGGCGAGCGTCGGCGTCGAGGGCGTCGAGGGGCGGGATTTGGGCTGGCCGAGTGCGGGCGTGCCCGGGCGCGAAGGGGCGACCTGTGCGTACATCGCAACGATTGATCAATCGTCTGACCGACGGGGTCCAAGCTGCGGAACGAGCATGAACGAGACGCACCTCGCCGTGCTTGTCGCAGTAGGCCCGCAGCTCGCCCGCCGCGCCCAGGCCCTGCTTCATCTTGAGCGAGAGGCCGTACTCGCGCGCGCACGTGACGTGGAAGGCCGTGTAGCACGTGCGGCTTGCGCACCTGCGACGAGAGGCGGTCAGGGAGGGGTAACGGGGAGAACGGGGAATGCGGTAGACGCACTGGATGCAGGCGCCGACGCGCTTCTTGCAAAGGTAGCAGACCTGCACATGGACGAAAAGCTCTATCAGGGACTGGACGCGCAGTAGGCGCCCCAGACGGCCGAACAGGTCCCCGCCCACGCACCAGTTTCCAGCGGCTCTTGGGAATGTGCTCGATCCCGTCGACGGGCTCCATGTAAACCGTGTTGCTGACGCTCGTGTCGGGGATCCAGATGGCGCACAGGAGGTGCGCCCACTGGCCCGTCGTCGTCTGCTTGAAGGCGCCGTACGAGCGCGGGCACAGGACGCAGGTCTGCGGCAAGGCGGGAGGGGGCGGTGAATTCGTGGCCATGAACAGACGGACGTGCGACAGGGCCGCAGGGCGTCGGAGAGCGGGCCGGAGGGGGACGCACGACGGGCTTGTCGGGCGAGACGGTGCACTTGCGGCAGAGCCATTGGCCCTCGGGGATGTACGGCACGCCGTAACAGTCTGTGCACAGTCGACAGGGGTAAGGGTCAGCACTGTCACGTCGACCTGCAGAACCACCTGACCCAGACTGCGACGCACCTTGGTGGACGGCGAGGTTGCACCCGTCGCAAAAGACGATGGCATTGGCGTTCTCGCACTCTCCGTCGTCGCAGATGGCGCACTTGCTATCCTCGCTCGGGAGGGCGTTGGTGCGCTTGGGGACGTTGCGGGTCTGTCGCCGCGCGAGTCGTCAGCGACGCGGAAGGAAGCGAAAGAGAGGGAGAGGGAGGGTAGACGGACGAGGTCGAACCACTCTTTTTCGATCTTGTCCATGATGACTTCGAAGATCTCGTACGAGATGGGGGCGTGGCCGTCGCGCTTGCGGTCAGCGTTGAGCGAGTCGAGCCAGAGCTGGTCTGTTCGGGGAGAGATGCGTCAACTCGCTCGGTCGCTTTCGAGGACATGCCGTAGTCTGACCCACCCTGCTCGTCCATGTCATACTCGACCTGCTTTGCGAGCTCTGCCTCGAGGGGTTCTGCGGGTGCGGAAGCGAGGTGGGGGTCAAGTCAGCCCGGCGTCAACGCATCGCAGGCGCGTTTGCTGGGCCAGGGAGCTCTTGCAAGCGGTACACACGCGCCTGCACGGCTGCTCGAGGCGGTGCACGCGGTTGTGGGAGGGAGAGCGGGTGTTGATCGCTCGACGCGTCTCTGAGTGCGCGGGTGTCGCTCGACGGGAGGGGCGGGGGACTGACGGTGCCATCGGAGGTAGCGGTGTGCGTGCTCGTAGGCGGGGTACGGGTCCCAGTCTGCGCCGTCGTTGAAGCCAAAGGGGACGAGGTGCCTGTCGCCGACGTCGGGGAGCGGGAGCGGGTGCGAGAGGGCGGTGAACTCGACGGCGGGGAGCGCTGCAGGCTGCCCGGGCATCCTGGCGCGCACAGCGAGCGCGACAGGGCGAGGGCGAGGGCGAGGTCCGAGTCTTGCCCGTCTCGTCCTTCGAGTCCGCCGCTTGTCCTCGTCCCGCTCACCCGCTCTCTCCAGCGGAGACGGCTGAACGAGTTCTCCGAGCACGATGGCCGCAGTGTCGTTCTCCGACCCAGACCTCCTCAAGCCCTACCACTCAGTCCGCGCAGGCGGTGCGTCCCTCCCTCCCTTCCCCCCACCTAGTCCCCTCGTCGCGTCAGCTCACCCGCGCACTCCCCGTTCCTAACGTGCAGGAGAGACCAACTGGGCCCTTTACACCCTCGTCGGATCCGCCACCTCGAGCGAACTCCGCTTCACCGCTCAGGGTCCGTCCCCTTCCCTCCCTCCACCTCGGCGTCATCTCGTCACCCTCGGCTGGCCCCAGACTCGCAGCGGGGGACGCAGTCCGTTCGCACAGCAGTCTCTCACTGCTACACTGAGGAGACTGTACCGGTACATCGCCCTCAACTCGGTGCTCTCGCGACTGACACCCCCACCTCGCTCCTTCTCCACTGCCCTCCCCTCTCCCGGTTCCCCTCCTCCCTGACCCAGGCTCCGGCGGCCTCGACGAGCTCGAGGACGAATTCAACGATGGCAAGGCCATGTTTGCCTTCGTCCGCGTAAAGGACCCCGGAAGCGGACTCCCCAAGTTTGTCCTCATCTGCTGGGTGCGCCCCTCTCTCGCCGTCTTCCGAGCCGTCTCGAGCTCTCCAAGACTGATCAGATAGTTGCTTATGCTTTGGAGCGCAGCTTGGCGACGGTGTCCCCGTCTCACGCAAGGGCCTCTTCCCGACGCACACCGCCGCCGTCTCGAAGCAGCTCCAGGGCGCGCACGTCACGATCCAGGCGCGCGGCGACGGCGACGTCGTCCCGTCGCACATCCTCAAGCGCGTCGCCGACTCTTCCGGCGCCAAGTACTCGGTGCACAACGAGCCCGCGCAGCGCTACGTCGCGCCCGCGCCCGTCTCGAGCTCGTACGTCCCCGTCGGCCGCCCCGACATCAAGCCCTCCAAGCCCGCCGCGCCCCCGACCCCCGTCGGCACCTCGTACGCCTCGAAGCGCAACGAGCTCGCCGAGATCCGCGCCGCGTCGTCTTCGGGCCGCGGCGCACCCAACACCGCTCCGCCGCCCGCCCCGCGCCCGGCGACCGCCCCGACGTCGCAGGGCCTGACGGCCTCGGAGCCTGCGACTCCGCCCCCTCCGCCGCACACGCCCTTCGCGCCCGCGGCGGCGCCCTCGCCCCCGATCGTCCCGTCCTCGCCGCCCGCCGCGCCTGCGCCGTCTGCGCGCGCGAGCGAGAGCATCCCCGACCGGCCGGGCCCGGTCGGAACGAGCTACACGCCCGTGCAGCTCGGCAAGCCGGGCAAGCTCGGGAACCGCTGGCAGGAGGTGCTCGACCAGCCGCCGCGGGAAGACGCTGGGCTCGCGAAGGGCGGGCCGGGCGGCGCGGCAAAGGGGCTCACGTGGAGTCAGCGACAGGAATTGGCCAAGAAGCAGCGCGAGGAGGAGGATGCCAAGTCGCGCGCGGCGGGAGAGGCCAGCCTCCCTCCTCCTTCGGGACTCAAGACGGCTGCGGCCGCGGCCGTCGGCGGGACGGCGGCCGTCGGACTCGCGGCGGGCGCGGCGCTCGGCGCGACGGCGGGCATTGCGGGCGCGGCGGCGGTGGGGCTCGGCGCGGCGGCGGTGGGGAGCGCGGTCGAGAGCAAGGAGGAGGACGAGGAACAGCAGGGACAGGGAGGCGCACCGCCCCCTCCGCCGCCCCCTCCTCCTCCTCCGCCCGCGCCGCCCGCGCCGCCCGTGCGTCGCGACGAGCCGGAGCCAGAGCCGGAGCGTGAGCCCGAGGTGCGTGTCGCGCGGATTCTTCTGCTTTCAGGCACTGCCGTCACGCACGATGCTGATATTCGCACTTCTCCGCGCGACACAGGCCCCCGCTGCCTCCCTCGCAGCCCTCTCGCTCGACACGGGCGACGCGACGGCGTCGCTCCCTCCGCGCACGGCCGCGTCGGGGCAGCGCGTGCGCGTCGTGTTCGAGTATGCCGCCGAGGAGGACAACGAGCTCTCGCTCGCCGAGGGAGAGGTGCTCGAGCGCGTGGACCAGGTCGACGAGGGGTGGTGGGAGGCGCAGAACGCAAAGGGCCAGAGGGGCTTGTTCCCCGGTGCGTCGGGGCCCAGTCTTGTCCGGAAGAACGGCGTGCTGAATGATCATGCTCACAGCCAACTACGTCGAGCTCATCGACGAGCCGCAAGATGCTGCAGCAGATGAGCCTGCGGTTGCTGCGCCTTCGCCCGCAGCCGCCGCTCCCCCGCCCCCGCCTCCTCCTCCTCCTCCTCCTCCTCCTCCGCCCCCTCCTCCTCCTCCTCCCGCCGCACCTGCAGCTCCCGCTGCTCCGCCGGCGCCGCCTGCGCCTCCCGCACCGCCTGCGCCGCCCGCACCGCCTGCTCCGCCGCCTCCGCCCATGGCTCAGGCCGCGCCCGAGCCCGCGCAGGAAGGTGCGTCGCACTCCCGAGCTTCCCTGTCTGCCTCCAGCAGACGCAAGACGACTGACGGTTTTGCTCGCACTTGCGGAGTGCAGACCTCGGCCAGACGGCGGTGGCGCTGTACGACTACGAAGCGGCCGAAGAGGGCGAGCTGTGTGCGTCTCTCTCGCTTCGGGGCTTCGCTCTCTCTCTCTCTCCGCCCCATTATAATCGAGAGCGCAGGACTGATGTCGCTACCCTTCGCGATGCCCGCACAGCGTTCGCCGAGGGCCAGCTCGTGTCGCACATTGACCAGATCGACGAGGGGTGGTGGCAGGGGCGCAACCCGGCCACGGGCGAGGAGGGCGTCTTCCCGAGCAATTATGTCGAGCTGCAGTAGAGGGCGGGCGACGGGAAGGACGACGATCGAGCGCGCCGTTTTCGTCGTCCTCCGCAGCGTCGTGACCACGCAGGGTCCATCCGACGAACAAAGAAGTCCCGCCGAGGAAACACACAGACTCTAGCTATCCTTTCTGAGCGAAACGAAGAGTTGCCTTGTCCTTCCTCGCGCCCCTTTTGGGAGAGGCCGCACGGAAGCCAAAGACGCTTCACCCGGAGACCGCGGGCACGGGCTGTTCTCCGGTGCACCTTGGACGTGCCCCCGCCTTCTGGCAAATGCACGGATGCACGGTCGGACGCGTCGAGTCGCGGAGATGAGGCGGGGTTGTTTGCGCAGTGAGAAGGACGCCGAGGCAGTTTTTGGTCTACGCTACACGCTGCTGCTCGCGTTGAAAGAGCTTACAGAGCTTGATCACTCTTCTCTACACGCCGTCGGCACCCGCTGCGTCCCTCGCAACGCACCCTCGTTCGTTCACCCTCCTCATCTCCCTCGCCGTTGACCTCGCCTCTCGCGCCCGTCCTCGCGCATCTGCGCCCGCACGATGGGCATCGGCGGCCTCCTGCCGCTGCTCAAGGAGATCCAGCGCCCGGCGCGCATCGAAGAGTGGAAGGGCAAGACGGTCGCCGTGGATGCGTATGTGCGTCCTCTCGCAGAGTCTCTTTCGGCTTGATCGCTCGCTTACACGCAGCTGGCTGATATGCTTCTGCGGGAATGACAGGTCTGGCTTCATCGCGGCGCTTACGGCTGTGCGAACGAGCTTGCGCAGGGCGTCCCGACCCTCAAGTGCGTTTCATTCTCGCTCTCCCTCTACGGAACCGCTGACGAGTGCTTCTGCAGGTACGTCAACTATGCGATGCACCGCGTGCGCATGCTCAAGTACCACGGCGTGACGCCGCTGCTCGTCTTTGACGGAGGACTGCTGCCGAGCAAGATGGGCACGGAAGACTCGCGCGAAGAGTGCGTCCCGGTCCGCCTCCTTTGGCTTGCACGCGTCATCTCGTGGTACCGAAAGCTGATGTCGCTGTCTGACCACGCGCAGAAAGAGGCAGAATGCTCGCGCTAGGGGCAATGCGTTTCTCGCCGAGGGCAAAGAGGGCCAGGCGCGCGAGTGCTTCGTCAAGGCCGTCGACGTGACGCCCGCCATGGCGTATCAGCTCATCAAAGCGCTGCGCCGCGAGGGGTTTCAGGTGCGTCGTCTTTGCACTAGGCTCATCCGCAATCCTCTTCCGCCGACTGACGACCTTCTGTACAGTACGTCGTCGCGCCGTACGAAGCCGACCCGCAACTCGCCTACCTCGAGAAGGCTGGCATCGTCGACGCAATCGTGACCGAAGACTCGGACCTGCTCGTCTTTGGCTGCCGCAACGTCCTATTCAAGCTCGACGGCGAGGGCAACTGCGTCTCGATCTCGCGCGACGACTTTGCGCGCTGCCGCGAGTACAACTTTGCGGCGTGGAGCGACGCCGAGTTTCGCCAGATGGCCATCCTCAGCGGGTGCGACTACCTCGACAGCATCCCGGGGCTCGGACTCAAGACGGCGTACCGCCTCTTGCGGAAGTACAAGACGGCCGAGAAGGTACGCACACCCTTTTCCTTCCTTCGCCTCATGACACGAAGTAATGAGCTCTTCTGCTCGCAGGTCGTGCAGTTCGTCCGCCTCGAAGGGCAGCTCACGGTCCCGCGCGACTACCTCGCCGAGTTCCGCCGCGCCGAGCTCACCTTCCTGCACCAGCACGTGTTTGACCCAGTCACGCGCTCGCTCACCCACCTCAACCCGCTGCCGGAGGGGATGACGCTCGAGCAGCTGCCGTTCATCGGACCGTGCGTGTCCGCCGCTGCCTCGAACCTCTTCATGTGCTCACAATTCTCGACTGTCGCAGGCTCTTGGACCCTGACTTTGCACGCGGGCTCGCCGACGGCGACATCGATCCGATCACGAAGGAGGCGATGGTCGACCTCGTGCCCGACTCGTTCCCGGCTGACAAGGTGCGGGAGATTGTTCCACTGATGCAGGCATATCGCCCTTAAGGGGCAGAGACTCAGCTGACGGCCTTTGTCACTATGCAGGCACCGCAAGCCGTTCCCTTCAAGCCTACGACTGGCTCGTCCTCGTCCTTCTACAAGCCGGGCGGCACAAAGGGCAAAGCCGCGCCTGCGCCCGTCACTGGCGCGGGCTCGATCCGCTCCTTCTTTGCGCCCAAGCCTGCTGCGGCGGCGACGAGCGCCAACCCTGCCAAAATCCAAAAGGCGAACGAGCGAGTCGTGCTCGTCGGGCCGTCGAGCGGCGCGGAAAAGGCGAAGGGGAAGGAGGTGGTGGTTGTCGAGGCGGCGCGGGAGAGCAAGTTCTTCGGTGGCAAGAAGGCGAAGCCGCAGCGTTCGGAGGTCAGGAAGGGCAAGGGGAAGGAGCGGGCTTTCGAGGACGACGAGGAGGCAGAGGTCGATGCGCTCGTCGGGCACGACAGCGGTTTCGTCGAACACATCGAGGTGCTCGAGCTCGATGAGGAGGGCGCCGAGCAGGTCGACGAGGATGACCTCGATGCCGAGCAGGCGCTGCGCGACGTCGAACTGAGCGTCGAACTCCGCTCCATCGTCGCGGTTTCCGACGCCGAGGTGTCCGTCACCAGCGATAGGAGCGTCGCTCTCGCCATCGATGCCGATGAGCCGCCGAAAATTGAAGACGCACCTGCGCCGTCCCTCCCACAATGCATCTCGTCGCCCGCCGCGACTCCGCCTCGCAAACGCGCCAAGCTCTCGCATGACTCACCCGCACCTGGCATCGACGCCCTGCCCCCGCACTCGGACAGCGGGCTCATCAGCAGCCCGCCTGCGAGCGACGCGGCAGTTGCTGGTGGCTGGAAGGACGACGTGGCGGAAGCGGTTGACGGCGCGCTTTCGAGCCCGCTGCAGGCGGCTCCTCCACTTCCATTGCCGGTCGCGCTTAGCGCCCGCACCACCATAAAGCGCGAACCACGCGCGGTCGACAAGCAGAAGCAGGTTCCGGCGTCGCCTTCGGCCCGCAAGGTCAAGAAAGTGGCGACCGTCGAGCTCTCGTCGGACCCGATCATCCTCTCCTCCGATGCGCCCGATCCCGCTCTTGCCGACGAGGAGGCGGAGCGTACGCCGCGCCCTGCGCTGAGTGCGCCCGTCAAGGTCAAAGAGGAGCCGAAGAGCTCGTCGTCGCCGCGGCGCCGGCCGGCGAAGAAGCCCAAGGTGGCGGCGCAGTCCGCCGATGGGAGGATTAACCCGCTACCGCAGCGCACGAGGGACGTCGGCGGCAGCACGGTGAAGAAGCACGAGGCCGAGGCGGTCGTGCTTGACGAGCAGCCGCAGCTCGGGGAAATGAACGGATCAAGCCGGAAGAAGGGGTCCGGGAAGAAGAAGAAGGTCGCGGAGGAAACCGAGGAAGTCAGTGATGCGGTCAAGGAGGTGGCGGCGTCCTGGAGGGCCAAGTTCATGATGCCTCTGGCGGCAAAGGTGTGTCACCTTTCTCTCCTACCATTCTGGGTCTGCCCACTCACCGCCTCTTACATGCAGACTCCGCTCGGCAGAACGGCTGCAGGGCGCTCAGCGCTCCCGACGACGCCCCTCACGACTTCGCGCCCGCCTTCGCACGACAAGGTCAAGTCGGCTCTGGCGCTTTCGTCGACGCCTCAGAAGCGCGACACAGCCACCTCAAGTCGCGCACCCCTCTCACCCCGCTCGGCAAACCGAACTTCAATGAGCGCGCGCATGAACCCGCCGTCGCCACTCAAGCTCAGCCGGTCCAGCTCCTCGCAGGAAGACGTTGCTTCGTCTCCCCCTCCAGCCAAAAAGCAGCGCCGGCACGGCTCTGTCTCGATCGGCGCAGCTGCGCTCCCGCTTCCCTCGGGACTCACATCGCCTGCGTCGGACGCTGCGACGGCAGGCACGTCCTCCTCACCTGTCGTCGTGACCAACCCCCGGCTCCTCGCCTTCAAGTTCCGCGGGACCGCGGCATCCGCCAGGGCTTCTCCGCGCGTCTAGTCGTCGCCTCCGTCTCGCCTCTCTTGTCGTCCTCGTCGTCGTCGCATCGCATATCGCAGCTTTCACAGCAACTCGTTCGTCGCAGGCTCCGCCGCCGTTCTTGTCGCACACCGCATTTGTCCTTCTCTCGCAGCCCCGCACGTTTTGCCACCATCTGTACACGTTGTTGCAATCTCTCGCGTGTCACATATGTCGCGGTCTGATGTCGTCGGCGAGTGAGGGCGAGTCGGAGATGTCAAGATTGCGAGGGTCGTGGAGAGACGTCAGTGACTTCCTGCAAGCCGGGCGCGTCTTTCTGACGCGTCTTACGGCCGTACCAGCTGATTGCGAAGCTTCCAAGCGGAAAGCAAGCCGTTGTCAACTTGATTGCTTCGCCGCGAAGGAGCGCGACTTGCTCGTCTCTGTACACTCTCGCGCCCTCTTCGCGCTGGACCCGCGAGGGTTGTGCGCGACTATGCGGTTACGCAGCTGGTTCGCCTCGGTGGCGCCCGCCGCGCACTCGAGCTCTCTCGCCGTCTGGATCTTCGGGCTTCCCGAAGACGAGGAGGGCGTCGACCCCGTCGCGCTCCAGCTGGGGCAGCGCGTGTCAAAGGACTGCTTCAGGACGGCCCAGGGTAGCTCCGAGCCCCGCACGGTGACCCTCGTGGGCGACATGGCCATCGACCGCGCCGTTGCTGCCGGTGCGCATCTTCCCTCGCTTCTCTCGCTGAGGCAGCGGGGCAGAGCTGATTCAGCGTGCACATGCCTGCACAGGCGTCCCTGAGACGTACCGCAACTCGTTCCGCACCGGGCTCACCGAGCACCTCGACTTTCTCCTCGTCGCGGCTCCCTCGCTCCCGCCCCACAAGGTCGATCTCGCCGCCGCGTACCCGCCTGTCCCCGTCCTCGACCCGCTTCGTGCAGCTGCGAGCGCAAACGACCGCCTGCCGGCTTCGCTGTTCGATCTCGGCACGGACCACCGGCTGCCGGATGAGGCGCCGCAGTCGAGGCGGGAGCTGGCGCGCAAGCTCAGACTAGCCAAGGCGACGCGCATGAAAGGCAAGGGCAGGGCCGATCAGGAGAAGGACGTGCGGACGCTGAGCGCGTCACCCTGGACGGACCGGGATGACGGGTACGACGACGTGCGGGAGGCGGAGGTTGAGCCCGAGGAGGACTTGTCGGTCGAGGCAGACGAGTCACGCGACAGTGATCCGAGGGCCTGTGCGGGGCTACAGCCGCCTGCAGGGGTTGACGTTGATGCGGGCGTCGAGCTCTCGCCGCCAGGTCTTCCGGCTGCTTCCGCTCCCGGCGCCGCACCGTCCGCCTCCCAAGGCCCGGGCGCTCCTGCGCTCGATGTGCCTGATAAAACGCCTTCTCGCGCTCCTCCTTCTTCCGGCTCGAAACCAAGACCAGCCGCCGCCATCCGCGCCTCAGTGCACAGCTTCTTCCGCGACCCGTCCCAACACCTCACTCCGCCCGCCTCTTTCGTCTCCACCGCCCGCCCCTCCCCGAACATTTCCTCGCCAGCCATCATCACCGACACCGTCGCCAGCGCTCTCGCTGGCGCGCTCGCGACAGCCTTCGCGAAGGAGGCAGCTTCCGTTCGACCGGCCGCGCACGCTGCCGAGGAGTCGCCGCTCGGCGCGTCAAATCGTCTGGATGAGCCGTCTTCTCCGCCGCTGCAGCCCCGTCGGGACATGGCGATGGAGGCGAGGATGGAAGAGCCTGTGGAGGCGACGAAGCAACAGGATGGTGAGCAGGACCAGCCGATGGCAGTCGAAGCTCTGATGGAACGAGTTGAGCCGGTAGCTGAGACGTCTCGCCCCTCGCTCGCTTCTGATGGTGGGTCGCTCAGCTATCTCGTCAAGGATCGTGCTGATGTCGTCGATTCACCAGTCCAAGCGTCTGACGGAATCAGCGGCGTATCGGCTCCCGCATCAGCCAAATACGACACTGTCATGGCCGGTATGCCTCCAGTTGAGGCGAAAGACGCGCGCGAGGTCGAGACGACCGCGGTTGAGAAGGTCGTGCCAGATGCTGCCGACACCGTCGCCACGAGGCAACGTACATCACGCCCTCTCGCCGTCTTGTTGCTCTGCACTCACTCTCCACATCCTCAGTGCCTGTCTCAATCGCTTCGACCGCATCCCGCCTTTCCCCTCTCCCGCCTCATGCGATCGCCTCGTCCGACCGGCATTCATCCCTCGACCCGCCCTTCCCGTCTTCCCAAGGTCTTTCATCGCTCTACAACGATGCGAGTGACGACGACGCGCACGATGACCTGTCGGCGCAGGAGATTAGCGACTTTGTCGAGCGCGACCTGGCGAGTAGCGCTATCGACGAGGACGAGTTCCGCCGCGAGCGCGCCATCTTGCCGCGTAGTCCGCTGCGCTCGTCACCGCGTCGTGGGCACAAGACATCCCCTGCCTCGGCCACGTTCGTCGGCTCGAGCAAGCCTGCCTCCCCGCGCGTCCTGAGGTCGTCCGATCACTCCTCGCCGAGGCAGCGCAGTCCGATGGCGCCGACCGAGTCGCACTCTACCGTACATGTCAAGGCGACACGTGCGTCGACGCCATCGGCTCGAGCATCGTCCTCGCCTGCGCCTGAATGGCGAGAGCCGGTTCTCGCCCCGCCGCCGACCACCGATCTCAGCGTCTCGGCCCAGGTCGCGACCACCGTGCCGAGTCACGGGCACGCTACGGGAAAACAGGAGGCTATCGGCGAGGAAACGAAAGGCGCGGATGTCGCCGCTCCTCGCCCAGCGCAGCAGCCCGTCTCGGCCGAAGCTGCCATCGCCGCACAGCTCGAGCCGGAGCCAGTCGAGCTCGTTGCCGAGACGGCGGGATCGCTCGCGCAGGAGGCCGCAGAAGAGTTTGTCGGCAGCGCCGTGAGCGCCGCTATCGAGCCTCTCGCCGGGCCCGTCATCAGCGACGCCGTTTCGGAGCTTGCCGGCAGCCTCGCCGGCGAGATCTGCGGCGAGCTTGTGGAGCAGCTCGCTGAAGGCTTCGACGATGTCGCGGCGCCGCTCGTCTCGCAAACAGCAAAAAATTCGACCAAGGTCTCGCTCGAAGCGCCGAAGGTTCCGACACCGCCCTCTCATGCCGCTGCCGCCGCTGCGCCTCTCCCCGTGCACAAGAGTCTGAACGACGACGACTTCTTCATGGCGCAAGAAGAGGACAAGAGCTGGATGGAACCTGTCGGCGCGCTCGACGACAGCGACAATCCGTTCCTACTCCGCCCCGGCGAGTCGGCGAAGGTCGTCAATGGTCATACCGAGCCAGACAAGAAGGGCAGGAAGGAAAAGAGTGTGCGTATCGACACGCATCAAGATCGACGGTACCGCTGACATCGATCGCCTGCAGGTCGCATTGACGAACGGTTCGCGCCGTTCTTCACATCGAGACGCCATGAGCCTCCTCGCACCCTCTCCTGTCCGCGATCAGTCTACTGCTGGCCCAGCCGACGCCGACCAGACTTCAGCCGCTGCCCAGCCTTCCCGGGAGAACAGGCCCGCCGCAGCCATCAGCTTCTACAGCTCGCCTGCGTCTGCGTCGGCAGCCGAGGCACCGGTCGCGAGCGCCTCGTCCCACGAGGAGCCTGAGCACGATGTCTTCGGTCCGGTCGATGTCGTGCCGGCGAGCCAGAAGTCGACCTCGTCATCGCAGCGCTCGCTGCGGAACGACTCGCCTGCCATACGCTCTTCACCTGCACCGCAACCCGCCGCGCCTGCTGCGACCTCGCAGCCGTTGCCTAGGTCGAAGCCCATCCCATCCACGCGCCGCCGTGCGCTCAGTTTTGCGGGTGTCGAGATCGTCGTGCCCGCCAAGAAGCGTGTCGCTCAGCCCGCTCCGAAGTTGGCAGCAAAAGCGGCGGCGTCTGTCGTGTCGACGACTGCGACTGCCGACCGGGCGCGAGCGCAGTCTACGCGCACCGCCTCGCCTGTCCAGCAGGGGAGCGCCCCGTTCGAGCAGCCTGGCTCGCCGTCTCCCGCTGCGAGTGACGCTCCGAGCGGACCTCAACGATCCGAGCGCGATGTCAGCGTCTTTGCGTCAACCCTTGCCGACAGACTACCTCCGCCCGTCGCAGAGGGCATCTCCTGGCTCGACGAGCCGCTCAAAAAGTCGCGCCGGAGTCCCCATAAGTACGGCTCGCGCGGTAGCGCACCGATCGCGGCAGAGATCGAGGCGCTCGAGTCAGAGGACCAGGTGGACGACCCGCTTGCTGGACCCGCCGCGCCCAACGGCCGCAGCCGGTCGAGCAGCTCCAACGGCGAGCGCGACGAGGACGACGCCGAGGCTGAAGCGGTTGCCAGAAGCCTGCTCAAAGGCAAGGGCAAGGCGCGCGCTTCGTCCATACGGCGGCAGGATGAGGACGCCGAGGAGACCCGGGAGGACGAGGAGTGCGTCTCCGCCGATGGCGCTCCTGACGAAGCGGCAACCCATGACGAGGTGACGGAAGACGAGGCGACGGAGGACGAGACTTCACCGCAGCACCCTCGTGGGGGCGGTCGTCCCGCGCTTTCCGCCGATGCTCCTCCGACCCGCAAGAAACCCCGTCTCGTCGGTTCCGCCTCATCGCAAACGATCCGCAAGCCCTCGCTCGCGGGCAAGAATCGCCCATCGGACGTTCCTACTCAGATCGTTCCGCACGTCGCTTTACAAGCTTCGCCTGCTCCGCCCTCTACCGCTCAGCGTCGCCGCCGCTCGTCCCCGCCGGCTTCCCAGTCGCGCGCACGGCCCACGCCCGGGTCTTCCGCTCGCTCGATTCGCGTGCGCAAGCCAACGGGCGAATGGTGGAACCTCGGCGCGCGCCAGTCGGACGCGCCTACGCCGGCGTTCGGGTCGAGCAAGAAGCGCTCGCGCCCGTCGGGGGCGCGGCGGTCAGACTCGCCGCACTACGTTCCGCAACGTGTTGCCGACGATGACGAAGAGGACGTTTCCGATGACGCTGAGCCGCGCCCGCCGCGCAAGAAGGTCAAGCGCAAGAGTCGCGTGGTGCTCAGCTCGGTCACGCCTCAGCCAGTCGACAGCGCTTCGCAGGACCAGCACGAGCGCGAGTTGGATATCGATGAGGAGGATGGCCGATACGAGCCGTCGCCCGGTCCCGCTGCAGGCAACTTCGACGACGGAGAGGACATTCTCGATGAGGAACAGGTCGACGAGGGCGTCCACTACGACGAGGCCGAGGAGGAGGAGGAGAATGACGCGCCTGTCAAGCCCGCCGCGCCCGTTCGCGCGCCAGCCAAGAAGCGCCGCAAGCGCAAGAGCATCGTCATGCCGCGCTTCAAGCACCGCAAGAGCGCCGCCGCCGCTGCCGCCGCCGCTTCGCAGGCCTCTGCGAGCCCGGCTCCGTCTGCACGTGCGCCCGAGCAGAAGTACATCTCGCGCGCGAGCGACGTCAAGGCGGCGCGCAGGAAGGCGGCGAAGGAGGCGAGGGCGGAGGAGGAGGCGGCGGAGATGGCCCACTCGCCCTCCCGCTCGCCTTCACCGCCGCGTCCGACGGTGCGCAAGGGCAAGAAGCAGGCGCCTGCGCAGTCGAAGAAGCGCAAGCGCGTGGTGCAGGACGACGACGAGTGGGGCGACGGCGAAGGGAGGAACGGGTACTACTTCTCGGACTGAAGGATGCGTCGCAGGAGTGCATGGCATGGGTAGCTCGCTTGTAGCCTTTTTGTTCCCTTCTCCTCGCATGCGCAACTTCTCGCTTTTCTCACTCCTAACCTTGAAGCACCTGCGGTGGAGCACGATATGTCGATACAACGCTAGCGCGAACAGAAACAACCTTCTACAACCTGCACGAGGGACGAGACCCTCGGCCTTTACGCCTTCTTGTACTCGTACGCATCCCAGCCGATCTCCTCGAGCTTGGCAACCTTTGCGAGGACCTCGTCCTCGAGCGAGTGCGAGTACGTCTCGAGCGCACGCTGGAGGCGCGGCTGGTACGTCGAGAGAATGCGGATGGCGAGGAGCGCCGCGTTGGTCGAGTTGTTGATCCCGACGGTCGCGCAGGGGATGCCGCGCGGCATCTGCACGATCGAGTAGAGCGAGTCGACGCCGTCGAGGACCGAGGCCTTGACGGGCACGCCGACGACGGGGAGGCTCGTCGCGCTCGCGACCATGCCGGGGAGGTGCGCCGCGCCGCCCGCGCCGGCGATGATGACGCGCACGCCGCGCTGCTCGGCCTGGTGCGCAAACTCCTCCATGCGCATGGCGGTACGGTGCGCCGAGACGATCGAGAGCTCGAACGGGACCTCGAACTTGGTGAGGACCTGCGCGGCGGCCTTCATGACGGGCAAGTCCGAGTCGGACCCCATGACGATGCTCACGAGCGGGTGCTGGCTCGAGAAGGGCTTGGCGGGCGACGTCTCGCGCAGGTGGGCGTCGCGCTCGGGCTCGGCGTACGAGCCGGGGAGGAGCGCCGCGAGCTCGGCAATCTGCGCGCGCACGTCGGCGTCGGACGAGCCGAGGACCGTGATGTGGCCCATCTTGCGCCCCTTCCGGCACCCGGCCTTGCCGTACATGTGCACGGCCGCGCCCATCGATACGGCTTTGGCGACAACACCGTCGGGCTTGAGGAAGTCGTCCTTGGTCGAGGACGAGTAGCCGAGAAGGTTGAGCATGGCGGCAGCGGGAGGGAAGAAGTTGATAGGCGGAAGCGGGAGGGAGAGGATGGCGTAGAGGTGCGCGACATACTGCGAGACGTTGCACGCCTCGATCGAGTAGTGACCCGAGTTGTGCGGTCGCGGCGCAATCTCGTTGAGCAGAAGCGAGCCTGTGGATCAAAGCTCGTCAGTCGCGTCATTGTGTCGCATTTCGCTGCGTAAAGAGTCCGAACGCGCCGCACCATCGCCCATGAGGAACATCTCGACGCCAAAGACACCGACGGCTCCCTCTCCCAATGCATCAATCGCCTTCTGTGCGTCCTCCTGCGCCCGCTCGTTGACCGACTTGCCGACGACGGCGTTCAGCCCGCGCTGCTCATGCCCGATGCCGTGCTGCGCGTCGACCGGCGGCCGCAGCGGCGCATAGACAATGTGGCACACCGAGTCGCGGTGGATCGTCTCTACGGCGGGGTACGCGCGCGTCTCGCCCGACGCGCCGCGCGCGACCATGACGGCGACCTCCTTGACGAACGGGGCAAACTTCTCGGCGTACAGCCGGTCCGTGAGCGGGCGTGCGCCGGGGAGCGTGAGGGACGAGGCGGGGACGAGGGCGTCGAGCGCGGCGCGCACGGCGGCCGGGTCGGCCGAGCGGAGGACATAGTTGCCCTTGCCGTCGTAGGCGAGGTGGCGCGACTTGAGCATGAGCGGGAAGCCGAACTTCTGGCCCGCCTCGAGGACCGAGGGGATGAGGGCGGCGAGCGGGTCGTCGGACGAGACGGGGGCGGAGGGCGAGGCCGAGATGGGGAGGAAGGGGGCGAGAGGGATGCCGCGCGCGGCGAGGTGCACCTTTTGCAGGTACTTGTCCTGGATAGTGCCGATGATCGAAGGCGAGGGGAAGACCTTGATGCCCTTGCCGGAGCGGCCGCCGGTCGAGGCGTACTCGTCGGCAACCTCCTTGAGCGCGGCAACGTTGACGTGCTCAATCTCGACGGTGAGGACGTCGACCTGCTGCGCGAGCTCGCGGATCTTGGCAGCGTCGGTAAAGGCGCCGTCGACGTGACGGAGGGGTGCCGAGGACGAGGCACAGGCGGGGAGGACCTGGGGCTGCGAGACCTGCTTGGCGGGTGCGGTGATCTCGGGGTCGAGGGTGATGACGGGGATGGCCATGGGCGATGCCGCCTGGAGGAGCATGCGGCCGAGCTGGCCTCCGCCTGTTGCGCATTGACGAGTCAAGGAGAGCGAGGGAGGGGTCAGCGGAGAGCCGAGGGAAAGAAGCGGATTGCTCGCCGTCGTGAAGCCGCCTGGCTCCTCCGAGCGGTAGAAGTAGCTCTTTTGCGAGCTCCAGCCGAGTCTCGAGTGCTCCCGCGCAGTGCAAAGGGTTGATCGCGAGCGAGGAAGCAAGGCGGTGCAGGGCGAGGCCAAGTCGGCGGCAACAGCATGGAACGAGCTGCGAGTTGGACAGAATGGCTAGTAAGCTCACCGAGCACGCCAATGACCTGTTCGTCGAGCATCCTGCGCTGTCGGTCGACGGGGACGAGGGTCGACCTTGTCGCGCTCATCTTTCCCAAGCTCGTCTCGCCGCGTCTGCCCTCGTCTCGCCCGCAGAGCCAGCGGTACAGCCGTGCAGCCAGTGAGCAGGCCACTGTGGACTGTGCAGCGCTCCCCAGGCTGACCCTCGACGCGGTTCGCGCGCAGTGTCGTTCCGCCCTTCGCTGCCCGTCCTCAAGAATACGTCGCGCAGTGCGCTCAACTACAAGCGGAGCCAGACGGGCCTGTACGACGGGCGTGCGATCCAGTCGGGCAACAACGTCGGCGAGACGTTCAACAACAAGACGCGCCGGCGGTGGCTCCCCAACGTCCACCTCAAGCGCCTCTGGTCCGACGCCCTCGGCCGCTCCCTCCAGCTCAAGGTGACCGCGGGCGCGCTCCGCACCATCGACAAGGTCGGTGGGCTCGACGCCTACCTCTTCCGCATGCGCCCAGAGCGCCTCGGCGAAAAGGGCATGCAGCTCCGCCAGCTCGTCCAGGACGCCCATGCAGACGCAAAGCAGGCACGGCGAGACGCGCTCGCAGCAGGCACACAGCAGCCTTAGGATCCTGCCCATGCCGCTCTCCCTCCTGTAGACTCTCTCTTGCGCCCCCCTCGTTGTTCGCTCGCACATTCGCATACCCCGCTCTCTCTGTAACGCATAGCAGTGCCCCTCCTCGCACTCGCAGAGAGGTCCCTACATGAGTCTCGCTCCCGCTGCCGCCTCCTGCACGACAAATCCGCCCGCTCCGCCGCCGAGCGCCGGGCTGCCCGCCTGACTCCCGCCTCCTCCCGCTCCGAGCCCGACACCCGCCGTGCCCAGCCCGCCGCCTCCCCTGCCCCAAGCGCCCATGCCCCACCCGCCAAGCGCGCCAAACCCACCGCCGCCGCCCGCATCCGGCGAAGACGGAGCGTGCCCCGGTACCGCCCCGCCGCCGCCGCCATGATACACCCCTAGCGCGACCGCCACGCCGGCGATGGCCACGCCGCCGACGACGAGCCACCCGTGCGGACCGAGATTGAGCCGTCCTGCGCCGCCACCGGGCACCGTCGCGCTCGACGAGCGCCTGTGCGCGCGACAGGCGGCGCGACGCCGCCGCTTTGAGGCGGACGCGGACGCGGGCGAGTCGACGAGCTCATAATCGTCGCCTTCGGCACCCTCGTCGTCGCCGTCGTCGCCTTCGTCGCTCATTTCGTCCGCCTCGTCAAACTCGGCGTCGTCCGCACGAAGCGGCGGTTTGGCCACGAGCGCCTCGGGGAAGACGATGCCCCCGCCCGACCGGATGATCTCCTCGGCCGCCTCGTCCCCCAGCGCGCCCGACTCGCTCGCCTCGTACGTGAATACGCACGAGTTGGGCCCGAGGACCTCGTCGGCGCGGATGCACCCGTCCCCCGCCTCGCCGCCCGGGGCGGACGCGGTGAGCGGATGCGCGCGCCAGTGCGAGAGGGCGGAGGCGATCAGGTCGGAGGCGAAGACCGTGCGGCGTGGCGGGCGTTCAGAGCGCGACGAGGCGGACGAGGCGCGGCGCGGGCGGGAAGGGAGGAAGACGACGCCGCTGCGCGAGGTGCGGTGGTCCGCTGTGGTCGACGCGCTCGACGTCGATGAGGTGCGGGTGCGCGCGAGCGGTAAGGGGTCAAAAGCTGGTCCGTCGATGTCCGGGTCGGAGAGCATCGAGTCGGTGAACGCGTGCAGGTCGTCGTCTTCGCCTTCGTAGCCCGAGAAGGACGAGATGCGGCTCCGTTCGAGCACATCGCCGTGGCTGATGACCGACTCGTCTAGCTCCGAGTCGGAAGTGGCGTTGAACGAGGGCGAGCGGGCGAGGTCGGACGACGAGGCGATGAAGGAAGCGGACGACATGAGATCTTCAGTCTCGGCGTCCGACGCAGCTGGCGCTGGCGGATTCTTTGCTGAGGGAGAGGGTTCGGGTGCGAGAACGATGTGCGGGAGCTGGGAAAGTGCAGAGTGAATGATGGCGGGATCGTCGTCGTTCGCTGTTGCAACCGCGACGACGTCGTCCTTCTTGGTGAGCAGGATCTGCGGGTACAAGAGTTCAGTGGGCAATGCGCATAGCGCCAGCGCAGAGACGCACAGCGACGACGAGATAGCAGATCATGGCGGGGTTGTGCGCGAGGAGAAAGTCGAACAGGCGCGAGATGACAGCGACCGACTCGAGGTCGTGACTGAAGAGGGTCAGCGCCCAAGACAACGCGAAGAAAGGCATAGAGGCGGCTCTGTGCACGCCAAAGTCAGCATTGAGCCCGTGTCGAACGGGGCAGTACGCACTGATTGATGATGCGGTACAGCTCGGGGTCCGCCTGCTCGACGATACGGTCGACAAGTCTGCAAAGCGAGGCAATGTCAGGGCAGGCCGTGCGAGAGATGCGACAATGCGCACTTCAAGTAGCCAAGTGTGGGCTCGAGCCCGCTGCCCATGTTGTCGCGAATGCGGTGCAAGCTGAGGCGCTCAGTCGAGGCGATGACCAGCTCTTCCTCCCGCAACGTAAGCAGCAAGACGGATACGATCTGCGCGACAAGCGTCAGTATAAGTCCGTGGCGTAGTGCGTATCCCGCGTACGTCGTGGTAGCCTTGGAAGTACTGCAAGGCTGGATGTCGTCGCAAGACCGTGAGGATGGCTGTTTCGAGCTGGCCGCGTAGCTCTTCGCGATTCTCGTCCGTCACATCTGTGGGCCGTCACGAGGTAAGCGTAGTACGACACACTCGCTCAGAGGCGTTACGAACCCTCTGGATAGCTTATGAGGCTCCGGGCGATGTCGAGATGGACCTGACGCTCGTCCTCGCGGACGGGAAGCGCCGCCAATGTCGCCGCAGCACCCTGTGCTGGATCGTCCTCGCGTGCACGCTGCTTTCCCTTGACGTCGCAGCCGAGTAAGACGGGCCTGGTGGGCAAGCGGGTCAGCGAGAAGAGCCAAGGGGGCTGAGGGGATGCGGCGAGACGCACCAAACCCGCCGTCGCAACTCGCTGTCCTCGAAGCCAGCGCCCTCGCTAGCCAGCGCCCTCAGTGTGGGCCTGTCGTCCCCCTCTAACGCCCGCTCGATGCGCTCGCGGTGCGAGAGGGTGTCGTCCGGCAGCGGCAAAGTGGGGAACACGGTCGATGTCGACGCTTCTGGGGCGGACTCTGCTACTGTGGGTGGGTGAACAGCAGTGTCTACTGCCGCTACGGCGGCCTGCATTGCTCGTCGGCGAGAAGCAGCGGTAGCGAAAGCCGTCAAGCCTCCGCTCACACAACGTTCGCTCCTTGCATTCGCTTCATTCTCGCTAGACAGCCTGTAAGAAAGCTATCTGCTCCGTACTCTTCGGACTCCCGGTATGAGTGCGCTCGATCAAGCCCTCGAGGCGTTGTCGCTCTCCGGGACTACTCAGGTGCGTCTCGTTTCGCGCCTATTTCTGGATGTGCTGGCTCACCGAACAACCTCATGCAGGTCGCAGTCGCGTCAGAAGGGCTACCGACGGAACCGCTCGAGCTCGCACGGTCTCAAGTCGAGTTGGCGTGCGATCAGGATGCGCCTGTCGACGAACGCGAGACCGCGCTGAAGGCGTTGCGAAGCTGCAGACTCGCGGAGGTGTGTGTCGGTCCACCTCTGCTGCTGTCAGAGTGCTGAGTGCTTCCTACCGTTAGGGCTGCGACCGCGTTCTGAGCCGCCTTCCGCCTCTGCTCCTCGACCCGACTCCTTCATTTCGCGCACAAGCAGCCGGCTGCCTCCTTCAGTACCTCAGCAGCGCATCAACGCAGCTTCTGCAGCCGCACGCTGCGAACCTCGCCTCAACCGTGACACGCGCCCTCGCCCAGCTCGCCCATCAGCTTGCTTCCGCGCCGTCATCCCTCTACCGATTCGCCTCTACGTGCATCCGCGTGCTCAACACCCTTGCCCTCAAGGCGTCGCTATCAGTCGAGACGATTGATACGATAACAGCATCGCTCGGCACGTGGTGCTATTTCGACGTTCCCGGGGGTCTCCCTTCTGCCCCGATACCGGCGCGAGGCCGCACGCCGGCATCGAGCCAGCTGGCGTTCGGAGTCATGGGTAGCTTCGCCCCTACCGCACTCACGAGACGGAGGAAAGGATCGGACGCTTCGATCGCGAGCTCCAGAGCCTCGTCTACCGGGCGCGACGGCACAGCTTCCGAAAGCGAGGATGGCCCACTTCGAGCGGACCGCCGGTGCGCGCGCTTTGCGCTTTCTTTATTATTTGGTAGCACTGGCTAACTCAAAAAGCAGGCAAAATGCGGCAAGAATCCGGCTCGAAGCTTTGATTTGCTTGCGCAGTCTCGCTCTAGTGCGTGTGCTTGTTTCCGACGCCAAAGCCTACTGCTTACAGTTGTTTCGCACAGGCAAATCCGAAAGCGCTGCACCGTCACTGGAGCCTCTTTCTTGCCGACTCTCCTTACGTCAGATCTCGCTCTACGCTCATCTCCCTGGTCGAGCATGACCCGTCCCGCTCGGTGCGACTGCAAGCCTGCGCTGCGCTTGAGGCGCTGCTCCAAGACTCTGCGGCATACCTTGCCATCGCTGAAGACAGGTCAGTCTATGCGAATCCTGCCCTCGCAAGGAACGTAGATTGACACCGTCCCACAGCTCGAACAAGACATCCTTCACATCGCTCTCGACAAAGATCGGCGAAACTGTCGCCGAGCTGCACAAGTCGCTCGCGCAGCTGCTGACGCGCCCTTCGCTCGCCAACGAGCCCGACCTGCACCTCGCGCTGCTCAAGCTATCGGCCAAGTTAGCCGGCAGCGCGCCGTACGGACGCATGCAGCGCCCGCTTGCTCAGCAAATCGCCAAGGCCGTCGTCCCGTCGGTCGAAGATGCGAGTGAGTCATTCTCCTTATCAGCCACGTGATCTTAGGCGCTCAAGCTCGTGCGCAGACAACGAGATCGCGGCCTCCGCCGCTGCGACGCTGAATGTCATCTTTACCCGCTACATGTCGACGAGTAGCAAGTCATACTTCGAGACGGAAAACCTGGCGGGACTGGCGTGCTCGCTTGCTGGAGTTAAGCGGAGCGTCGAGTTGCAAACGGCGGCCTGGATAATGTTTGCCACGCTCGTGCCTGCTCTGCCGCTGCAGGACTGGTTTGTGACGAACCTGACTCTTCTCTTAACCCGTGTTTGACAATTCATGCTCGTGCTGCAGGTCCTCCCTCGTCACGACGCTCTCGCACGTCTTCGACATCCTCGCTCCACCAGCCAAGGCCGCCCAAGCGCGCTTCCTCGCCGCGCTCTCACGCCTTCCGCCCGAAGCCCCGCCCCTCCCTGCAGCCTACGTCGACTGTCTCTTCTTCGCCCTGACGTCCCGCGAAGCCCCGGTCCGCGTCGCGGCGTACGAAGCGCTGCCCGGCCCGGCACTTGCGCGACATCTCGCCGAGCGGCGCGCAGCCGAAGCGGACGACGCGGCGCCGTTTAATCCGTGGCGACCGGCCGTTGTCTTTGCAGGGCGCGACACGGACGATGCCGCACGACAGGCGGCAATCCGCACAATCGGCCTGCTGGCAAAGGCCGAGCATGCACGACCACCGTCGCGTGAGACGCTCAGAGACGCAGTCGCCGTGCTCGTCGACGCGCTGCGGGCGGATAAAGCCTCGGCAAGTGCTGAGCGGGGTCAGCCCGAAGCTGTCACCAAGTCGCCTTTCGAGGGCGCGCCGGGTCAGATCGACCGTGGCGGGACGGCTTGGGCGCTGGCGAACTGCGGCGATGCGCTGGAGGCAACGTGCGCTGCGCCTCGCTTCGTGCACTCGCCTTCATTCTGGCTGACAGGTTTCTCTTCCAGCGACGCCGAGTTGTTCGAATTGCCGACGCTGCTGAATTGCGCAGTTGAGCTTGCGCAAGAGACGAGCAACGAGCAGGTGCGCCTGACTGTTCTGCTTGCATCGCCACAGTAACTCACCTCGTTGGCTGGCAGGTCTGCGTCAGTGCCCTACGCATGATCGGCTCCATCGTCAAGGTTGCTGCGCAAGAGGCGATCTTCAAGAAGGAACTTCTCTCCGATTGCACGCGAACGGTGCAGTCGGGCTTGTCGCATACCCTTTCAAAGGTACGTTGGTCTCGTTCCGCGCCCAGGCCCTGTCAGTTAAGCCAGAGTTGTCGCTCGCAGATCCGTTGGAACGCCGCCATCGCCGCCTCTTCCATCCTTCACCCGTCTGCCGGCCTGCCCGTCTCGTCACGAGACGACCTCGTCTCGTCTCTCGCGGCAACGCTCGTCTCCGACTCGAGCTACAAGGCCCGCATCCACGCCGTCAACGCCTTGCTCGCTGCATCAGTGCAGGGTCCTCTGCCTGAGGCAGACGACTTGGCGTCGCGAGCGCGAGATGTGGCAGACAAGGTGCGGAAGGACAGCGAGGAGGGCATCGTGCCCGTCCGGGAGAAGACGCATGCCGACTTGCTGGTCAAGCGGGTGAGCTCGGTTCTGGCTTCTGTCGACATGTTGGCATCGCTGACGCTGCCTGCACGATGTATAGCTTGAAGCGCTCAACCAGCGATTGACGCAAGCGGTGACGGAGCATGTGCAGTGAATGAAATCGTTGGACCCCAGACAGTCAGAGACGAATCCTCCGCAGAAGTCGCCTGAGGACAATGCAAAAGCGCTTCCTAGCAATTGAAAGCACGGCAAATAAGGCCCGAGACTTGATTTCCATCTATTTGATCAGCTGCGGCACCTACGACTACGAGTGCGCAAACGTTTTGGAGGTGAAGGAGTGGAGGAAGGAGGTGAGAATAGAAAAAACGAAGGAGAGGACGCCCGAGTTTGCCCAAGTTCAGGCGAACTCCTCTTGCACGGGTGCGAGGCTGCGGCGGAAGCGCATGCGGCGGGCCTGCGCAGCGCCCTCGCGGATGGTGGCGAGGTCATCGCCGTAGTACGATCCGTTGAGACCGGCCTGCGGCTCGATGCCCGCATCAAAGATGGAGTCCCAGTTACCGATGATGCTGCACGGGTTCAGTCAGCGAGAAGGCTTGGCGCTTTGCGAGGACCGGACGCACTCGTCGATGACCGGCTTGCCCGCGAGCACGAGGTTCTGGATAGCCGGCTCGAAGCCTCCCTGCTCGGCCTCAAATGCGGTGTAGGCGTCGTCCGACGCGTGCGGCGCGCGGTCGAAGTCGGACGCCGTCCGCAGGAGGATGATGCGGGAGTAGTCGACCAGTCCAGCCTTGTGGGCTGCGAATATCACGCTGCGTCAGAAGTGTTTACAACAATGTGGTAGGAGGCAAAATGCGTACCGCGGACCATAGCCTCGAGCGTTGCGTTGTCCTCCTGAGCTGTGCTGCAGTACTTGCCCTCGCCGCCCGTCATCAGGGACGTGTAGTTGCCCCAGGTCTCGGCAAGGAGGGTGCCAGCAAAGTATCTGTCTCGCAAGCTGTCAGAACTCTGCGTGTCCTCGGTGTTTGAGCAAATTTGACGTACGCGTCCGAGCAGAGGCTGCCACGCAGATTGGGAAGGTCGAAGGAAGGACGCCGTCGACATGGTCAGTCTCTGCATCCTGAGCAGTGAACAAGAGCACGCACGCATCGCACTGGGTAACCTTAGGCGGCTCGTTGGCCGGGGCAAAGTCGAAGCGCTTGCGGTAGTCCATAGCAACGGACGAGTCGTTAAGCTGGACATCCTTCGTGACGTTCATGACGCGCGAGAGCAGATTCGTGTTGAGCTCGAAGACCTCAGTGCCGTACAGACTGTCGACCTGTGAGTAGTGAGCATGATGTGAGTAAAGCACCTCACTCAAGCAGAGTGTGAAGGGTGCTTACATCGGGAAGCTGCCCAGGCATGGCAGTGCCAAGCGCCCAGTATCCCGTGGACCAGTTCGACGGCATCTGCCTGGCATCGAGCTCATATGCGAGACCAGACTGCACGCTGAAGCGGGCAAAGGCGGCAGTGCCGAGCGTGCCCTGATACGGGTTCATCCCAGCGATGCCCGCAATGAGGAAGTAGGTCGACGTCAAGTCGAACTGGGTAGACAGAGTCAAGGCCATGACTGTAGGGTGTGCGCAAGATGGTGAAGGGACGGATAGAACACAATCTGGTCAGCGCGATTGTTCTTTGCGGACGTGCGATAGACCGCTTCGTCTCGACCGATAACGGCGCAACGTACTCGTGGACGCAGCGTTGATCTCGGCCTCGCCCGTAGTGACGATGCAGGTCGTGCGCTCGCGGTCGCACGAGACATACGGGAAGAGCGGCGAGGCGCCCATGTACGGATAGTCGACCTGGAGGAGGAACGCGTGGATCAGCTCAAGTTCAGCAGCTGTTTTCCAGTCAATCTCACCTCGAGCTTGAGCGGTTCGAGCCAAACGTTGCGCTCGGGCGTGAACTGCAATCGAAACCCGTGAGCGAATGTCTGCGACGCGGATAGAGGTGCCGTCCTGACGCCCGCCTCACCATGCTGATTATCATGACCTTCGGCTTGATGACCACCTCGCGACTCGCCAGAGCATGTTCGACCACCGGCGCGGAGGCTGGAGCTGGTGCAGCGAGCGCGGAGCCCGCGAGCCCGAGAGTGAGGAGAGCCTTGATCGCACAGCGCATGGTGGCTAAGTAGAGTGCGCAGATCTAGGGAGCGACAAGGTCCAGCGCACTTGCACACACGGACAAGCAGGAAGGAGAGGGAGACAAGGCTTTGCTTGTTGGGGTCGCGCATCGAGCTAGCTCAGACTAGCGTTATCGGGACCACGAGGCAATCGCGAGGGCCCGACGGAGTCCTGCGCAATTGCGCCGACGAGGATAGAGCGCTGTGCTATTCTTGCACGTCCGACGCGCGGGATGCGGGACGAGGGGCGGAGGATGATCGGCGAATGGCCGAGCGATGAAGGCCGGCCACCCGCTCCTCCTTGAAAGCCGAGCAGGCACTGTCTACGTGCTCCAGAAATCAGAGAGCGGGCGCAGGATCTTTTCCAGCACTTCTACGAGAAGTGCGGAGTTATCGGCAGGACCGCGGCCGGGTCGTCGGCTTGGTTGTCGGGAGGTTGTCACACGCCTGTCCGACTCGATCGAACTACGGGCGTATGTACACGATGCACATGAATGCTTACTACACTCGCTCAAGAGAGAAGGCGATCACAGTCGGATAGTCTGCTGTCGTCGAGCACTTCCGCGCGAAGACGACGTTCCTCCCCTCGCAACATGCAGACGGCCTTATTTCATTCGCACGGAGTATGTATGACGTCTGTACAGGAGATGAGGAGGTTGGGCCGAGACGGATGGGTAGGAAGGCCGGGAAGACGGCCGAAAGGCGGGCGGGATCGCTCAGACTTCAAGGTGGCCGCCGTCAAGTTGCCTGTTGACGTGTGCCTCTCGGCTCGGCGTTGCCGCTCTTTCCGGCACGCAAGCTGAAAGCGAGAGAAGCGGACCAAAGCAACGGAGAGAATAAGGCTGCTTCTTCTGCTCGTCCCGTTGCTAGCGCCTTCGCAAGCACATGATGAGCACAAAGCTAACGGCGACAACAACCTTCTTACAGCTAGCGCTGCTTGCAGTACAATCATACTGTCCGGGGCGCTGCATTGCAGCGGACAAAGCGGCAGAAGGAGGCGCATATGCGGCGTGAGTAGGATGCGAAAGTCGTCTGTTCCGAGAAAATCGGCACATCCGCGCGCTGATTGGTCGACGAACAAGGCTGCGCTGCCGCCCCAGTAGCGCGACGTGGCCCCCACCGGTGTCAGGGTTCTTGACACGGGTGGGGGTTGAAAGACGCGTCTTTCTGTCGTGCGAGCCACGGTAATCAGGCAGCAAGTCGGAGCGACGAGTGCGGCATACGTGCGGTGGGCCGGTGTGCCTCTGGTGCAGAGCCCGGACCTTCAGCGCGCACTGCATCATTCATAAAGGGCGAAGGCTGCGACGCGGAAGCGGCATGCCGAGCGTTTCCCCCGTTTGAACAACCGGAGAAACAGCACGCACAGCGGCGTCCTCGCATTGCAGGGGTCCCAGGTTCGGCGTATATGATGCAGTCTATATTTCGAGACGATGACCGATGCTTTGGAGTGTCCTGGTAGCCCCTCGAGCGAAACGAAGACATCGGTGCAGAGGACTTCGAGCGCGAAGGATTACGGCACGAGCACTCGTAAAGGGCCCGATCAGCTTACGGCGGGCGAGCAGCTCCACAAGTATCGAGCAGGCCTGACATCCGGCCAAGGGAAGACAGTCGCGAGCAGAGCAGCGAGAACCTTTGCCAGAACGGTCCGACGCTTCGTCGCGTTCAATTGTGCTGAACCCGGAGATCCTCCTTTGCCTCGCGGTGAGTGCAGTGAGTCACAGATGACTTGTTAAGTCCCCACGCGGGGATACACTAGGTTAAGAAGCGGAGGCTGACTGCCGCCGACAAGTGCAAGCAAAGTGCAAGGGATGCGAGGTAACCCCGCTGCTGACAGCTCCTTCGGTACAACAATCAGTGAAGGCGCAAGCTGATGACGAGCACTTCAAGCAAGAGTAGTGTGCGAAGCAGCCAGTTTTGAAGCGGGCCGATGGATCAACAACGTTGACCCACAGTCAATGTGCCGTTCACGCGGTGGGTTTCAGCCGGAGAGGCTGCAGCGGCGCTGCAGCAGCAGTCAGACTGCTCTGAGTCGGCAGCGGCACCAGAAGAGAGTGCGACGAGGGCTGGCGGGCTTGGCGAATCGCTGCCAGCCCGTCAGACCGCCGGGATGCAGGTGCGGGCTGCGTCAAGTTGCCTGCGGAGGCAGAGGGCAGGCTACAACGCTCGTGGAGAAAGGGACGGACAGAGCCCATGGAAGCGAGAGGAGGCAAGTGAGAAGAGGGAAATGAGAGGAGGGTGAGAGGAGGGAAGCGAGAACGAGGAGGTCTCGCCACTCGAGGGCCCAGCACTGGCTGCCACGTACAGGAAGGATCGCACACAACAGCAAGCAGTTACACCATGCCACATACAGATTTGGTTCTACTCGTCGACCATCATCTGCTGCTCGGCCTCCTCCTCATCCTCGTCCGGCCCGAAGAGGTTGCTGGCCTTGTCCTTCTCGTCCTCGGCCATCTCGTCGTCGAGGCCGTCGTCGATCTCCCCGTCGGCGATGGGGTAGTCGTCGTCGTCGAGCTCGTTGTAGAGCGACCAGAGATACTTGAAGTGAGCGTCTTCCGACAAGTCTTCGTCGGTCGAGTGCGCCTCAGACTGCGCCTCGTCGTCGCTCGAGTGCGCCTCGGACGACTGCGCCTCGTCGTCGCTCAAGTGCGCCTCGGACTGCGCCTCGTCGTCGTCGCTTGCGTGGAAGTAGCCGTTGATGCCCTGCGTTGTCTTGACGAAGCCCATGCTCGCAATGGTCGTCGCCTTCCAGATGTCGTCGAGCGGGTAATCCTGCAGCTCCACGTCAGCGGAAGACTTTGCAAGAAGGCGAGACCTCTCGCGAGACCGAGGGAAATAGAGGGAGACGCACGGGGCGAAGCGCGAGAGCGATGCTGGTGCGGTGCGATCCGATCCAGTCGTGGACCTGGCGCCACGTGCGCACGTACTTGCTGCTGAGGTTGACGGCGAGGACTGCATCGCTGATGTGGAAGACGCTGTTGGTATCGAGGGCAACACGGTACGCGCTGCTCAGAGGCGAATCAGCCGAGTGGCCGGGGGACATCCGCATCAAGCTTCTGCGTACCTGACGATGGCCTTGTACTCGCCGACCGAGAAGCGCTGGAAGTAGCCGCTCGTCTTGCGGGTCTTGGCGAGCTCGCCATTGCGTTGCTGCATAGCAGCCTGCAACTTGGCGGCGAGGGCGTTGCCGTGCGTGCCAGCGCGCCCCTCCTTCGCGAGCTGGAACCCTGCGCACGTCAAACGAGTCAGTCACGCCAACTCGAGCGGCTTGCGCAAGCCGATGCACGCACAGACCTCGTCGAGGAACTTGCGCGCACGCTTCACTTCGTCCGAAGCCGTCTTGACGTCGGTGATCTTGACGCCCTGACTGATGAGGCCGAGCAGGTTCTTGAGATCCGACGTGCCATAGCCGTTCTTCTTTTCAAGGTACAAACCAGCGACGTTGTCAGCGTGGCGAGACAAGAGAGTGAGGAAGGAGGGTGTGCTCACCTTGGCGACCTTGCCGAAGGTCACGTTGATCGAATTGGGATCGTTGACGTCAAAAGAGTAGACGTGGCGGACCTGGTCGAAGGACGAGATGGACTGCATATCGGCCACGCCCGCAAGGATTACGAGGGCAGCCTGGCGGCATTCCGTGCCGCCGTAGAAGACTGCATGAAGGTAAGGTGGACCGTCAGTCAGGCTCGGTGCGGTGTTTGCGCGCGAGCAAACAACAGGCCACCCAGAGTAGGACGTACGCGAGAGCGAGACAAGGTACTCGACCAGCTTGTACTTCTTCGGCGTGCCCTGCTTGTAGTTGGGCCAGAGGCTCAAGTGCTCCTTGATGTCCTTGAACTGAACGACGCCCGCCTGTAGGGGTCCGGTGAACGCGAGTCGCGGAGATTAGCAACCTCGTCCTATGTCGCAAGCATTGACATCTAGCATTTGGCGATGGGGAGGGGACGCACGTCAACAAAGACCTCGGTAATGAGCTGGAGCGTCTCCGGGAAGAGCTTGGGCATGCCCTGCTCTGAAGCAGAAGATGTCAGGATTGTCGTCCATGCGAATGAGAAGAGAGAACGCACTGGCCGTCGTCTTGAGGATCTCCTGGACGGTCGTCGACAGGCCCGAGACGGGGTTCTCCGCGACAAACTCCTTCTTCGCGGGCGACGTTTTGAAGCGGATCGAGTTGGACTGCGTCGCGTCGACCGGATCGAATCCTGTTTTGCCAAGGTCAGAGCGTACTTTGTGTGACCGGGGCAACTCTGAGCGCACCGGCGAGGCAGCGGACGGCCTGGTTGAGCGCAGTGGGGCGCGTCGTAGTGAGGAACTTTGAGATGAGCGAGCCCGGCATGAGGCGTTTGCCGGCGAGCGGGTGCAGGGACGAGTCGCCGATGTACGAAGTGTCCTTGGGGAAGCGCAGGAGGTTGCGAACCTTGCGTAGCCCGCCGGCGAGCTTTTCGTTCACCGGGTTGCGCGGTGGCATGCTGTACGTTTGCAAGTGGAGGGAAGGGTCGAGTGCGAGGTAGTGAAGGCGGCTAGTCGGTTGCTGAGCGACCTGCCGGTAGCGCAAGAGCTAGTGAGCGTCGCCGTGTCTCCGCTCCACGCGGTCAGAGGCCTGAGAACGATGCGCAGACCAGTTTCGTGACGCGTCACGGGGAAGCGAGAGGAGTGCGGAGGAAGAGAGGGATGGGAGGAGCGAAGGAATGCGATGGCACGCCACGTCTCTGCACATGTACACGTCTCAAGAGCAATGCGCAACTCACTTTACCACAGGAGCGACGAGAGGGAAGGGAGAAGGGAGAAGACGCGAGGACGCGCCGTCGCGCGGAAGAGGGTCGAGCGTCGGCGGCTTCACTCTTGATGCAAGAGCCTCCCAGCCCTCAGTGCAAGGTCAGAGACGCGTTTGAAGCAGAAGCAGGACGCGCTGAACATGCAGTGCCGCTCGAAGAGCGATGTTGCGGAAGCGACGGGCTGCTCGATCTGCGTCGAGGGCGACGACGAGGAGACGGAGCTGCGGCCGTTGCACTCGCTCGCATCCGCTCTTCGGCTGCCAGCTCGACGTACACAGCGCGTTCCGCAGCAGATCCCACAGCCGCAGACGCAGACGCACACAGCTGGTCCTCCACCCAGAGCATCCCGCTACCGGCTAAGCGCGCTGCGACCCGCGAGATGAAGACTCCCTCCGCGCAGACGCCGCGCGACCCAGGTACGCAAAGTCGGCGCGAGGGCACCGACGCTACGCCTCCTTACAAGAAGGCAAAGAAGAACGAGCCGGCGAAAGCGAGCAAGACGGTGAGGGCGTCGGCCGTCGGCAGCGAGGCGAACGACGCGACGACTCCGACGCTGCACAAGGTGACATCGTCGAGGGGAGAGAAGGGCAAGGGGAAGGGTAGGAGCAACGACGTGGGCGCTTCCGAGGCGAGCGGGGACGCGGGCGGATCGCCGACGGCCAACTCGGCCAAGGGTGCGTCGCTTGCTCTTCGCGCCTGTTCTATCCTGATCACCCGAATACACAGACGCGCCCGAGGATGTCGAGCTCGATGCGCAGCCCATCCAGCTTGAAGCACTCGAGGCGGCGAAGACCTACTTGGACGATGTTGTCCGACCTCTTCTCGCGGGCGAAATGACCCAGGAGACGGCGGTGCGTCCAGTACCGAGCCGAACCACGCTGCGTGCCTCGGCTGATGTGCACACGCCTGCAGGACCTCTATCTGGCACTGTGGCAGGTCGCGCAGCAGCTCGAGGTGCTGCGCTCGCCGGGCAAGTTCAGGTTCGTCGAGCCCATCGTTCCCCCGAAGGGTCAGAGCGGCCTAACGTCGACGCGCACAGCTTGCGCAAGAGCTCGACATCGTACTCGAAGCTCGAAAAGATGTACTCATGGGCGAGTCGCAGCTGGCCTGCCGTGATGAGCGAAAAGACGACCTACGCGCTCCCGTAAGTCGGACTCTGACCTGCATCCACTCGGCGCTGAGATGACAGAAGGCCCCGACCCGCGCTCGCAGGAACGGACGTGTTATCGATTGCCAGTACGACCTCATCGCATTCTTCTTCACCCTCTTCACGGCGCCCCACCTCGTCAAGGTCTACTGCTCGTACGTTCCACCTTCACAGTCCTAGCCGACCTCTGAGATTGACTATCAACCTGCGATAGTGCGGCGGCAGCTGCGAGCAAGGGAAAGTTAGCGAGATGGAGCGCGAGCGCAGACGAGCTCTCGCTCGGCATCGACATGTGCAAGGTTCTCACGAAGTGCTGCTACGTACTCGAGGTTCGTCCACAAGTCCTGATTGTCTGAGTTGATCCTCACTTGCTTGCCCCTGCAGGGCCCCGGAGCGTACTACGGCATGACGGAGAGGTCGGGCGAGGTCAGGGAGCAGGAGCATGGAGATGACTGCGTCTCGCTCAAGGTTGCAGAGGCGAAAGACGGTACGTGTCTCACGAGTACTTGGCCGACCGGACATGAAGTTGACAATCCTCTGCGAGTCCAGCGATGCCGTGGCTGAGCTGGAAGCGCAAGGCTTGCTACGTCCCGCCTCCCGACCTCGCCGACTACTTTCCCGCCTTCCTCCTCTTCTACATCGAACATGGCTTGATCGTTGTCGCAGACGCTGTCGAGAGCGGGCTCAACACGAACCTCTTCGACCATCAGGCGTTTGAACACCTCGCTACGGCCGGCCAAGCCAAGGATTTTGTCCTCCGCGTTCTCGACGACCTCTCGCCGAAGGACAAAGACGGCGTTCGTCGCCGTCCCGCGGTACGCTTACAGGAGCGCGTTCTGTGACCACCTTGCACACTTGCCTGACGAACTCTTCTTCCCATAGAACGGCCGCACGCTCCAGCGCACCTACTTCACCAACGACGCGGCCTTCGAGAAATACGCCAAGCTTATTCCGGTTCAGCGCGGTACGATGCGCGGCATCTTCGAGGGGACGGTTTGGGCGTGGCACGTACGGGAGATTCTCGCGCAGGAAAGCTTGGACCTCTCGATTTGGCCGACGTCCCGCCTGCCGAAAAATCTCCTCCCGACTCGCGAGGAGCGCGCGGCGCGCAGCAGGTCGCGCAACGTCAACATGAACGGTTTCGGCGACGACAAGCTCTTCATGAAGGGGCGGGCCGTCGACAATCAGAAGCAGGTCAACGTGCGCCACAAGCGCAAGCAGGCGACGGCTGCGACTCAGTTCGGCCCGCAGAAGGCCCGTAAGGAGTCAAAGCGCGCGGTGGCCGGAGAGGACGTCGGCGACGACTGGTTCGACCTGATGGGCGGTGCTGCGGCGTTCGGCATGGAGGAGGACGAGGGCGAGGAGGGAGGACGCGGTGCGGAGGACGAGGACGAGGGCGGCGAGGACGAGGGCGGCGAGGACGAGGGCGGCGAGGACGACGACGAGGACGCGGACGAGGACGAGGACGAGGACGAGGAGGCTGAGCACGAGTAGACCACTCTAAGTCGTGTGTCTATCCCTCATGCATTCGGCTCTGTGTAACCCGCTTTCTCAGGTCTCTACGCGAGCACTCTGCAGCGACGGTCTGTACGCGAGAATTACACAAGTTGGCGATACACGGGCTGGCGGGCTCTACGCGGCGGAGAGGGGGTTGCCGTCCAATTGCCTATTGACATTGTAGCATGCCGAGATCAATCCGATGAGAGAAAATGCCTGTGGGTAGTTCGCAAGTTGCTCTCCTCCTGATAATAGGAAGGAGTGGGAAGAGGCAAAAGCGGAGGAAGAGCAAGTCAGAAAAGCGTTCCGAAGCGGCGCCCGTGCCGTTTTCAATGGCACGACGCACCTTTGGAGATCTCCTCAGAGATGAGTCCGACATGGTTGAGGTAGCCGATAAAGTCCTCAAGCATCGTGACCGACTTGTTGAGCTGCGTTGGTTCCCACTGCCCGGCGCGGGCAAGCGCCTCGACGAGCCAGAGGGTGCACCTTCGAGCACATAGGCGTCAGCACAACGTACTGTTTGTGTCGTAGCAAGACATACATGGTGAAACTGCCCTCCTCTGCGCGCGAAGCAGGTTGAGAAGGTAAGCCTCCGCATGATCGCCAGACAGCAGCTGAGTGCGACGTACCACCGCCGCCCGTTCCATCGTCGACCTTCTCGGTATCGTAGCGGTAGACAAGGTTGTTCTCGCACAAGCCGCCGCGATCCTTGGGGCGCATGATGGCCTTGAGCGTGTTCTGGAAGCGCGGGTCGTTTGCCGTTGTAAAGAAGACGAGAGGTGCGATGAGGACGGCCGCGTCAAGCACGTCGTTGTTCTCGTACGACTGTGAGAAATGCCCGAGCTCCTTGTTGTATCCGCGAGTCTGAATCTCGTCGTACAGTTGGTCGCGGCTCGCGAGCCACTTGTCGCGATTTGGGCACGGAAGGGAGCGTTTCTCGGCAAGGCGGAGCCCGCGATCGAGTGCGACCCAGCACATGATTTTGCTGTAGAGGAAGTTCTGCTTCTGGCCGCGAACTTCCCAGATCGACAGGTCGGGCTGGTCCCAGATCTTGTTGACGTAGTCGACGATGTCGCGCACGAGTACCCAGTCGTCGTATGCGAGCGGCTTCGACATCTTCTGAGCGAGGTAGACGGCATCGAGAAGCTCGCCGTAGATGTCGAGCTGGAGGTGGTCGGCGGCGCCGTTACCGATGCGGACCGGCTTCTGCCCCTTATGCCCGTCGAGGTGCGACAGCTCGACCTCCGGCATGTCCTTCTCGCCGTGAATGGTGTACCTGTGTGCAGCTGCAGGTCAGAGGCTGCTCGTCCAGCGCGGGTAGTCGCCCGTGAGGAGGCTCGCGGACCGGACGTCCACTCGAGCGATTGAAAGCGACTCCGAAAGGCGAGACAAAGCGAGAGCGATCCACTTACATGATCTGGAGACCGCCATCGGGGTCGCGATTGCGCATGAGGCCGCTAAGCCAACCGACGTACTGGTCGGCCTCCTCAGTGAAGCCGAGACGCAGCAAGGCGTACACGGTGAAGCTCGCATCGCGGATCCACGCAAAGCGGTAGTCCCAGTTCCTTCCTGCGCCATTGAGGTCCTCTGGGAGCGAGAATGTCGGCGCGGCAACGATCGCACCAGTCGGAGCGAAGGTGAGGAGCTTGAGGCAGAGAGCGGCGCGGTGCACGACCTCGCGCCAGCGACCCTTGTAGGTGCAGCGCGCGATCCATGTGAGCCAGTAGGTCATGGTCTCGCGGTGGAGACGGTCGACAAGAGCCTGGCTGAGTGGAGGGTCGAGCGACGAGTTCGGCTGTGTCTCGCCGGAGAGGTCGACGCTGCGGTCGGGCACATCTGATTTGCCAGTATGCAATGTTTAGTTTAGAGAGTCAGGCAACGAGGACGAACGAGAAGAACGCACTCTCGTTCTTGCGACCCTCGCCGGATGTCTCCGTCCGCCCGTCAGACCTGGGCGGTTCGCGAAGGATGAACGTGACGCTCTGCCCTTCCTTCAGGGTGAATTTGGCCGTAACACCAAGGCTGCAAGAATTGAGATAACGTGTCAGGACAGCGCGCGACCCAAGGTGCTGCAAACGAAGACGTACCCCTTGTGGCCGCGCTCGCTGAGATCGAGGTAGTCCATCTCGACGACCGGCTCAGGCTGGTCCTCGGGTCCGTGCTCGCCATTGCTGACGACCCAGCGCAGGTCGAGGTCGAGGTGCTGCGGACACTTGAAGTCGGCACGCTGGGCCTTGTTGTCGAGCGACGTCTCGTGCGAAGCGCGGGCGTAGTCGAAGGCGGGGGCGCACTCCATCGTGAAGGTCAGGCTGCCGCGGATGGTCGTGACCTGGCGGACGAGCCAGGGGAGGAAGGTCGGGTCCGACTTGCTGGCCGCGAGCGGCATGTAGTCTGTGATTCGAGGTCGACGTCAGCTCATTGTGTGTGAAGTTCTGCAAAGTAGAGATGGAGGCGCACCGTCAATCTGACCGACACCCTCTTCGGACAGGAACTTGGTCGCGAGGACGTCTGCAAAGCCAGACGAGGCGAAAAGAGGATGCGACGTAATCAGCATTTTTTATGACACGGAGGGGCCGACCGGACGCACTCGTGCTCGGCAGGTACTGCTGCTTGGACTGCGTCTCGTTGTCGGTGCGGATGGAGAAGTGCCCGCCCTTGTTCTTGTCGAGGATACGCGCGAAGACGGAAGGCGAGTCGAAGTGCGGCAGGCACAGCTGCGCGATCGTTCCCGAGATGGAGACGAGCGCCGCCGTGCGCATGTTGCCGACAAGCCCGTGGTCCTGCAGTGAAACGAGATCAGCTCCTCACGAGATACGGGAAGATCAGCACGAGCGGGTAAGCCCACTTGAGCATCCGTGTAGCCCGACGGGTAGCGAGCGCCGCTGTGGGCCAGAGTATAGACAAGTCAGCAGCGTCCATAAGGCTGCTCACCTGTACGAGCAAAAGTTGGCAGAACCGGGACGAGGAGACGAACCCGCTGCGGTTCGGCTTGACGACCATTCTTGCGGGATGTCTTCGAGTTCTTCGGTGGTGCAGCAGGAATCAAGAGGCACAGCAGGAGCAGGTCTGGCTTCCTCGAGCGTCGTGGAAGAATCAGAGAGGACGAAGAAAGGCCCGTTCGGATGACGTTCCCCACCCTAAGGAAGGGGCAGGGGTCGGCGTCGGCTAAGCTGCGGTGCTCGGTTCTAGCAAGCTGAGGCTCAAAGCCAGGGGATCATATCCGGATTTGAGCGGTGATTCTTGTGGCAGAGTCGTTTGCTCGAGATGATCGTCGCGCGGAAGAGGCGGTGCAGACACCCGTATTCTTCGCATCCCCGAGAGTATCTAGGCAGCGCATAACAGCTTAAAAAAGACTCACAAGACGGCCACGGGGTTCAGGGAAGCCTCGCTGGTCGTTGTTGCTGCTTTCGCTCATCAGCTTGCAGCTTCTGATCAGCTTACTGTCTTCCTCCAGCGCACAAGCTCTCTAGCGCAATGCCGTCCATCACGACCCGCACGTACGGCTCGCGTGCCAGCGCGCACCCAATCCCGGTCGCACAGCAGCTCCTCGCATGCTGCGAGCGCAAGAAGACGAATCTCTGCGTCTCGGTCGATGTCACCAAGAAGGCGGCCCTCTTGCGCATTGCCGACGCCGCTGGTCCCTACATCTGCTGTGTCAAGGTGCGCCGCCGCGCCCACTCTTGCTTCACGAGCTTGTAGTGACCCCGTTGTTCCGCAGACCCACATCGACATTGTCGAGGACTTTGACCAGGACCTCGTGCAGCAGCTGCAAGCGCTGGCAGAGAAGCACGACTTCTTGATCTGGGAGGACCGCAAGTTCGCCGACATCGGTGCGCTGTGTTTGCCCACCCCGTGCTGTCGCACGGCTGACCCGCTCCTCACGCAGGCAACACGGTCCGATTGCAGTACTCTTCCGGAATCTACAAGATTGCCTCGTGGTCGCACATTACGAACGCGCACCTGGTTCCCGGCGAAGGAATTCTCACGGGTCTCGCATCCGTCGGCCAGCCCCTCGGGCGTGGCCTGCTCCTCCTCGCCGAGATGAGCGCAAAGGGCAATCTCGCGACGGGCGAGTACACGGCCAAGAACGTCGAGGCGGCACGGAGGTTCCCCGAGTTTGTCATGGGCTTTGTCGCTATGAGGAGGGTGGACGAGCGGGAAGAGACGGCCGGCGGGGTTGCGCCGGGAGAGGGCGTGCGTCTCCTTCCTTCTTCTCTTAAGGGCTCAGATGCTCACAAATCTCTGCGCCTAGGCCGACTACGTCATCATGACCCCCGGTGTCGGGCTCGACACCAAGGGCGACGGCATGGGCCAGCAGTACCGCACGCCGGACGAGGTGGTTCGCGAGTCCGGCTGCGACATCATCATTGTCGGGCGCGGCATCTACGGCGGCGGGGACGGCAACCCGGACGAGGAGATCGTGCGGCAGAGCAAGCGGTACCAGGAGGCCGGGTGGAAGGCGTACGAGGACCGTCTCAAGCAGTGAGCGCGGCGGCGCAATGTGGGACTTGGGCTTTGTATGTGCTGCATTGTATCATTGGCACTCGCCGACACGCTTCAGGCAACGAGAGAGGGTTCGCTACCGCCGCTTGACCCTGTGCTTCGGTCCGGACCCCGTCAATCCTTGCGTGAAGTCTGGCAGGTATTTGTCGCTGCTCGACTGCGACAACGCCGGCTTCTTGCTCGGCCGCACCGCTGCACTCGCTGTCGAACCGAGAGCGAGTGACGGGAAAGGTATGGGTCGCTTCACGCCCGCCGTCGAAGCTGATGCGCGGCCTGCTGGCGCGCCCCGAGCAAAGTAGGACGACTCGACAATTTCGATGTCGCTGCTGCTGTCGTCGAGACGATCTCGAGGTGCTGCGTCGGTCTGGCCGCTCGGTGCGACATTCTCGTCGCCCTCGCGCGGGTCGTCGACATACTCGAGGTCGTCATCCGAATCGTCTAACGCGCCGTCAGCCACCGCGGGCTCCTCGTATGAGACGTCGCAGTCGTCCATCGGCGTGCGCACGTGGCGCTTCTTGCTCGGCGAAGCGAGAAGCAGCGAGTTGGTGTTGATGCGGAAGGGCGGCGGGTTGGCCGGTTCGCCAAATGGCGAAAGGGTGGTGCGCGAGCGCTGGCGGGCGAGAGGCGACTTTGCTGAGGCGCATGCTGGAGGAGGGGATGCGATCTTGGGTTCTTCGGGCTCGCTGTCCGAGGCGATGATGCCGCGCTTCGCCTGCAGTTCCTGGCGCTGCGCCTTGAGCTTCTTGTTCTGCAGGACGGTCCAGCGTTAGCGTCCCCTCAGCTGTAGCATGATGGACCAGTACACGCACCTGCGCTCGCAATACCGCATTGGCGCGCTCGAAGCGTTTCCGCACGTTGAGCTCTTGCTGCAACTGCGACTGAGTCGACGCGATCTGGGTCCGCGCTTCGGCCTGCGCGGCGGCGGCATCTTGTCGTGCCTTCGCGACTCTGATGTCGGCGAGCTGCTCGGCGTCCTGCACCTTCTTCTCGAGTCCGTCAATCTTGCCGTTGATTCTGCGCGGTCGCTGTTGGGCTTAGCTCGGGTGACCGCTGTCAAGATAGAGTGAGAGTGCGCACTTCAAGTTCTCGCGATCCTTGTCTCTGATTCGGTGCTGCAGCGCCTTGATCGTCGCCCGCCCGTCCTCGCCCGACGCCTCGATTTGATCTCTAAGCGTCTTCTCCGTCTGCTGCCACTCGATCTGCGCCGTGCGGAAGTCGTTCTCGAGCTCGGTGCTCCACTGCTCGGCGTCCTTGCAGCGCTTCTCGAGCTCCCCAAGCTTGTGCGTCACGAGGTCGTACTGGACCTTCGAGACGCTCGTCGCGCGCAATTCGGCGAGCTCGTGCTTGAGTGCCTCGATCTGCTCCTCCCTCGACATTTGACCCAGTCCCTCGTCGTCCGAGTTGTCGGCCGCGCATCGCTCGCAGTATGGCTGCCCGAGATAGTCGAGGGCGTCGGCCTCGACCTCGGCTCTCGCGCCGTCGAGGTCGCGCTGCAATTCGCTGATCTTGGCGCGCTGCTGGCGGACAGTGTCCATCGCCGCTGCCCACTGTCGGCGCAGGCGGCTCGCCTCGTCTGACGGGCCGGCCGCCGCGCCGCCGTCGATCGAGCTCGTCTCAGATTCCTCATCGGCGTCGGCAACGTCGTCGTCCTCGTCGTCCTCGACGACCATGCGCGCTTTGCCCTTGCCCTTGACATCCTTCTTGTTACGCGCCTTGTCGTCGTCGCCGCCCGGCGCGTCCGAGCTAGGCGCGCCGTCTGCGGCGGGCTGGATGTAGAGGCGCAGGAGCGGGAGAGGCTCGGTGAACCTCGAGCCGGGCTTCTTGTCCTGTTTGACGTTGCGGAGGGTGCAGCGGTTCGGGCAGCCGATGTTGTAGTCGCTTACGGCGTACCATTGTTGCAAGCAGGCCTGTTGACGAGGACGAGATGGTTAAGTGAGAGCCCCTCTCCGCGAGGCAGATCTGTGCAGGCGCACGCACGTTGTGAAAGACGTGCCCGCAGCTCGTCACGGCGACCCAGTCCGGCTCGGGCCCTTTGCCCGGCGCATAAGGCTTGGACGAGAAGCACACTCGGCACTCGTGCATCACGCGTCGCCGCTGACGTGGACGCGTCGAGACGATCCAAAGATGGTCCTGAGGCAGTCGAAGAACTTCGCACAGTCAGAAGGGGGCCGTGACGAGGGCGACGCTGCCTGATGAGGGCGGAAGTGGGGAGTCGGTGAGAAGAGGCGGATGCGGATTCTGCGACCGTATGCCGGTGCAGTCTCGGCTGCTCAAGCAGTGCAAGCGCGCACAAGCAGAGTCCTGGCTGCACAGCGATACGAAAGTCGGGAGCCGACTTGTGTTTACGGACGAAGGCACGCAGGGTGATCGTCCGCTTGTCGGTCCGCCGTTTGGTGAAGACGTCTTCGTACTATCCGAGGGAGTTTCGACACGTTCACGAAGCAACCGAAGGCCGGCGAATGCCCGAGGGACATTTTCGCGCATCTGCGCGCCGCGCTCGCTCTCTCTCTCTCTCTCGCGCATAGTGCGCAAGACGCTCCAAAGCACTGTCTCGAGTGCACGATGCGAGGGACGCGCATACTACAACCGCAACGCTCACGCCTTGCTCCAGTGCAGCGTCCAGCTCGAGAGGATCCTCCGGCGGTTGACCTCGGCCGGCTGCAGCCCGGGCGTGCCGTACGTCAGCGGGCGGAGGAACCAGTAGTTGGCGACGAGCGCCGCCGTGACGACGAAAAAGGCGAGCACCATGCCCTTGCCGACGTGGGCGCGCTGCCGTGGGCGGCGCCGGACGAGCGGGCCCGGGACCGAGACGGGGTAGTTGAGCGAGTCGCCGCAGAAGAGGAAGTGGAAGACGACGCCGGCGACGAGGGCGGAGATGAGGTGCGCGGGGAGATAGTGGTGCAGGAAGAGCTGGCGCGACATGGTGAAGAAAGGCGCGTAGTGGTAGAGCCACGCGAGAAGGAAGAAACCACCCGTGTGGTACAGCCGGTTACGGACCGCTGCAGAAGCAAAAGAGCATGAGCGTGCGATCCTTGCGAAAGCAAGCCACTGCTCTACGCCTGATTGAGGTGCATGCGAGAGGAATGCGCGGCAAAGAGGACGCACGGGTCGGAATAGGCGTCAGGCCGCGCCGGGTGGCGAGCTGGTCGGCGGCCAGCACGCCCACGAACACCGAGACGGACATGATCGAGATCCACCACCCGACGACATTGCCGATGAGGTAGATCTGGGTGCGCTCGGCCGCCGGACCCGTCCAGAAGCTGATGCCGCTGAGGAGGAAGGGCCAGTTGATCGGGCCCGTCGCGTACGGGTGCGAGTCGGTGAGGCCCGCGTTGTGCTGCAGCATGAGGATCTGCAGCTCGAAGAATTTGCGGAAGAAGTTCATCGACTCGGGCTTGCGCGCCTCCTTCTTCGGACGCAAGAGGTCGGGCTTGCCTGCGAGTGTACCGAATCATGCATCAGCGCCACAGTCGATAAAAGCAGGCTTTGTGCGCTAAAGAAAGGCGTGCCCGACGCACTCGGGTCGCGGATGATCTCGTCTGCGATCCACATGGTCGTCTTGTCCTTGAGATTCTTGTTCCCGTTGACCTCCTGCTGTTTGTGACCCCACTCGGGCAAGACAGGGTCCGTGTGCGTCCACATGCCGACGCGTGTTGGGACGTGGATGAGCTGGAAGTGGCCCGACTTGGTCATCCACTGCTGCCCGTCGTGCGCGTCGTCAATCTTGAGCTCAAAGTGCGTGTCGAGCTCCTTGACGAGGCACTCTTGCTCGGTCGCGCACTGCCCATCCCACGTCGTGAACTCGGTGTTGGTCGCGAGCGTCGGGCACGCCACGTTGTGCGTCAGGAGCGTCGTGTTGGTCACAACGTGCCGCAGCTTGATCACGTCCTTGTGACGCACGACGCGCCCGCGCCCCGTCGCGGGGATCTCCTTGGTCGGCTCGACGATCCAGTCGTTGTTCGTGTCGTTGAACGGATAGCCCGTCACCTGCTGGCCCGCAGACGAGATGCGCCCGTCGTCGTACTTGAGCGGGTACCGGTCGAGGTGAGAGTGCAAGAACGCCTTGGTGCCGCGGTGCTGGATCGTCACGGTGTCGTAGTAGCGGATTTCTGTGCGTTGTGATGCATCGCGAAGCAGGCGTCAGCGTGTTATCGCTCGAAGCCGGATAAGGCTCCAAGCACACGCACCCTCAGCAAGCGCCGTCAGCGGGCTGTCCTGCAGCGTCTGCTGGAACGCCGGGCTCATAAAATCGTCGCCGGTGCCCGACTTGGTGAGGACGGTGAAGTGGACCCAGAACCAGAAGAGGTAGACGACGGCGGGGACGAGGATGAGGCCGACGACTCGGGCGGCAAAGTGTCGTACGACGTGGTCCTGCGTGTACGAGCAGGCCCGGTGAGCCTTCGCCTGCATGCTCACGGCGAGTCGAGACGCACCATCGTCAGGCCGCGCTTGATGTCGAGCAGGTTCCACAAATCGAACAGAACCGCACTGCCGACTGCGAGGAAAGCGAAGAGGCCGACCATCTTGCACGAGATGGTGAGCGAGAGGAAGACGCCCGTGAGCACCATCCAGGTCCACCACGGTCGGGTGAATTCGCTGTGGGAATGCGACAATGAGCCCCGGCCGGCGTGAGAGAGTCACGCGAATTGACGCACGAGTATCGCAGCTTGTAGAAGCGGATGTAAGAGTAGAAGGCGAGGCACATGAAGAGGATGAGGGGTGCATCGAGGAGGATGAGGCGGGTCTGGGCAATGTGTGCGTTGTCTGCGGGGAGGAACGGGTGAGTTCAATCCTGTCACACCACGGCAGGAGCAGGAGCGCGCCAAAGAGGACAAGGAAAGCGCTGAAGAGGGCGACAATGCGCGGGTAGCCGCTCTCGCGCATGATGGCGAAGATGACGGCGGGGACCGCGCTGCCGAGCAGGGCGGGGAGGCTGCGGAGGGCGACATAGGGCACCTTGTTGGTGATATACGATTCGCCGATGTTCTCAAACTCGTAGTGTCCGTCGTAACCGACGAGCCAGCCCTGGAAGGCGAGAAGGAGCTTGGCGCTGTTCTCGCACGGAGTCAGCTGGTGCCTCTAGCCGCGCTCGGCATTCCTGAGCGAAAGCTTGTGACATACAGTGGCGGGTGCACATCGAAGAAGTACTCGCGCCGCAGGTAGTACGAAGCGAACTTGCCGAAGTGCACCTCGTCGAACCTGTGTCGCCCCGACCGGTCAGCTCTCTGAGGTCCAGCACGCTCAACACAAGAGAGAGCGCTGCGACGGACACGACTGCTGCTGGACTGTCGATGCGGTAGAAGCGGACTGCGGCTGCGAGGAGGAACACGACGGCGAGGAAAGCGTAGTCGGTCTTGCCGAGCCACGGCGAGTCCTCCACTGCGCCCTGCAAGTCCCCAACAAGTCAGCTGTGCATCCCTGCCCTCCTTTCGCAGCTCGCGCGAGGGTAGACACGTCCGCTCCGCGTCGTGACGGTGCGAGAGGTGCGCACCTTGTCGAGCAAGTAGCCCTTGCCCGGCTGTGCAGCAGGCGCGCCAGACCCAAGTGGCTGTGCCGTATCCCAGTCGTCGCTGCGCTTGTCCGGGCGCGCGTCGACGACGCCGGGCGACGACGAGCGGGGCGACACACTCGCAGCGGCGGCGGAACCGAGCGGCGCGGCGCGGCGCTGCTGCAGGAGCCGGTCGGGCTGCGACGAGACGGTCGCTTGCATGGCGGCCGGGGCGGGGAGCTGCCAAGCCAGCGTGCGGAGAGCGAGTGCACAGAAGATGCGAGCGAAGCGAAAGCAACGACGACGACGACGACAAAGGCAAGCTTCTTCTCCTTCGTGCACTCTCGTGTGCAGTACACGACCCCATGTCATATGCTGACCAAGTCCTGCAATAGATTGTGAGCTGCATCCTGCTAAGTACACACGTCCTGCGTGACCATCCCGACTGAATATCCTCCGTGCCGAAATACCCCCCTTCAAGATCCCCACGCAAGTCTAACCACGTCCTTCTGTCCAACAGAGTCGTCTAGCACCTCACTTCGTCTTCCACACAGGGGCAGTCTCGCGCTCAGGCGATCTGCTGCCCGTTGACGCCGTTCTCGACGACGTCGTTGGCGCCCTCCTGCCCGCGGATCTTGTACACGCGGCGGTGCTTGGCGTCGCAGTGCTCGAGGTAGTACGCGCCGACGGGCACGTCCTCGACGCGGCCCGAAGGCGTGTAGTCCGCGATCGTGTTCTTCTCTTCCCGGAGCTGCGACAGGGGCATCCCGTAGTATCAGCTCGATCCGTCACGGGAACAGGGAGAAATTGAGGAAAGAATCGAAGCCCCAACGCACCTTGAGCGCCTCGATGAACTCCTCGCAGCTGCGGACCTGGTTCGCCGCCAACCGCTCGCCGAGCTTGAGCGTCTCGTGCATCTCGGACGTGTCGCCGCGGACACGGATCGAGAAGAAGCTCGCGGCGAGGCCCGAGCCGTACGAGTACATGGCGATGCGCTTGCCCTGGAGCGTCGCGGCGTCGACCGAGTCGAGGAGCGACGCGAACGCGCCGTACAGCGAGCCAGCGTACATGTTGCCGAGCTTGCGCGACGTCGTCGTCGAGGGCCCGACCTTGGCCTTGAAGTCGGCCGACGAGAGGGCGACGAACGTCTTCTCGACCTCCTTGTTCAGCGTGGTCGTCGAGCGCTCGAGCTCGCCGATGTGAGAGGGGACGGTCGCAAACTTCTCGGCGGAAGGGTTCGAGAGGTAGTCGTTGTAGAGCTGCCGGGAGACGAAGCGTCAGCTCAGTCGACATCAAGCTCTGTCCGCAGCACTTACGAGACGCGCAAAGCCCTTCTGGACGAGCTTGCCGTACGGAGAGTGGAAGCAGAAGTAGTCAAAGTCGTCGATCGAGACGTCCTTCTTGTCGCCCTTGGCATTGCCGAGGCGCTTCGACTCCTTGGTGCGGAAGTGGTCGTACGACATCTCGAGCGCGGTCGGGTAGCACGTCTGCGTCAGCGGGCCGTCGACCTCGGGGTACTCGGACGAGAGGTGCGGCTTGTAGAAGTCGTAGACGTTGGCCATGTGGGTGCCGTGAACGGCTGCCATGTTGTGCAAGACCAGTCAGCCTGCGCATCAGGAGAAAGAGGCGCAAGGGGGGGACGCACGCTCGAGGACAAGGGGAGCGTCGGGGCCGATGAGCATGGCGCAGGCACCAGCACCACCGACGGGGCGCGCGCCACCCTCGGCGTAGATGGCAATGTCACCGGCCACGACGAGGGCGTAGCGGCCGTCCCAGCTGCTCGACTCGACCCAGTTGCACGCGTTGAAGAGCGCCGCCGTGCCGCCGTAGCACGCGTTCTTCGAGTCGATGCCCTCGATGTCGGTGTTGCCCGGGAAGAGGTCCATCAGGAGCGTCTTGACCGACTTGGACTTGTCGAGGAGCGTCTCGGTGCCGACGTCGATGCGACCGATGGACGAAGGGGGGATCTGGTACTTGTCGAGGAGCGACTTGGTGACTGCGGCGCTTTGCGCGGTCAGCACAGGGTTTCGTGTGAATCTGCTAGTCTAGTTGGGGCGGCCGAAGGCGAAGGGAGTCCCGTACCAGTCAGGAGGAACGAGTTGATGTCCTCGCGGTCGTCGCAGAAGGCCATGCGCTCGGCACCGAGACCGATGGTGTACTTGCCGGCGGCGACGCCGTCGAAGCGCTCGAGGTCGGCCTCGTCGATGCAGCGGAGCGGGAAGTAGAGGTCGATGGCATCTGGTGCGCGAGATTGGGGCAAGCGAGATGAGCGGGGTCCGGGTCCGCTTGAAACGAGGGGAGAGAGGGACATACGGACACCGACGTTCTGCGGGCGAGTTGCCGGGTTAGGCGCAAAGGGCTGGAACCGGGCAGAGGGCGCGGGCGACATTGCGGACGGCGGCGACGGAAAGAAAGGGGAGCGAAGGGGGAGCGAGCAGACGGCGGGAGCAGCGGGGCGGGACGGCGGGGCAGGCTTCGAGCTAGAGAGAGCACGCAAGACAAGGGCAGGACACCCGGGAGGACAAGGAGCGCGAGGGACGGGCGGGAGCAGGCGCAGGGCGAACCACCTTCGTCGTCGAACGAGGGCGCGACAAAACGCCCCTGAACCACGCAGCTCGACGCGTCGCCTTCTCTCCCGCACCGCCTCCTGCGGCCATTCAGATGCTTGATCTGCGTCTATGATGCATTCATACAGCCCTGGCCGCCACTCGATCGCCCCACACTCATGCCCACCCTCTCTCACCCCCTCCTTCAGAACCGGCTCCCCTCCGCCGCCCTCGGGAACGCCGTGCACTCCCTGACGTTCCCCTCGCCCGTCAACAACCCGACGAGCCTCTCCCACCCGAGCCCAAAGCCGCCGTGCCGGGTCGTGCCGTACCGCCGCAGGTCGAGGTACCACTCGTACGCGCGCGGGTCGAGCCCGTGCGCCGCCATTGCGCCCTCGAGCTCGATCGCGCGGTGCTCGCGCAGAGAGCCACCCGCGAGCTCGCCGAGTTGCGGGACGAGGAGGTCGAAGCACGCAGTCGTCGGGCCGGCAGCGGCGGTTGCGTCGGAGGGTGACGACGGCGAGTTCGGAAGCATGTAGAACGGCTTGAGCGCCGTCGGGTAGTCGGTGACAAATACGGGTCCCTGCACGTGCACCTCGGCGAGCCAGCGCTCGTGCTCCGTCTGCAGACCCGCGCCCCACGTCGGCGCAAACGCAAACGCCGCCGGGTCGCGCGCGTGGTGCGCCTGCAGCAGCGCGACCGCGTCCGTGTACGAGATGCGCGGGTACCGCTCGGGCGCGAGGAGCGCGTCGAACCGCTCGACGAGGCCGGGCGAGTGCTTCGCGAAATGGGGCTCGACGTCCGGCATGGCGCGCACGTGCGCCGCGATGGCCCGCACAGTTTCTTCTGCGACCGTCATGACCTGTTCGAGCGCGGTCGGCGCGTCGGCGTCGAGGAAGGCGACTTCGGCTTCGAGCATGGTGAATTCTTGCAGGTGCCGTGCGGTGTCGCTCTTTTCGGCGCGGAAGCAGGGCGCGAGCGTGTAGGCGCGCGGAAGGGAAGAAGTGATCGCCTCGAGGTGGAGCTGGGTCGAAACGGTCAGATAGCGAGAAGGCGAGGCTGGAGGTGGGGGAGTAGAAGAAGAGTCGGTTGCGGAAGCGGCGGATTCTGGTGGAGGCGGCGAGGAAGCGGGAGCCGTAGACGCGGAAGCAGGTGCTTCTGGCGCGGCTTCAACGACGCGGAAGACCTCGCCGGCCCCTTCGCAATCAGAAGAGGTGATGACGGGCATCTCGACGCGGACGAAGCCTTCTCGCTGCGGGAGAGACCGTCAGCTGCGTGATTGAGACGCTGCGTGACAGAGTACACACTCGGAAGTGGTTCGCCATGGCCCAGTTCATCTCGCTCCGCACCCGTAACACCGCCGCTGGCCCGTCTTTCCGTACACGCAAGTGTGCGTTCCTTCGCATCACGGGGAGCGGGATGCCCTGCTTCGTGTTGGGCATGGGGTACGTCTGTCGATAGGACAGTGAGCAAGATTCGGATGAGCCGTGCAAGCGAAGAGACGGACTTCTGCATCGCTCTCGCCGACGAAGCCGACCGTCTCGACCTTGAACTCCTTGTCCTGGCCCTTGCCCCGGCTCTCCACCCACTGCCCTTGCAAGCTCGCCGAGCATCCGACGGTCAAGCTGCGCAGTGAGGGGGCTCGTCAGCGCGACAGAGAGCAGTCAAGTGGAGGGGCAAGACGCACTTGTCGTCGAGACCCTTCGGGAGAACGACCTGCACTCCGCCGACCTGACTCCCGTCGCTGAGCACCGCAAAGCTGATGTTCTTCTGCCTCCTGATGCTCCGGATCCAGCCATGGAGCTCTGTCCGACCGGCCTGCTCCTCTCCTGCTGTGCGAGCGAGGGAAGCTGCGATGGAGGTCGAAAGCGGCGGCGCAGCAGTGCGCGGCTGACCTGTCCACGCAGAGGCGTGCAAGTGCCTCGCTGGCAACCGCCAAGCTGGCAGGCGCGGTCTGGGCGGCATCGTGAGTGCAGTAAACGAGGTCAACCTTCGGAGAGACTTGCTCTTTGGCCTCTTCCGCTCACCTCTCGCTCGAGATGCGCCAGGTCTACCTCATTTCACGGTGGGTGCACTATTCTACCGTCACCCGCAAAGTACCAGCTGACCCTGCGTGCTTCCCTCTTCTCGCGATTATTCATCTCCTCCCCACCTCTCGCCGACAGATGGGGCGACGTCCTCCTCGCCCTGGGCACCGGCTGCCTCGCCTACAAGCTCTACGAGCGCCGCATGCACCGCCCCGAAGGCGAGCGCCTCGCCGACCTCGTCCAGTGGAAGTGGGCGCAGCGCACCGAGCGGAACCCGCGCGTCGCAGCGCCGCCCGTCGCGTCGGCCGCCGAGCAGGAAGGGTGGGAGGAGCTCGAGCGAGAACTCAAGCTCAAGGAGCAGGACGCGATCAAGGCGGGGCTCAAGGCGTGAAGGCGTGGTTTCTCGCTCGTGTTGTCGGTCCGTCCGCTTTCTGCCTCGTTACGCTGTCTGCTCTGTGCTGATCCACCCTTTCATTTGCAGATACTCGAATGTTGTAGTATACGCCGTCTTGCCTGCAACCTGTGCAGGAATTCGCAGCTGCCGGCGCAGGACGTCGGGGACACGCCTCTCCCTTGTCTGCTTCTCTTCTTTGACCGGGACAAATTGCTCCTCCCGTTTGGCTACGTTGCACAGGCAGTCTTACTCAAGAGCTGTTCCGCAGCTCGAGTCGCCTTGGCGCTGTTCTCGGGCGTCTACTTCTTCCCGCTCGTCCACCAGCTCGCGCTACCGCAGTGCACTGCTTTGCGCGTGTGGCCACGCAAGCGGACAGTGGGGTGCACTTGCAAGAATGTCAACACTCGACCGACTCGTGTTCACTGCAGCCATGGGGCGCCGAACTGCATGGAGCTGGAGCTGGGCCATGACGGTTAGGAAAGCCGAGCAAAATCAGCCTTACCAGCTGAAGGGCAGCCTGCAGCAACGCGACCGCGAGTTAAGTGCTGCCCGTGGTGGGTCCACATGCTAGTCGAGATAGAAGAACGCAGGCATCGTCAGAGGGAACCGCGCGAGGCGAGGAGTCAAAAGCGGCGCAGATTCCGAGGCTGGCGAAGAATGAGGGGCCCAGGGCGGCTTCTGGCGGGCTGCGCTCTGCAACAACGGCTAAGCGAGCTAGCACTGAGCGCATGGAGAAGCTGTTCTGTCCGCCTTTGCGGGAGCAAGCCTATTGATCTCGACGCAAAGAAGCAGCACGCGAAATGAGCCCTCGCGCTCGAGCAGTGAGAGCAGCGCGAGAAGCATCGCAAGAACAGCGTGGAAGTACCTAGCCAGGTAACTGAGTCGCTCTGCGTGTTTGAGTGGATGGTCCCAGATCGAGCCTTTGCAACTCGGCGGTCGCCTCGCCTGCTGTCTGCCCGTCTCTGCATTTTGCGCCACAGAGGCTGCACGCAGCGTGCCCGCTCCAGGCTCTGCAGACTTGCACTCCACGCGCGCCAGCTAGCGAGCCCTCTGTCCCGGCGCGGGTCCTCGCCCCCGTCTCGTCCCCGCGTGCGCCATGAGCAACGCCAGCGCGCTCCTCTCTGCGCTCAACTCGCGCCCAGCTGCAGGCCACGCCCTCCACCAGCAGCAGCACCACCAGCAGCAGCATCCGCAGCAGCAACAGCAGCAGCAGCAGCAGCAGGGCGCGCACAATGCCTCGCCCGCTGCCGACCCGCTCAGCCCAGGCGTGCAGCACGGCTCGCTCGACCCGTGGGCCCAGGGCGGCTCGTCGTCCCACCTCCCGCTCAGCATCTCGCAGTCGATCAACAACCCGGGCCTCCCCTCGGGCGTCATCGTCTCGAGCGCCGCCGTCAACGCCATGAACGGCCTCGGCGGCGACGCACGCGCAGACCTCGCAGGCGCAGCGCGCGCAGCCGCACTCGGCCTAACGCGCTCCGAGACGCCCGGTCTCCCCGGCGCGGGCGGCAGTGGAGCCGGCGGCGCGTCGGGCGGAGGCGGCGGCAAGCTCCTCCTTGCCGGCGGGCTTCCGCTTGCGACGAGCTCGCTCATTCAGCCGGGCAGCGTGCACGGCGCCCAGGCGCAGGGCGAGAACGAAAAGGTCTACTACCTGATCGTCGACCTCATGAACCCCAATACGCGCGAGGCGGCCCTCCTCGAGTTGAGCAAGAAGCGCGAGCAGTGGGACGACCTCGCGCTCGTCCTGTGGCACTCGTTCGGTGCGTCCAAAGTGCCCTGATGTGCATCTTCGCACATTGTGCGAGGCTGACTCGTAGTACTGGACCGCTGCACAGGCGTCATGTCGGCCCTCCTGCAAGAGATCGTCTCGGTGTACCCGCTGCTCGCCCCGCCGTCCCTCACCGCGCACGCCTCGAACCGCGTGTGCAACGCGCTCGCGCTCTTGCAGTGCGTCGCGTCGCACAACGACACGCGCTCGCTCTTCCTCTCGGCGCACATCCCGCTCTTCCTGTACCCCTTCCTCAACACGACCTCGAAGACGCGTCCGTTCGAGTACCTCCGCTTGACCTCGCTCGGCGTCATCGGCGCCCTCGTCAAGCAGAACGACAACAGCGACGTGATCAACTTCCTCCTCTCGACCGAGATCATTCCGCTGTGCCTCCGCATCATGGAGACGGGCAGCGAGCTGTCCAAGACGGTCGCCATCTTCATCGTCCAGAAGATCCTCCTCGACGAGGTCGGCCTCGGCTACATCTGCCAGACGTGCGTCTCAAGTCCATGCCCTCCCTTGCTTGCCCGGCCTGACCTCGTCTGTGCCTGAAGGTACGAGCGCTTCTACGCGGTCGGCACCGTTCTCAGCAACATGGTGCAGCAGCTCGTCGAGACGCAAGCCGTGCGGCTCCTCAAGCACGTCGTGCGGTGCTACCTACGCCTCTCGGATAACTTGCGGTGCGCACCGTCCCCTTTTCTCTGTCCTCTTCTCGCCCGCTTGCTGACCTTGTTCACTCACGCAGCGCCCGCGAAGCCCTTCGCGCATGCCTTCCCGAGCCTCTGCGCGACGCGACCTTCTCGCCGCTCCTCAAGGGTGACATGGTGACCAAGCGGTGCCTCGCGACGCTCCTCCTCAACCTCTCGGACCGCGTCGAGTAGACGAACAACACGGACTTCATCCCTATACATACCCTTCACTACACTCGCTGTCCGCCCTCCCCCTCTTCCGTCCCATCCCCAAAATACAGCCGCACCCGCGCGTGCGGCCCCCGAAGCATCCTTTCGCACTATAAACCCCCCGTTGTTCTGTTTCCACCACCCTCTACCACGGAGCTAGCTTATCCACTTGCTCGCTCTCCTGTTGTAGCTCTACGCAAGCATCACCCCCGGATATCCTACTTGCCAACCAAAGGCGTCTGTTTCTCTCTCTTTTGGTGCGCGCGACAGGAAGATCACTAACCCTCACGTTGAGCTGCTGCACTCGCCGCGTCGTCTGCTGGCCCCTCAGAGAAGGTCCACTTCGCCTCACACGCGCACCCTCGCACGTGGGACGACCCGCCCTCCGTGCCGTCCCACGAGCCGGTCGATCCTCGCCTCGACCTCCTCGACAGCCTCATCCACGCCGCTCTGCTGTACCTTGTCGCTGCTCTCTCGGACGCGCAATGCGACCGTCACTTGCTCGACACGCGCCAAGCGCGCGTCGCTGAGCGCCGCGAAAAGCTGCGGCTCGAGTTTGACAAGGTGCTCGTCCTCTCGGCCCGTGCAGGTACAAGCGTGAGAGCCGTCAGACTAGAGAGGAGGGGCAGCGGGACGGGAGCTGAGAAGTGGAGGAGGCGCGCTAGGAAGCCCAGCGGGAGTGCGAGGGAGGTGAGGCGGGCGAGGGACGGGAGGGACAGGACGCTGTGCTGAGTGTGCGTCAGAGCAGCTTGAAGAATGACACGGCGCAAGTGAGGCGCGCTGTTGAGCAAGCAGCGTCTGTCGCCGCAAGCGCAAGGAGTCGGGCGCTTTGAGATTCCGACTCAGCTCGAGAGAGCGGAGCGCGGGGAAATGAGCGAGGAAGCGGTCGATCCCAGCGTTGCTGACCTCTCAGTTGATCGTGTCGAGCAATGTGAGGTGCGAGAGGCGCGGGATAATCGAGAACTCGTGGGAAGCGAGCTGAAGTCTGAACAGGACCAGTTCCTCAAGCGAGCCTGCACGAGAGCGGGTCAGAGCCGCACCCCAGTCCACCGAGCGAGCCAGAAAGAGCAGAAGACGCACACGCGACCGGAGCGATCCAGCTCGCATCAAAGTACGGGTCCAGCGGCGAGTCCCATGCTCTGCCTCGACCGTGCGAGACCGCCAGCTTCCTCAGATCCCGGCCACTTGGCGCACGCTAGATGCGCTACAATTGCCTGCGCCAGTGCTTGGCCGCTGCGCGTCGCTGCTCGCCCGTCGCATCGTTGTGCCAGACGTGATTGAGCTCGTGAATATACGGTATGCATCGCTGGACCGTCGCGCAGCTCAAGCGCATCGCAGTGCGCGCCGAGCAGCGCGAGCGAGACGAAAGCAGTCGCACGGTAGAGCAGGCGTTCGACGGTCGCTCGGAACGGCCGCGAAAGGAGGAGGCAGGAGAGGAGCCAGGCAGCGCGAGGACGGCGAGGAGGCGAGATGGACCGCGTGGGGCAAGGTTCGACGAGCGGCAGCTGCTCGGCTGCAAGAGGTACGATGACTGCAACGAGTTCAGGCGGGAGCATGGCCATCGTGTGCGGATGAGCGGAAAGCAAGAGGCTGCAGGAGGAAGCCGCACCGCCTCGACCTCGGACACATCCGCTCACTCGCTCAGAACGCCGCTGTGCTTCGTCTGGCTTGCACGAAAGCCCTCGCAATGTCGGTCCAGCCCACCACTGCCCCCATCGCGAGCACCTCGGCCGACTCTCCCGCTCCTCCGTCGTCCGGCGCAAAGCCTCCCAAGTCGGCGCGAGGCAGGCCCACAGACGACCCCGACACCCGCTGGAGCAAGACCTTGAGCTACATCCTGCGCCACGGAGCTGCCAAGGAAGGCCTCATCCTCCGCAGCGATGGCTTTGTCCGCGTCGAAGACCTCGTGCGTCTCTCGACCCTCCCTTCTCGCGCTCGACTCGCACATTCTGACCTTCAAGGCGCCCGCAGATGAAGCGACCAAAGCTCAAGGGCTGCGACATGGCCACTCTTGAACGTATCGTGCGCGACAACGCCAAGCAGCGCTTCTCGATGCGGACGGAACCGACGGGCGACGGCGGCGCAGACGAGCTGTGGATCCGCGCGAACCAGGGTCACTCAGTCAAGGTGCGCAGAGTTGCTCTACCAGTACGGAGGAGCGCGCTGAACCTTGGCTGAGCGCTGCAGGTCGAGTCGCTCGAGCTGAAACCGGTCAAGTCGGCGAAGGAAGTGCCGACAATGGTCCATGGCACCTACTACCGCCTGTGGCCTGCGATCGGTGCGTTGACAGTATACCCCGTGAGCTCCGACAGCTGCTCTGATACTGGACCCGCACACCTGCAGAGAAGGAGGGGCTCAAGGTCATGACTCGCAACCACATCCACTGCGCCGTCGGCCTGGCAGGCGACTCGCAGGTCATCAGCGGTGCGTCTTCAGCCGATTTCACATGTAAAGACGACGGGAGGCTGACAGTACGGTCGGCCTCGCAGGAATGCGAGCGAACTGCGACCTGTTCATCTACCTCGACGTCCCGCAACTGCTGGCTGGTGCGTCGGCGCACGTTCACTCGCTAGACCCGTGCAATGCGCTGACTGGTGTCCTTGCAGACGGTGTTCCGGTCTACACCTCGACGAACAACGTCGTGCTGACGGGCGGGATTGACGGCGTCGTCCCGCCCAAATACTTCCAGCGCGTCGAGCGCAAGAACGGAGATGTGCTCGTACCGACAGCCGCCTAATCCTGCATGCAACATGGCTATTGGCGATGCGATTGTGCCGCGGACTTGCGCTTGCGCCTCTTCGTCTGCGTCCGTTCTCAGCTATCCGCGGATACTCCGCCAGACGGGCTATTGCACTCCTCTTTCCGCTCTTATAGCCACGACCACGCTCCTGCCATCGGGTCCGCTCTATCTGTTCGTTGCTTGGCTGCTGTCCCGCAATCGCACCTCGCCATCGTATCTGAACTCGCTGCCACGACTCGCACTGGTCGAGCATGACCCGATGAGGGCAGACGACCTCTTCGCCGAGTTGTGCCCCGACACGACACGGGTAGAGTGGTGTTTGAACCCGCCCACAAACGGGACATGCTGCGGGTCCGCCTTTCGCCTCTCTTCGCTCAGTTGATTCCCGAAGGCTGATCGCATATTGCAGGATATGCCCGAACGGCATCAGCGGACTGGGTGGGCACATCTCGCTTGCCTTTTCGTCCCTGTCCGCACGTGCGTATTGCTGTTTCTCTGTTCTGCTGACGCGCGTCTCGCAGCGCTGACGCGATCGTCAGGTCTTAGTGGCAGCAATCGCGGTCGCTCCCGCATCCGCACCCTTCTCCCTCGTCTCGAACCTGATCCAAGCGGATGCATACGCCGTCTCGCTTCTGGGCTATTTGTTGTCGGACTCGAGCGGACTGGGTGTGTCGGCACGAGGTGGAGCGCTCAAGCGGTCTTATGCTGACGGGCCACATTTCGCAGACTTCTTCCATGCGTCTTACGCACTCATGCTGGCCTTCTCGTGTCTCATCCCTCTCACAGCCGTGCGTAATGCGTTGTGCTCGTTCTTCTCGCTTGCCAGCTAATCCCGATTCTCGCTCCAGATCGGTCCGTCGCGCAGAACACTTTTGTGCCCGTCACTGCCGCTTCACTGACAATAACTGCGAGCGACCGTCAGCTGCCAGCCCGCCATGGGCAATCACGGGCCAGAAGTCGCCGCAAGAGCGCTCCGAAGAAGCAAAAGACCTCGTCCTCGGCATCCTCGACGACCTCGAGTCGTCCTCCTCCCTCCGGCACCGCCGGCGCAGCAAGCGCATCAGCCGCTCGCGCCTCGCCGCCGTGATCGAAGCGAACCCGGAGCTCGTCCTCGGAGAGGAGAACCGCTGCTCGATGAGCCATATTGCCTTGTACCTCGGGTTTGGGCTGAGTCTGGTCATCTGGGGTTTAGCGCTGTATCTGGGCGTGCTCGGTGGCGCGACGGGATCGACGGCGGTTTCACTCGCGCAGCCGAACTGTACGGCGGGGTTAGGTACGTCCGCGTCTTTGCCGAAACTCGACAAGTCCAACTGACGCAACGTCTTTCGCAGGCGGAGCGGCATCGCTGATGGTGTATGCAGTAGGTTGTGCACTGCGCAGAGGAAGGTCCAGGCTCACCGTTCGCGTGCTGCAGAACATCGGCTTCATGATCCTCGCCCTGGTCCGATCACCTCTTTGCAGACTGCCTGAATGACTGATCATACTAATTCTTTTCCTCTGTAAACACAGGTCGTTCTGGCCGCCACCGTGTTCATGCACTGCGTGGGTTGCTCAGGTTGCTCGTCGCTGTTGTCGAGCAGCGGAACCAACTGACCGGGCAACTCCGACAGTCTCGCGACGTCGCGGCGCAGCTCGACCGAGAAGTCACGATCGAGTCGAACAGCTCGCCAAAGCTGGTGTTCGGCGTTGCCTTGACCGTATGGGTACGTCAAGATTCCTCCAAGCCTTTACGCTGCTGACGCGACATGCGGTGAACAGGTCATCTGGATGGGCGTGTCGTTCTACGGCTATTTCCTCGCGGCCAACGCGAACCTCCTCGCGGCGGGCGAGTTCTCCTGGTCCTTCAGTACGACGTTCTCCGTCCTAAGTACGCCCGTCTCTCCGCTTGATCCCGCACGTATTCGTCGCTCACATGGCCGGCCTCGCGACAGTGCTCATCATCCCGTGCTACTCTATCATCAAGGTGATCTGTGGCCAGCGGTGAAGAGGTAGACTGGCTTTGCAAGCGTGTTGTAGCAGTTTCTTCCCTGTCGGCTGGTTGAGAAGGTCGAGGGTGTTGACCCTGCACAACGCTGATGTGCGCTGTCGCGCTCTCTGGGCAAGCCTTGGCCGCTGCAAAGCGCCGTACGGCGGTCGGCTCTGCTTGTCGTGCGATACAGCACGGAAGGCAGTCTGGCTTGCTCCCGCGACAAAAGCTCGTCTCCCGCTGCGGCCACAGCAGCATGCGGCGGCCCCTGCCAATCCAGCTCGATGATCTCTGTCAGGACCATTGCACACGCAGTCGATGCTGCGAAGCACACAGCAGGCACTTGCAACTTGCGAGCACCGCCAGGCTGGGTCCGGGGCCGGCGCCGGGAGACGATCGCCCTCTCTCGCGCCGCCCCGGAATCGCGCCTGGTGCTTCACCCAAAGCTTCGTCACTCGGCGCGCACGAGCAGGGCGCCCGCAGCAGAGTGCTGCCAACATGGTGCCGTACAAGCCGGTGGCTGCTAGCGCAGGCGACGCCGAGCTCGGCTATTCCGACGCCAAGGAGGTTCCGTCGTCGCGGAGTTCGGCCGCGAGTCGGCACAGCAAGGAGCGCACGCGGCGATGGGCACTGGCAGGGGCGGCGGCGTTCGGCTTCTTGTTCCTCGTGTGGCTCGTCGGTGTGCATCGCTCGGAGGACAAGCGCGAGGCGTTCGGGCCGCCGCCTCCACTGCCTCAACGAGGGCCAAAGACGGGCGGCGTAGTGCCAGATGGGTCTACGGTGTGTGAGATAGACTATACGCTACAATCAGGCGGGCTGACTGGCTCTCGCGCAGCTCCTGACTCGAGCAGCACCCGCTCGCTCGTACTGGGATGCCCTCCGTCCCGACCTGCGGTACCTCACGTGCGTCCCTAGCTCTTCTTGAGCTCGTTTACGCTTGTGCTGACTCTGGCGTTTGCTCTACAGGCTCGACTCGTGGAGCGGCATGAGCGGGCAATACTTCACGGCGCTCAGTCTCCTGTACCTCGCGCACTTGACCCAGCGTGTTGCCATCATGTGCGTCCCAAAGATCCGCTCTGATGATGACATACATTCGGTTTCAGACGTGTTCACGGAGCAAAGATGCGTGCCGCCTTGTTCCCATGTGCTGACCTTGAATGCGCTTCCGCAGCCCCAGCTTCCGCGACTGGGATCACTACGGCGACTCGATGATCACGCTCGACCTCCTCTTCGACATGGAGAAGTTCCGCCAGGAGCGCGGCGCGCTCTTCGTCTACTGGGACGAGGTCAAGCCGCTTGACCGCCAGCACAAGCGCACGCAGCGCGACGCCATCGGGTGCTACATGGGCAACAACGCCTTCGAGGGCGGGCGCTCGTTCGACGAGCACAACCTCGACCAGACAATCTGGCGCGTCGCGCGCCCCGGCGGCGGGAACCTGCAGCACTCGGTTGAGTCGTTTGTGCTGTTCGACGTCGACGAGAAGGACCGCCTCGCGCGCCTGCACAAGTTTGCCGACGCCGAGAAGCGCGAGATCCCCGAGAACATGCTCGGGTCGCAGTTGCTGTGCTACAGCAACTTGTGGGACCTGTCGCACGCGCATGCGCTTGCCGACGGGTGGCAGTGGCACGAGGGCTTCCGCGGGCAGCAGCGCGGCGACGGCGAATTGAAGGACATGCTCGGCATCTCTGCGAGGGGCACACACCCTGGTGCGTCGACGGCGTCTCTCGACGTGTGGACGGACGGATGAACTGACGTGCGTAACTCTGCAGAGTGGTGGGCAATCGGGCAGTACATCGATGTGCGTCGCGCTTCCCCGTGCTCTTGCCATACCTTACGCTTACCCGGACATTTTGCAGTTTGCGCCCGGTATCTGGGACATTGCGCTCACGGCAGCGATGCGAACGATGCGGCTCAACTACGTCCCGAAGAACCTCATCACGATTCACCTGCGACGAGGCGACTTCAAGGTGTGACTGCCCGACCCCTCGCCTCCTCTACGAGCAGTACTGACGGTCAACTATCGCAGTCCTGGTGCTCGGCCGGCGAGAACTGCACCCCGCAGATGGATCGCTACGTCGAGCAGCTCGACCCGCTGCTGGCCCTCTCTCCGCCCGGCACCAAAGGTGCGTAGAACGGTCTCAACACGTGCATCAGAGCCCAGACTGACGGTGTGCGCGTCCCGCAGTGCTCGTCACGACAGACGAGCAGGACGACCGCGACTTCCTGCGGCAGATCGACGCGCTGGGCTGGTACCGCGTCGACCACCGCGCGCTCGGGACGCAGCGCACGCTCGAGAAGAAGTACGGCGACGCGTGGCGGTGGGCCGACGCGGCTGTCGACCAGGCGATCCTCTCGCTCGGGCAGCACTTTGTCGGCACGTCTGGCAGCCAGGTGTCGCTCCTCACCGAGCTGCGCGTCGCGGCGTGGAACGGGGGCGAGACGAGGCTTGTAGAGCGGCCATCCTAGATGCGAGAATCTCGGACAGAGTGTATAGTTCATTTTCTCCATGCACACGCAGGAGTTGCGCAGGAGCATGCGAGGCCAGAGTGGAGAGCAGTCGCCACAGGAGCAGCCCGCTTGTCTCGCCTCTCGTGCGAATGTTGGATTGACAAGATTGTGAGCACTGCTAGCACTGCGCACAGAGTCGGGAGCGGGACAGGTCGCCGTACAAGGAGGGCTTGGGAACAGAACCCGACGCTCTCGTCGCACAGGGAGGCTCGACATGGGCTGGACCGGCTGCGATACAGAACGCAGCTTGCACTACAGAGGAATACAGCCCTACAGAGTGCGGTGGTGAGCGGGGTGGAGAGGGCGAGACGGCGGGCTGACTGAGGGCGGCCTCGTCGCGTGCGCTCGAGCGCGCCTTGTCTCTTCGGACCTCACCCACCCCGCCACTCTCACACAGTGTGAGTCGCCGTGCAGAGCTGCACAGACACGCTGGGACACCACTCCACACCCGCGCCACCCTTCCTGCCGCACCGCTGGCACGCATCGCCGTCGGCGAGCCGCGCCGAGCAGAGTCTGCACCGGCCTCGACCTCGCGCGCTGTAGCGCACATGGAGGGCGCACAAAGCTGGACAGGGGCGTGCACGAGGAGTCCTTTGCACGGGTGGAGCAGGCGCAGGCTCGAGTCAGGCAGCGAGGCCGAGGGAGCAGGTGCGCATCGAGTCTGACAGAGCATCCGCGCTGACCAAGCCCTCGCTCCCGCCCTCCCCCGCTCGCCTGTGCACCCACTTTGCACTCGTACCGTTACCTCGAACGCACGCCCGTCGACCCGCCCGCAACTCGCAGTCAAAATGGGTGCGTCGCCGCCTCCCTCCCTCCCGCCCCCCTCCCTCGCGCTTTCTTCGTCTGCCGAGGCTGACACGGGGGGCATTTTGGGCGCACTTTACAGGACGTAGGCCCGCACGCTGCTATCGCTATTGCAAGAACAAGCCGTACCCCAAGAGTCGGTACAACCGTGGTGTCCCCGACCCCAAGATCCGCATCTTCGACCTCGTACGCCCCGCCCCTGACGCCGTTTCGTCGCCCGTGACACGCCCCTGACCCTCCTTTGCACCGCACACAGGGTCGCAAGAAGGCGTCGGTCGATGAGTTCCCCTTCTGGTGCGTCGAGGCGGCAAACCAGGTCCGAGGGAGGTGGTACTGCGGAGACTGACCGGTGTTATATCTCCGTTCGCAGCGCCCACCTCGTCTCGAACGAGTACGAGCAGCTCTCGTCCGAGGCGCTCGAGGCCGCCCGTATTTGCGCCAACAAGTACGTGGTGAAGAACTCGGGCAAGGACTCTTTCCACCTCCGCGTCCGCGCGCACCCGTTCCACGTCATCCGCATCAACAAGATGCTTTCGTGCGCCGGTGCCGATAGGTTGCAGCAGGGTATGCGTGGCGCGTGGGGCAAGCCGTACGGCACCGTTGCTCGCGTCAACATTGGCCAGATCATCCTTTCGGTCCGCTGCAAGGACTCGAACAAGGCGGTCGTCCTCGAGGCTCTTCGCCGCGCCCAGTACAAGGTGCGTCGACGCGCTTGCAACCTGCGCGGGCAGCTGGACTGGCGGCGGCTGGGCTTCGCTCCGGATGCCGCCGCCGGTCCTCTGTGCCGGCAGAGTCCTCCGTTCCTCCCGTTCCCCGATATTGACCTGCCCTTTCTCGCGCAGTTCCCTGGTCGCCAGAAGATCATCATCTCGAAGAAGTGGGGCTTCACCAACCTCACCCGCGCCGAGTACCTCGAGAAGCGCTCGATCGCCCAGCCCGACGGCGCCTACGTCCAGTTCGTCAAGCCCCACGGCCCGCTCGAGGAGAACCTCCGCCGCCTGGAGCGCATTGGCGCGTAAGGGAGGGTGGTTGCCCTCTGTTGCGATTCTGTGTGCTGTGTAGGGACGGGCAACGATGAGGCTTGTTCCCGCAACTTTGCCTTCTGCGCTGAGAGCCGCTCCGTGTTCCCGTTAGTCCAAGCCAGGATTCGTACTGTTCCTCGCGAAGTGCCAGGACGCTGTCGATGAAGCGAGGCGATTATGTTGCGAAGCTCGAAAGCCGATTATTTGGTGTCTCCTCTCCTTCACCTCCCTCGTCCAGCCATGCACGGCCCCGCAGCTCGCACCGCTCTTCGTACAGCGACCCGCACGGCGCAGGCCACACGTGCCCCGCCCGCTGTCGCACAGGCGTGGCGATCCTACGCTTCCTCGTCCTCATCACCGTCCTCGCAATCGGCGACTGGCACGGACGCGCAGGGTGCGCCGGTGGCCTCGACGTCGTCCAGTGCACGGCCTACGAGCACGCCGCAGCCGACCAACCTTCCCGGCGCGAACTTGCCGCCAACAGCGGGCGCCGCGAAGTACTCGCCGCTCACGGTGTCGCTCGTCACCAAGCTCGCCAAGCTGTTCGGGTACCACTCGCAGACGAGCACTGCTATCCGCACGACGAGCGACTACTATGACCGCTGTGCCGAGCGTGGCGAGATCGAGGCTCCCTTCTTCTACGAGGGTGAGTGCCTCCCGCCTTCTTTGCTTCTCTGCAGCTAAAGATACTGACGAACGGATTCACGTGCAGAGTGCTCGCTCCCGCCGTCATTCCAGACGTGGTTCTCGCTCACGACGCTCCACGTCTGGCTCCTCACCGTCCGGTTCCGCTCCCTGCCTGCGCCACTCGGCCGCACCTACATTCAGGAGCTCATCAACCACATGTTCATCGACGTCGAGCTGCGCATCCGCGGGCCGTACAACGTCACCCAGGGCCGCCTCATCAAGGGCTACATGAAGGACATGCTCGAGCAGTACCACGGCGCGTGCGCGGCATACGACGAGGGCCTCATCCGCGGTGACGCGGTCCTCGCAGCCGCGATCTGGCGCAACATCTTTGGCGCAGGCTGGGGCGGCGTCGGCGGCGTCAAGGGCAAGGCGGCACCGAAGGCGGGCGAGGCGCCCAAGATTGGCCCGAACCCGCTGCAGCCGCAGCAGGCGGAGCAGCCCGCAGCGGCAGAGGGCACCGAGGCGTTCACGGTCGACCCTGTGCAGGCCAAGCTGCTGAAGAAGGACCAGCAGGCGTCGGCGCTCTTCCAGACGGACGAGCCCATCGCGGACCCGCGCGTCGCGCGTGCAGGGTGGACGCCGCTCTACCCGGAGGACCCGGACCTTGAGTTCGTTCAGAGCCTCGAGAAGATGGTCGGGTACATTCGCCGGGAGGTGCAGCGCCTTGAACGGTTGCCGGAGCAGGTTGTCGTGCAGGGCAAGCCGGACAAGGGCCGGGGGAGCCTCGTCGACTTTGGCAGGATCTAGTTTGTCTGCAACCTCTGCCGTTGTCGCATTGATTGAGGGAGATCCTGATGGGATGACACTGCAGAGGCTACACGGTGGGAGCGCGCGAAATACAACAGCGGTACACATACACAGGCTACTGCTTCTCCTGCACACCAGACCCCAAGAACGGTGGCGAGTCCAGCTCCTCTCCTTGCCGCCCTTCAGCGGTTCCAGGTCGAGATAGCGGCAGGCTTGGAGTCGGGTTCGAGTAGAACCTGCGCGGATCCCACGAATCGCCTGATTCGTCTTCAATCGTCTCCTCCGTATCGCTGTTGGGTGAGGTGTGAGCAAGGAAGCCGACACACATGTACGACAAGACTGAGCTCACATCTGCACCGTGATGGGCAAACTGTCCGTCCCGAAAGTCCGCGCCATGTCCTTCTCCCTCCCGCCGCTCCGCTCCGACGAAGACGAAAAGCTGCGCAGGAAGCTTGGTCGCTGCAGCAGTCTCGACGTGGCTGTCGGCGCCGTGAGCTCCAGCGCCTGCCCTCGCGGCGGGCTTGCCTGCGTCGAAACGCTCAAGTGCGTGGCGGTTCCCTTGTCGCTTCGGGGCGACGAGCCACTCTTTGTGTCATGGTCGTCGTGGAGGTATTCGTCCCGACGACCGGACCCGACATTGATTGCGCTCGCGCATGGGGAAGAGGGCAGCGGCGTGCGGTACGGCGTGTGAAGCCCATTGAACGGCGCGGCGGATCCCGGCCCCTTCTTCCCAGTCTGGACCGTTCCGTGCGTCGAGCTCGACAGGCCGGGGCGCAGAGTTTGCCGTGCGTTGAGCGACGAGAGGAGCGACAGGACGTAGAACCTAGAGACGGTCAGGCCGAAGATGACGTGCCAGCCTGTGTTTGTAGAGGCAACGAAGAGCACGCCGCTGCAGACGGCACAGATGGCAGTCTGCGTCCGCAAGAATGGTCAGGAACGTCGGCAAAGGGAGAAGGCGGACACGAAGACGGACAAGTGCATTGTTGGCGACAATGTTGCGCACAATCCGGTCGACAAGGCTGTTGGTCTGCTCAAAGTCGCTGCGGACTTGGCGGAGATGATACGCTATCCGTGCGAATCAGATGAGCGCGCAGATGGGCACTGCGCAGGAAACGAGCACTTACTGATTGAGCCAGTGATGCAGACGTCAGCGGTGGCCATGGCGAACAGCCATGTCGCAACGGCCCAATCCAGCCGCCGATGTAAATGGGTCCAGAGCGGATCACTGAGTGCGATAGCCGTGAGGTAGACGCCGAGAGCTGCAAAGGCGACCAGTCAGTGCTGTTCTCAAGCGTCTGCAAACTCCGCCCGCACCGAGCTGAAGAAGCGTCAAGACGGCGATGATGACTGGCATCCAGAGCGAGCGCTTGCCGATAATGTAGACCCTCCAGGTGTCTGCGGAGGATGTGGGCAGGTCAGCTGTGTCCAGCACGTCTGTCATGTCCCGCTCACAATGCAGTTGCACGATACACGCGACGACCGCGGTACAGACCGGGTCAACAGAGAAGGACCAAGGGCTCGAAGCCAAGTGTGGCGCGTTGCCGAAATTGGCGATGAAGAGATCCCAATTGATGTAAGCCGAGAAGCACGAGTGGACGAACGAGACCACGAAGACGACGATGACCTGCGCAGTGTTCCGGAAGCAGACGAGGTCAGCGCCTCAGAAGCATTCTGCGCCGCTCCCGACACCCACAGACGCGACCCGCGCCTTCCGCACACATCCGGTGAATTGCGCAGAAGCAAGAGCACGCACCATCCCCTTGACCAACCACCTGTCATCCTGGAATACGCGGAAGTAGTCGAACATCTGCATCCAATTCACGCCGAATCTGCGCACGCGATTACACAGTCAGCACTTGCGGCGCGGTGACGACTCCAGTCGATCGCGCGCAGGTGTCGAGAGCTCGGGAGGGGGGCTGGCGAGAAGTCCGCGACGCACATGGCGACGTTCAGCAGCGTGCCGATGTAGAACGGGCCGACACCATGCTCGATAGCCGACATGGCCGCAGCACGCAGCGAGAAGCAGGCAGCAGCAATGTCGAGGCAAGAGAAGCGAGGCAAAGCGAAAGATGCGAGCGGGAAGGGGGTCACGGCCAGGCTGTCGCGCACTCGAGCTTCGAAGTTGCGCAGGCCCGCTGAGCGTTCATTTAGAGCTTGAGTGCCGACAACGTGATCAGAAGCGAAGCCTGCCCAAGTTGAAGTTGGAACTCGGGGACGATCGAGTTGGGAAGGTCGACCGGCACCCGGGCGGTCGAGGCATTCATGAGTGGACGGACCCTGTCCTTGCTTGCAGAGGCCACGAAGTCGGGAATCTGCGCTCTGCTGGCGGGATGCGTGAGCGGAAGATGCAGGGCAAGCAAGCAACAGGCGAATTTCAGCACACGGATGTCCGCCGATCAGTAGCAAGAGGGCACGGTCAGAGGTCAGAACGATGCTGAGATGTGTTGCGATATAATGCAAACAGACAGTGGGCGATTTACGAATGACTATGTGGGTAAAGGTGGCGGAAGTACATGCGGCGTAAACGCGGGGAGCTCACCGCTCCTCCTGGACGCGCACGCCTGGCGGGAGATTGCTCGTCGAGCTCGAGCTGAACCACGTGTCCTTCTTGAGCTGCCACCATTCGCCAACGCGCTCACGCACGGCGGCCATGTCGTCGACGGCGGGGCGAACGTCGAGCGAGAAGACGGGATTGCCGTCCTCGTCGTCAGGGAGGTGGTAATAGTCGATGACATCTGCGCGGTTTGAGCCTGGAAGTCAGACGGATTACAACAATGGGCTGATGGAGAAAGACGAGACGCACAGCGGTGCGAGGTGTAGGGTTGCGTGCTGCCGCCCGACATATACGACGAGCCGCCGGCCCCTGCGGCAGTTGGGCGATGGACGGTCCAGTCGTGGCGGTCGAATGGCCGGATGCCGCTACGGGAGTAGCGTGTTGGTCGATCACAGGTGGAGAGCGGAGTAAAGGGCCAAGGACGCACGCGTAGGTATTCGGGAAGATGCGCGACATGAAGAGGTGGTAGCGGGCTTTGGGCGAGAGCTCCTGCGGCCGCCCCGTGAACGCCGCGAGCGATGACCGGTCGCCACTGTGAGTGCAGATGATCAGTCATATGAAAGAAGCAACGAGAGATTGGAGAGAAAGCTGAACGCACCCCGGGTGCTTCTCCTCCCACCGACGGACCTGCTGCCACGCCTCCTCGTTGATCCAGTTGTGGATGTTGACCATCATCTCGACGCTCTCCTCGGGCGTCTCCCAGCCCTTACGCACGAGTGCGTTGTAAAACTGCTGGGGGCTCGGGTACTCCCACTGCTCGGCCTTGGCCTCTGCCTTGCCCGCGGCCTGCGTCGCATCGGACGAGCCGTGCGCGACGGGGCATGCCGATGGCGATGTTCCTCTGGCAGACGACGCGCGCGGGATGGAGGACATGGTGCGCTCGAGCGGGAGGTGCTGCTTCTGGCCGGCCGACGGTGCCTGCGCGAGTTCGGGCATGTTGTTCCAGGCGCGGACCTCGCCGCGGGCGGCGTGCTGCGCAAAGGCGGGCGGCTGCCCCTCTGCATTGTGCATGGGGCACCCGGGCGGCGGTGGCGGCGGAGCGGAAGCGGGAGCGTCGTTGTGCATCGGGCAGCCGGGAGGAGGCTGCGCCGCTTGCTGAGCGGGTGCAGGCGGTGCGGGAGTGCTCTGCTGTGCGCCCATTGGTGCGAATCACTGCTGCAAGCGAGTGTAGCCGGGCGGAGGAAGGCCGGAAGGAGCGAATCGGCGAGCGAAAGAAAGACGGACACAGCTCGCCCCGCCGGCTCCCCCTCTGCAGCATCCGAGGGCAGGCCAAGAGTGCCAGAGTGCTCAATAATCCTACACAGAGCGTGCCGTCGAAGTCACGCCCGTCGAAGTGCTTTGTGCCCTCGTCTCCGTCATCAGCTCACCTCACTCGCATCTCGCTGGAACCGACACTCGCACGCTCGAGCGGGAATGTCGGGCGTCGTGTCCATCGTTGCAGGCGTCGGAATGGCCGTCGGCCCTCCGCTCGCCTACGCCGATCAAGTGAGCTCGCTCGCTGCCGTCCCCCACCTCCTGTCGCTCGGGTGATGGGCGCAATCTGGTGTACAGGTCCGCTTGCAAGGCTGTTCGCTGATAAGAACTTGCTCTTTGCAGTACGTGTCGATCTGCAAGAAGCACGACTCGCTGGGCTTCAGTCTCGACGTGACGGCCATCCTCATACTTGCCAACCTGACCCGCTGCTTCTATTGGCTTGGAGAGCACTTCCAGCTCGTCCTCCTCATTCAGTCGCTCCTCATGATCATGTGTGTCTATCTTCGGTGCGCTTGGCGCTTCCTGCAAGCCTGACCTCCCGAACTCGCAGGGCGCAGTACGGCCTGCTATACGTCTGCCTGCTGTACCGCCCCGCCGAATGGTTCGCGAGCCGCCCGCGCCGTCTCGCGAATTTCTGGCAGTGGCCGCACTTCGGTGCCTACCTCGAATTCACAGCCATCTTCATCGTCATTCACTCGGCGCTCTTTCTCCTGCTCCACTCCTGGGACTTTTACGTCCAGCTGCTCGGATTCATCGCTCTTGGCGTCGAAGCAACTGTACGCGATATATCTAATTGAGGTGCAGAAACGATTCTGACCCTGCTCGCTCGTTCAGCTGCCTATCCCGCAACTCATCGCCAACTACGAGGCCAAGTCGACTGCTGGCTTCCGCATGTCGGTCCTCGCCGCCTGGGCATTCGGCGACACCTTCAAGCTGCTCTACTACCTCTTCACTGTGCGTGCTGACTCCGACAACTCTGTGCAGACCGCTGACGAATGAGCACTGTCGCGCAGCCCGATAACGGCCTTCAATTCAAGCTCTGCGGTGCCTTCCAACTCACCGTGCGTTTCATCAGTTTGCAACATCGAGGCACATGCTGAGTCGTTCTCTCGCACGCAGGTCGACATCCTCCTCTGCCTTCAAACGTTCCTCTATCGCCACAAGACGGCGCAGGACCTCTCCGAACGCGCCTCGCTGCGGCAGCACCGCGGCGTCGCCGGCACGGACAGCCTGCTTGCGCACTCGCAGCACGCGCTCGGCGACGACGACGACGACGATGAGACGGGAACGGAGGGCGAGGCGGAGCGGCGGGGTTTTACGGCGCCGCAACGCCCCAAGGACGTGGCGATGGTGTAGCGTTGGGCTGACGGCACACGTGTATTACTACTCTCGTGTCAAGACTGAGCGTGAGGCATGATTGTCCGTAGCGTATCGAGAGGAGAGAGGGTAGCCAGTACCGCGAGGGAGGGCGTGCGAGATAGGATGGGAGAACGGGGCGCATAATGGGTGGTGAGAGCGTGGGTGAGCAAGTCACAAAAGCTACAGAATGCGTGCTGAGTCGTGTGAACAGCGAGAGAGGGGTATCATGGACCGAGGGTGAGAGTCGTCCTCAAATGAGCAACGCCGCCGCAACGGATGGATCGGGGTGTTCAGTGTCCATCCCGTCGAAGAGTGTGCTCCTCCGCTTCGCCGCGCCCGACGGCCGGCGATCCTTCTTCTTGGCCTCCTGCTCCTCCTGCTTGGCCTTCCCTTTTCCCTTCCACTTCCCCTTCGCCAACCCCGCACCCGCAACAGGCGACGGCGCCGGCACGTCGTCCTCGGCCGAGTGCGCCGACTGCGCCTCCTGCGTCGCGCCATCGTCGCCCTCGAGGTCGCCGTCGCTCGCGTGCGTCCCGCTCCCGTCCCCCTCGGCGCCGCTGCTGCTCCCGCCCGCGCTGCCGACGCTGCGCCGACTCGGACCCGCCTCGGACGCGCCGCCGCGGGGGGACGACCGGCCCGTGCTGGTGCTCGTGCCGAAGAAGCTCGCGGCGGCGCTGGCGAGCCCGAGGCGCGACGCGGCCGAGTCGGCGAGCGTCGAGAGGAACGTATTGTTGGGCGGAGTCGCCGCCGAGGCGAGCGAGGCGTAAAAGTCATCCGAGGGAGGGGCGAGGTGGTCGCTTGACGAGGGAGTCGGGCCGCCGATGGCGAGCGGGGAAGAGGCGGCAGAGCCAGATGTTCCGCTCGCGTCTGCCACATCAACGCGGAGCCGGTCACCGTCCTGCTCTGCCGCAACGGAGTCCTCACTTTCGTCTCCGTGCTCATCGTCGCGCCCATGCAAGCTAGGCGCCCTCGAAGCAGGCCTGCTCCTCGCCCTCGCGCCTCCCTCGCCCAGTGCCTGCGTGAGCGCCTGCAAGCTGCTCCTGCGCGAGACGTTGCCGCCTCCGCCGAGGTTCCGGACCGAGGGCGCGCGCGACGAGGGCTCGTCCGCCTCCTCGACGGCAGCCATGGGTGGCGAGCGGCCTGCGAGGCCGAGGACGCTGCCCTCGAGGGGGAGAGGCTCGTCTGTAATAAGCCCCGCTCCCTCCGCGCCCTCGACAGCGGCGTCGTCGGCTGCTGCCGCAGGCGCAGGCGGGACAGCAACCTCCTCGGGCTCGGGCAGGTCAATCTCGACGTCGGCCTCGAGATTGGCGTACGTCCTGCAGAGCGGGCAGCAGAACCCGGGGTAGTTCTGCTCGACGAGCGGGCGGATGCACTTGAAGTGCGTGACATGCGAACACGGCGCGATGAAGAGCGCTTGGCACACCGTCACGGGGTACAGGCAGATGCAGCAGTCGGTGATGGATGCTGCGGCGGCGGCTGCAGATGCGGCGGCGGCGTCGGAAGTGGTAGGAACAGGCGTCGCAGGCTTGGCGGTGCCGCCGGTCGCGGTTGATGCGCCTGTCGAAGCCGCGGCAGGAGTCGCAAGCGAGGGGGACGAGCCTGACGCGGGAAGAGCCGAGTCGGGCGTCGCACCCAGCGCGCGCAGCTGAGCGAGGGCGGCGGTGCTATGGGAGCGGTCTGTCAGTATCAGAGCTCACGGCTGCAGACGATCCGAAGAACGCACTTGAAGCTGTTGGCGCCCCGCTGCCACCCGCGGTTGAGCTCGACCCGCATTTTTACGCATCGATAGATCTCCTCTGTGCCGCCCTGGTAGTCGACGCCGAGCTGGAGGACATCCCCGTCCTTGAGGCTGAACGGGCGACTCTCGTGCCCGGGCGAGCTCAGGCGGATGTGGTTCAAGAACGTGCCCGACGACGACTTGGTGTCGCGGATGAAGAACTTGCCAGCGTCGTCGACCCAGATCTCGGCGTGCCCGCGCGAGACGACCTTGCTCTTGAACGCGACGCGCGCCGGCTCGCTCGGCGTGCCGCGCGCGGCGTTCGACCCGCCCGCGCCAGACTGGTGACGGTCCGTGAAGCGCCCGATGCGCACGATAGCAAACGAGCCGAGGTCGCGCTCGATCGGGTCAAAGTGCAACGAGCGCGAAGACTCGAGGTGCGGGACCAGGCGCAGCTTCTGCACCGTTTCGGGCGTGTCGCGCCCGCCTGCTCCGGTCGACGAGCCCGCAGTGGCAGCCGCGGCGCGGCTCGGCGGGTTCGGCAACGAGGTGGTCGCGGTGAGAGACGAGAACTGGGGGCCGGACGAGGTCGAGCCGGCCTGGGCCGTTGGTGCGGCCGCCGCGCTTGACGGCGCTCCTGCGCCGGACGGGGGACGCGAGTCGGTGACACTACCACTCGCGCTCATTGTCGCAGCTGGAGCAGCGATGGGCGACCCGTCGCGGAGCGATCCGACCGGAGCCGGCGGCTGCGACGAGCTCCTGCGCTGCCTCGAGCGGCTCACCTCGGCGCCCGTCGTGCCCGAGCTCGAGTTGCGCTTCGAGAGCGTCCGGCGCAATGCGGGAAAACCGTACCCAGACCGCTCGTTGCTCCCGCCGCCGCCACCTGGTGAGGGCGGTTGCTCGCCCGATGGCGATGTAGCCGGGCTCCCGCCGCCGCGCCCGCCCGGGCTACGCTGTGCAGACGAAGTAGTCCAGCCGCGTGGGCGGCGCTGGATGAAACCGAGGGACAGGCCGAAGCGGTTCGAGGACGAGGGCGAGCCTGGGGCCTGGTTCTGCGAGGACGAGAGCGAGGGGGAAGAGAGCGGGACGGCTGAGGCGGAGGGAGAGCGGGTAAAGGAGGGGCGGGACGAGGTGCCAGAGGGCGGAGTGCCGGCAGGACTGCCGTTGGACGAGGACGAGGTCGATGTGCTCGCCTGGATGTGGCGCGGAAGGATGTCGACCGCGGTCGGCGGGGCGACCATGACGGGCGTGTCTGTCTTCGATAGAGCTCAGATAGAGAGGTTCACAAGCTGCAGTGACTCAAAAGGCGCAGGCGGTTGCGAGGAAGGTGTGCGGGGGTCGAGGCGGACGGGAGCGGGCCAGACGAGCAGAAGAGGCGGGGCGAGCGGCGATCGCACGGTGAGCGGCGCGATCTGAAGGGTGTGAGCCTACACAAAGCTGTCCACGCACCTGGCTGGCCCTTGCGTCGCTCGTGGGCACCGTCGCAGCGAGTCGGGGCGTCAGTCGAGAGTGATGAGGACGCGCGGGACGGTCGCCTGGTCTTCGTTCGAGCTGCAGAGGGGCAGGGCAGGCTAGAAGCAGTGCTCGAGCAGTGCACGGCCACAGCAAGACTGCCTGGACGAGTGCGCGGCGAGGACGAGCAGCCCACACTCTCTCGCCGACCCGAACCGCGGGGGCTCGAGGCCCTCAGCTTGGGGCCCACGCCCCCTGTCTCGCCTGATTTCCGCTCTCTCACTCTCGCATCCAAGTCCAGATCGAGCAGTACTCGGCGCTGCAATGCAAACACAACGCATCCAGCCCCGCTCTCTCGCCAGGCAGCGTCCGTCTAGCTCTTCGTCACGGCCTCCTCATCGCCTGCGTCGTGCGAAAATGCGTCAGTCCAGTCCGAGGAAGAGTCACAAGAGAGAGCGACGCACAGCTTCTTGCTCTCGAAGAAGAGGCGCAGGTGTCGCAGCTGCCAGAAGCACGTCGCGCCGAGCACGACGAGCTGGAACACGCTCCACCACACGGCGCGCGAGTTGGTGCGCTCGCTCAGCACGCGGAACTCGGCCTCGCGCTCGCGCTGGAACTGCTGCTCGCGCCGGATGTCGGCCAGGCGCGCGTTCAGGTCGTGCACCTTGGCCGCGAGGTCCTTGACGTGCTCGCGCTCGCCCTCCTCGTCCACCTTGGCTTCGCCGACCGCAATGTCGAGGTGCATCCGCACCTGCGGCGTCGCAAACCACCCGCCCGTGTAGTTGGACCGCAGGCAGATCGAGTGGTCGCCCGCCTCGTGCGACGTGAACGTGAACTTGCCTTCGGGCAAGCCGCGCGTATTGACCACCTTCTCGCCGCTCTCGACCTCCTGTGCAATCGCGTGGACGAGTGAGTCAGCTAAGAGAACCCCTCCGTCCGCGAAAGACAGAGCAAGTTGCGGAACGCACCGTCACGGTGATCTGGATGCCGAGCTGGTCGTTCAGAATCCACGACTTGGACGAGTCCTGCCACTCCTCTGCCTTGTAGTGACCTGTCACGGCACATCCGAGGGTCAGCGCGGCGTCCTCGGCGCGGTTCCCGGCCACAAAGGGTCCCCACAACCGCCGCAATCCTCCTCTCGAGCCTCTCGAGTTCGACTCACCCACTACGATGGTGTCACGCGGCAGTTCCTCCAAGAAGCATCTTTCCGCCCCGGCCTGAAGGTAGAAATAGAGCCCGTGGGCTGTTTGTGCGAGAGCGAACAAGGCGGTGAGGAGGGCGAGGCCGCGCATGGTCGCGGCGGCGAGGACAGCGGGCGGGACGGCAAGTCGAGGTCGTTAGAGGCACTCCGGGGTATCTAGTGGCGTCACAGAGGCGTAAAGCGCGAGAAGGCAGCTTGGTCGTGGTCGAACCCGCACGCGTCTCTCGCCCTCGAACCTCTATGGTCACACCCGCAGAAGGCCTGGTGGAACGCTGGACGGCGTGAGGAATTGTCCTGGGACTGCTGTGCTGGACCTCCGCTGACTGCCCGCTCCCTCGCTAGCGAGCAAGTACGCCAGGCATCGCTCGCCCGCTTCGATGATGACGGCGACGTAGGCTTCGCTGTGACCGCTGCGCCCACTGCTACGTTACCTACCTTGCACCTGAATGCTCCGCCCGTGCACCGTGAATCGCTCGAGGACCTCGCGTCCGCCGGACTGCACACTGTTGCTGGCCTCGACATCTCCTTCCGAAGCTCTGCCGGCGACGAAGGCGTCGCTGTACTGGCTGTGCTCTCGTATCCCGAGCTCAAGGTCCGCCACGAGATGTGCGACGAGCAGTCAGGCCGCGCTTACCTGCTGGCAAACAGGTCATCACGACCCTCTCTCGCACGGTCGACCTTTCCTCCACGCCTTACGTCCACTCGTACCTCTCGTTCCGCGAAGCACACTTCTACGTCGACCTCCTCGGCGAACTGAGCGCGAAGCACCCGGAGATCGCAAAGCCGCAGCTGCTTTTCGTCGACGGGAACGGGCGCTGGCATCCACGCCAGGCGGGCAGCGCGGTTGCAGTGGGCGTCAAGACGGGCTTGCCGACTGTCGGCATCGGTATGCCTCACTTGTGCGCTGGACTGTTTGCGAGTGACCTTGACGGGCAAGTATGCTGCGCAGCGAAAGAGTACCACCCTATGCATCCTCCTTCATCCGCCTCAAACCCCAACCCGGCCTCAGCCTCCCCCAGCACGTCTCTGCCCTCTCCTCACGACTTCCGCACGTCCCAGCGCGGAATGCGCAAGGCGTGTCAAGCGTTCCTTCAGCAACGAGGAGACTGGATCGGCCTGACCCCGCCGACTGTCGACTCGGCCGCGCAGACCACGGAACCTGCACCTGCTGCGGCCGCGTCGAGCGAGTACTGGGGCGCCGTACGTCCTCTTGCTCCCTGATGCGTTGTCCTTGACATGCGCTGCACAGGCTCACGCAACGATACACACAGGCCCTCCTCTCGTCGCCCTCGCGCAACGCGCAGAACCCCATCTTTGTCTCGCCCGCGCACCGCCTCTCGCTCACCAGCGCGATCCGCCTCGCGCTCCTGTGCACGAAGGAGGGGAAACTACCAGAGCCGGTGAGGGTTGCGGATCGAGTCGGTGCGTCTTTCCGTCTGCTGCGCGCTCACCTTTTGGAACTGTGAGCCAAGCACTGAGCTGCGGTCGCTTGCAACAGGGAGGGAGGAGGCTCGCAGGATCTGGCCACAGGGCTGAACGGAGGCCCTGACATCTACCTGTCCTGCACGGCGGGGAACGGTCGTACTCGCCTCGAGCGATACCGTCTGCAGGCACCACAACGCCGCAGACGAGACATTCACATCATCGAGAATGCCATGCCGACCAGTAACGACACCTTCCAAGGCGCTGTTGGACTACTCGCACCTTTCGGTTCTCCGAGGCGACCATAGAGCCGGAGGGGTGGGGCACTGCAATCTTTGTTTTGCGGTCTTCAAGGGGGATGCGTATCTTTTCGAGAGCGAGGTCCTGTGCCTGTTCGTGAGTCGAGGCGCGAAAGTCGAGAGATCGAGGGAAGGGGGAAGAGGAGCGGCGGTACCGAAGCGGGACGGATCCTGTCCGACAGACGAGCGGGGAGGCGAGGAGACGAGAGCAGACGACGTAGACGGACAAAACCGGAGGGAGAGGGAGCCTTCTATATGACACGAGCGGGGCGAGACGGAGCAGGCGGGCCGGGGCGAGACGACCGGGGAGAAAGACCGGGAGGGGGGAGATCGTCTAGATGTGTGCGGTGATCTCGTCCGGCTTGACGCCCTCGTAGGCGACGTTGTACTGAGCGTGGGGTGTACGAGCGTGAGTACCGAGTTGCCAACCGAGAGTGGCAAGCATCACGCACAACAAAGGTGAAGAGCGGGTAGTCGTTGACCTTGCCACGCGCCTTGAGGAACTCGTGCAGCTCCTTGGCCGTCTCGACTCCTGCACAGCCAAGGTGGCAAATGACCGTCAGCACGTCGCTAGCAACGCAAAAACGGAGCGCCGCTTGTGACGCACCCTGAAGCTTCTGACCGTTGAGCATCTCCTTCTCGAGCTGGTCAAACGTCTGCAGGCGAGACGGGGTCAGCGTCACCGCGCAGCAGTATGACAGAGAGTACAGTGCGCACCTTCCCGCTCCCGATGAATGCCTCCGCGACCTTGCGGTTGCGGCCTCCAAAGCACGACGTGATGAGGTCGGCAACGCCGGCCGACTCCTGCACGAAGGTTTCCGCCTCGGTGCCCGGGAAGAACTCGAGCGCAAACTTCTTCATCTCGAGGAGGCCAATGCGCATGACGGCGGCCTGTTTCGTTTCAAGAGAGAGCAGAGTCAGAGCGGTGTGCAAGCGGAGATGGAGGGTGTGGGCAAACCTTGGCGTTGTTGCCCCATTGAAGGCCGTCGATCAGGCCGGCGGCAATGGCGACAACGTTCTTGAGTGCACCGCCGAGCGAAACGCCGAGCACATCCTTGCTCACGGCGACGCGGAACTTCTCCGTCTCGAACAGGCGCGCCCACTTCTTGGCGACCTCGATGTCGCGGCACCCGATCGTCGTCTCGGAGAAAGAGTCCTTGGCGACCTCGTTGGCGATGTTGGCGCCAGAGAGGGCGGCGCACTCGACCCCGAGGTGCTCCTTGATCACTTCGGAGAAGATGTGGATCTCCTTGTCCTTGACCTCGACACCCTTGACGAGCGAGATGGCCTGCGTGCCCTCGGGGATCTTGCCCTCGAGCTGCCGGCACGTCTGCTGGATGAACTGCTCGCAGAGAATCGTAGGAGCGTGAGGGGCGACTTGGCGGTCAGCTGTGTTCTCCAACCCCCCGACAACCGGCAAGAACGGCGCACCTGGTGAGGAATGACAAAGATGAGAGCGTTCGCCCCCTCGACAGCCTTGAGCAGGTCGGGCTCGGCAATCACATTGTCCCCAAGCGAAATGCCGGGTAGGTACTTGACGTTCTCGTGCTTCTCGTTGATGACCTCGGTCAGCTTGCGGCCCTCGTACTGTCACACAAAGGGTCAGCGAGCTGGTCAGAATGCCGGGGGCGGGGTTGCGGGCTAGTATCGCAGTGTTCAAGGGAGGGCAGGCGTGGACGCACGTCCTCCTCGTAGCACCACATGCGAACCTCGGTGTCAAAGTCGTCGCTGCGTTCCTTGACATTCTTCGCGACGAGGCGGGCGATCGCAGAGCCCCAGTTCCCGCTGCCTGCGGGTGCACGGGAGCAGGATCAGCGATGATGGGGGCAGCACCGATCGCCGAAAGAGGGCGGAAACGCACCGACGAGGGCAACCTTCCACTTTCCAGACGTGTTGGCAGGCATGGCGGTGCGCGTCGAGGCGTACGAGCGAGCGAGGACGAGAGGTCGGGACGGGAGGCGTTGGGCGGTGCTCGGAGCTGGAAGGTGGAACCGAGCGAGGCAAGGGCGCGAGCGAGGTGCGAGGCGCAGAGCAGGTAGCGAGAGAGCTGGGCGAGCCAGGGTTACGCGGCAAGGAGGGCGAGCTGCGCGTCGAGCGAGAGCGAGAGCCGGCCTTCTCCAGCCTGGTGAGGTCAAGGCAGGCTGGGGACCCGTCCCTCTTTCTTCGCGGGTGTGGTTCGGTGACTGGACGCCGGCCTCGGTCACTGGCAGACAGCGACGCTCCCATCGCCGACGGCGCTTTGCGCGCCGTTCTCTACCATACCATGGTTGGCGACGAATATTGCGAACGCGATCCGTGCATGCGGCCTTCCAGAGGTCGCCATGTACTGTGCACAGCGCTGCAGGGACCTCGAAAGAAGCTCTACCGGTCTACCGCTTAGGCACAACTCGGAAGGAGAATATCAAAGGGTGAGACACGAAAGAGCAAGATGCATTTTTCGGACGACCGCGCGCAGGGGTCCATCAGAGACGTTGCTTCCACTGAGCGGTTGCCTCACTGCTCGTGCTCCTTGGCGCAGCTTCTGCGAGGCCGTCGACGCCGGTCAGCCGGGTGACTCCTGTTCCACGGCCAGGCGCACGAGGTGAAACGTTCAGCGCGCGCACGCCGCTTACCTACGCCTCCCCCGCCTTGAGTGCCCCAGGCGGGCGCTGCAAGGCGGTGCAGCCCTCCTGGTACTTCTATGGACCCACAGTAAGGGCGGGCGACCCGTTGAAAGACGCCGTCGCTTTGATTCGCTATGATTCGGACTCCGCCCGCGCGCTTGACTCTGCGGTCTCGAACTTGAAGCCGACCCAGAGCGCCGCAGACACGCTCGTCCCGCTCTCCCTCCTCGAGTGCACTCATACAAGCAAGGGAACAAAGATGCGCGCAGACGGCACGACCACCCCGCTTACGAGCGCCAAGACGGCCCTCGTGCGTCCCTCCCCCCTCCGCAACCTTTCAGCTGCCTCCGGCACTTCGCATGTCGCACCGCTGCACTTGGATCGCTGCGATCTGCACGCACTCGGCTCCGGAGCTACAGACACGCAACTGGCACGAGCTGCAGAGAACCAGGTTGACCCGGATTCCACTCTCCTCGCAGAATGACCTCGATGACAGGCGCATCAAGCAGATCCGCCCGCTCATCCCGCCCCAGGTTAGTCAAGCCCTCCCGCGCACCCCCTGGTAGCTCCAGGGAATCGACTGATCATCCGATGCACGCAGATCCTGATGGAGGACTACCCTCTGGGTCTTCGCGGTACCTTCACGTGCTTCCCGCCTGAAATGCGTTCCGCGTGCTCACTCGTCTCTCGACAGCTGCTGCGACTGTCCTTGACGGCCGGAAGAGCGCTGAGGAGATTGTGCGCGGCGAGGACGACCGTCTCCTGGTTGTGCGTGTTGCCTTGGTACCTTGCGTCGATGCTCTCGCTGACGCGCTATATTCAGGTTGTCGGTCCCTGCTCGATTCACGATGTCCGCGCTGCGCTCGAGTACGCCAAGCTGCTCAAGGAGTATGCCGACGAAGCAGCGGACGACCTCCTCATCGTTATGCGCGTCTACTTCGAGAAGGTCCGTTCCCCGTTCGAGCTCATCTGCCCCTATACTCAGCTGATTGACTAACCGACGAACCGCCCACAGCCCCGCACGACCGTTGGCTGGAAGGGCCTGATCAACGGTTCGCTTGTCCTCCCCTGCACAACCTCGGTCAAGGCTCATCTGCTCCTTTCCGGTCGCAGACCCCCAGCTCAACGGCACGTACCAGATCAACAAGGGTCTCCGCCTCGCGCGTGGCCTTCTCCTCGAGATTGCCAACATGGGCATCCCAACCGCATGCGAGCTCCTCGACACCATCTCGCCGCAGTACATCGCCGACTTGGTCTCGTGGGGCGCGATTGGCGCCAGGAGTGCGTGCTTGTGCGCACGGAATCGGCGCTCATGACACTGATCGTGGCCTTTCTGCGTCGCAGCAACTGAGTCGCAGGTCCACCGCGAGCTTGGTGCGCTCTCTCTCCGTTCCGTTGTTGCCTGAACAGAGTACTGACACCAGGGATCTACAGCATCGGGCATGTCGATGCCGAGTAAGCTCGACCTCGGCTCGGCGCAGTGGCTTACGTCGTCCTGACTCTCTACTTCCTCACGCAGTCGGCTTCAAGAACGGCACCGACGGCTCGCTCCAGATCGCCATCGACGCCATCGGCGCGGCCGCGAGCTCGCACTCCTTCCTCTCGGTCACCAAGCAGGGCATCTCGGCCAGTCAGTCACTTTGCCGTCCCTTCGGACTCAGCACACAAGCTGAACTCTTGTCCACCTCACAGTCGTCGAGACCGACGGTAACTCGGCTTGCCATGTCATCCTCCGCGGCTCAAACAGCGGCCCGAACTACTCGCCCGAGCACGTCAAGAAGGCGGCCGAGGGATTGAGGAAGGCCAAGCTAGCCGACAAGGTCATGATCGACTGGTGTGTTGTGTTCGTTCGCGGCTCTGCAAGCAAGTGGCTGATCTTCCGTGCATGTCACAGCTCGCACGGCAACAGCGAGAAGAACCACGAGAAGCAGGCGCTCGTGGCCGACAGCGTCGCCAAGCAGCTCGGCGAGGAGACGGGCGCCAACATCATGGGCGTCATGGTGCGTGCAGCACATTCGACCGAATGCCTCAGGCTGCTGCTCATCCGTATTGTTGGCTGCGCAGATCGAGTCGCACCTCGTGGCGGGCAAGCAGAGCATCCCCTCGAGCGGCCCGCAGAACCTGACCTACGGCCAGTCCGTTACGTGCGTTCAAGCCATCTCGCACAATCTGCCAAATTACCCGTTGCTCACCTGTCCGCTCCTGCCTGCAGCGACGCATGCATCGACTGGGAGACGACGGTCAAGGTGCTCAACACGCTCCGCTCGGGCGTCCAGGCGCGCCGCAAGCTCACCGGCGGCCGCCGCGGCATCGACAACCGCGCGCTTGCGACCGCGAGCGAGCGCGCGTCGAGCGTCAACGGTCACCGCGACTTCAACGACCCGAACTTCTTCCCCGCCGCGTGAGCGCGCGAGCCGTACAGAGCATGACGAGCAGTGTCCCCTCTGTCTGTGTAGTACTTCGCATACTGTTCGACTATGTGCAAACTCGAAAAAGAGCCGAGCTAGGCCTTCCCGACCTGATTCTGGCGCGTCGCATTGAGAGGAGGAGCAAGGGAGCAAGCCTTGCAGGTTGCGTCTCCCCTCGGCACCTGCCGAATCTTCGCCAGGGTCGCAAAAGTCGCACTGACGCGGCTCCTGTCCCCGAACAAACGCACTGTATCCCGCCGACGGTGAGACGCCACCGCCGACCGCCCTCCGCGCCTGCCGAACTCGAACGCGTCCTGCGGGCGAAGGTCCTCGTCAGCCCGGGTGGCACAAAAGGAGACGCAGGTGCTTCTCTCTTGTCATTCCTTTTCTCACACACAGACAACACTCCAGCAAATGCAGTTCAACCGCCCGAATTTTGAGGGACCCGTCCCCGAGGGACCTTCTCAACCTGCCGCCGCCTCGTGCGCCTCGTCTTTCGCTTCTTCTGCCCTGCTCGCTACCGCAGCTGACCCAAGTTGACGCCACCAGGTCGGTACCGCACTCGGCGCCTCACCACCCGCAACATTCTTCGGCCGCGCACCCTCATCCACACGGTTCGCCGTACCAGTACCACAGCGCCTACCCGCACGCTCACGCCGCGCCCGAATTCCCGCACACCGGTCACTGGTACTCCCGCGGGCCTTCTTTCTGGCGCTCGTTCGCCTACCCAACCTGGTGGGCCGCCCACCCTCCTCCTCCCTTCCTCGCCGGCGCGGGCGCTCCTCCGGCCCCTCCTCCTGCCGCCGCCAGCTTAGCCCCGCACCCGCACTGGCACCCCTCGCAGTCGTACTACCGCCACGCGCGCCGCCACGGCCGCGGCCGCGTCCTCCCCTTCCTGCTCCTCGCCGCCGGCGGCATCTGGGCGTTCCACCGCCTGCGCGACGAGGTGCGCGTCGCGCGCCTCGAGGCCGAGGACGCGCGCACGGTCGCAGGCGCGGTAGCGGCGGGGGAGGGCGTGCCGGTCCCGCTGCTGGACAGGGAGAGGGAGAGGGAGAGGCGCGGGAGGGGCTGTGCGGGGATGAGGGAGCGGTGGGCGGAGAAGAGGCGCGAGAGGGACGAGTGGATCCGCGAGATGAGGGAGAGGAAGGGCGAGGACGAGTGGGCGGCGAGGTGGAGGGCGGCGATGGGACCGCAGCAGCAGCAACAGCAGCAGCAGCAGGCGGTGCCGCCGCAGGAGCAGAAGGAGCGGATCGTCTAGCCTGTGCTCCTCTCTCTGTCCTTTTCCTCTTTTGTAGCGCTCGGTAATCTGTGCAACCTGTCTCTGCCTCTTGTCTGATACCTACAGTTCCGAGTGGTCGGCCTCGCGCTTGCCGCCCTTCTTCTTGGCGAACGGTTCGAAGAATGCTCGCAGCTTGTCGTACTTGAGCGGGCCTGGCATACGCGGAGTCAGTATGGAGCGCATATATTGAGGAGCCTGAGGGCGCACCATCGTACTTGGTCACCTCGCCGCCGTGGAGAACAAGCAGCGCCGGCGTCTTGTCGACGCCGAAAGCCTTCATCGCCTCCTCGCCGACCTTGCTGTCCCTCGCAGCGTAAAAGTCGATCCCGCGGTAGAAGTCGGTCGAGAGCGCCTTGTACAGCGGCGTGACCTTGCCTGCCGAGGTGAAGAGGAGCGAGACGGGCTTGGTCGCAGCCTGCCCGAGGTCCAGGACGGTCAGTACGGCTCGCTTGCTGACACCGGCGTGGAGGCGCACCTTTTCTCGCAGCGCCTCGACCTCGGATGCGGTGCCGGCGCGCTTGACGAAGGTCGGCATGCTGCTCGTCGCGGCAGCGATGATGTCCTTGGCCGTTCGTGCTCCGTCATAGCCTGGTACGCATCTCGTCAGTGCGTGATCAATGAGCTCATAAAGACGTCCACGTACTGCGAGAAGGTGCGGACCCGCCGGGGAAGGTCTAGTCACGAGTTGAGATCAGCAGGCATCGCAACAAGAAGCGGACCGGTTGTACCTTGAGCGTCGGGAAGCCTGTTGGGGCAGGGCAAGCTCAGAAAGCACGTTCGGAAGGCAGTGGCACAAACGCGAGCGCACCTTGAATGCCCTCTTGCCCGCACAAGGGCTTGTTCTCGTCCTGGTCGCAGTCGACATTGACTGTGGAAGGCAGGATCAGCCTCCCGCTCCGAGCAGACCGGCCGCATACCCACTCACCGACGTTAACGAGCCCCTTGAGGCTGTCTGCAACCTTGTCAAAGTCGGGGCCGAGCTTCTTGCAGTACCCACACCTGTCTCAATGGAGAGAAGGTCAGCGCGCCAATGGCAGGAGGGGCAGGGGAAGGACTCGCCAGGGAGCGGTGAACGCGGCGACGGTGAGCTTGTCCGAGCCCTGGACGTGCTTGCGGAAGGTCTTTGTCGAGAGCGACTTTACGTTTGGTGAGCGGAAGAGGGCGGCGTGTGCCGACGTGGCGAGCGCGAGGACGAGTGCGACGAGCACGAGCGGGGTCCTGGTCGCAGTGCAGAGCATCCTGGCGCAGCTGCAGAGCTTCCTGCTGCGAGCGAGGGCACGAGTCGGGAGGGAACCGGACGAGAGCCGCTCCACCTTGGACTCGACCGCTCCCCAGTCGCGTGCAGCAAGAACAGGGCCGGCGCGCACCAGCACCTGCACGGATTCCACGACCTCTCAAGCCCCCGCCTGCGCCCAGAACGGCCTTGCGAGCGATCGTCTTCCCCTCGCTGCATCCGCCAGCGAAGCATCCCCGACTCGAACCCGCGCACACGCACCTACGCGCCTACGAGCTGGGCTGAGCAAGTCTGACGAGGTGAGTTCGGTCCCTCACGGGTGCACCAGTCTCGGGCACGCTGTCGTGGAGGCGGTGTGCGGTGCTGCGAGTTGGCTCGACGCATCCATCGCGATGAAGCCTTTGCGCCGCCGCCAGGCGCGGTGCAAGGTGTCCAGATGGCCAACAAATCGCTGACCGAGCTGTCCCTTCTCTGTAGCCCAGCGCTTGAGCTTCGCGGCGACACTTGACCGGCACCATGGCGCCTCGCTATGCCTATGCGCCTCTACGGCTCCCGCCACAGACATCCGAGACGGCCCGCTCATTCCTCCGGACAGTCATTCTCTGTCTCATCGCCGGAGCCGCCGTCGCGTCCCGCGAGTTCGCCGTCGTCCGTTTCGAGTCGATCATCCACGAGTGCGCGACGACTCGCTCCTGTTCTCGGTCCTACCAGACTGATCCGCCTGCACTGCAGATTCGACCCGTGGTTCAACTTCCGCGCGACAAAGGTGCTGACGGAGGAAGGCTTCTACGTGAGCACCAAGGCGTCTTCTAGTCGGGAATCCGCTCACCTCGCTCGCGACCGACAGGCCTTCTGGAACTGGTTCGACCCGACAGCATGGTACCCGCTCGGCCGCGTCGTCGGCGGCACCCTGTACCCCGGCCTCATGGTCACGAGCGGCCTCATCTGGAAGGTCCTGCACATGCTCTCGATCCCCGTCGACATCCGCGAGGTCTGCGTCCAGCTCGCGCCCGCCTTCTCGGGCCTGACCGCGCTCGCCACCTACTTCTTTGCCAAGGAGGTCGGCAAGGAGGGTAGTCGCGAAGGGACGGGCCTGTGGGCGGCGCTCTTCATTGCCATTGCGCCGGGCTACATCTCGCGCTCGGTCGCCGGCAGCTACGACAACGAGGCGATCGCCATCTTCCTCCTCATGTTCACCTTCTACCTCTGGATCAAGACGGTCAAGACAGGCTCGGTCATGTGGGCGGGTCTCACGGCCCTGTTCTACTACTACATGGTGGCCGCGTGGGGTGCGTGCCGTCGCCATCTACCTGTCTTTCCCCTGTGCTTGCTGACCCACGTCGATTGCAGGTGGATACGCCTTCATCACCAACATGCTCCCGCTCCACGTCTTTGTCCTCCTCCTCATGGGTCGCTACACCTCCCGCCTTTACGTCGCCTACTCGTCGTTCTACGCCATCGGCACTCTCGCTTCGATGGCCGTCCCCTTCGTCGGCTTCCTGCCGCTCCTCACCTCGGAGCACATGGGCCCCATTGGCGTCTTCGGCCTCCTTCAGCTCGTCGCCTTCATCAGCCTCGTTCGCTCGCTTCTCCCGCCGAAGCAGTTCCAGATCTTGTTCCGGTCCTTCCTCCTCCTCGGCGTCGCTCTGGCCGCCGGCGGAATCTGGTTCATGACCAAGAGCGGCAAGATCGCGCCGTGGACGGGCCGGTTCTACTCGCTGTGGGACACGGGCTACGCGCGGATCCATCTCCCGCTCGTCTCGTCCGTGTCGGAGCACCAGCCGACGGCATGGCCGTCCTTCTTCTTCGACCTGCAGATGCTCATCTACCTGTTCCCGGCGGGCGTCTACATCTGCTTCCGCGAGCTCCGCGACGAGCACGTCTTCGTCATCATCTACGCCGTCCTCGCGTCCTACTTTGCCGGCGTCATGGTCCGCCTCATGCTCACCCTCACGCCCGTCGTCTGCGTCGCCGCCGCCGTCGCCATTTCGTCCGTCTACGAGACGTTCTTCGACCCGCGCGAGCCCGACACTCGTCCGCCGCCCGCCGCGGCGATTGCCGCGACCAAGGCTGCGGTCGTGGACGAGGTCGAGGACCTCGCGGCCGCCATTGAGGGCACGCCGACGCCGTCGACCGTCAGCGCCAAGAAGGGCAAGAAGGCCGCCGCGCCCGCGACTGGCGCCTCGGCATCGTCCCAGCGCACGGGCGTCTTCGGGCTCGACTCGCGCCTGATCCCCGTCATCGCCTTCACCTTCCTCTCGTTCCTCTTCGTCCTACACTGCACGTGGGTCACGGCGTCCGCGTACTCGTCGCCATCGGTCGTGCTCGCGAGCCGCGCGCCCGACGGCTCGCAGAACATTATCGACGATTTCCGCGAGGCGTACTACTGGCTGAGGCAGAACACCAAGGAGGACGCCAAGGTCATGAGCTGGTGGGACTATGGGTACCAGATCGCAGGCTTTTCGAACCGCACGACGCTCGTCGACAACAATACTTGGAACAACACGCAGTAAGGGGATTACCGTGTTCGGCGGCTCATGTGACGGTGCTGATCCACTGCGTCGCGCCCGCAGCATCGCGACGGTCGGCAAGATCATGTCGGTCCGCGAGGAGGCGGCGTACCCTCTCCTGCGCAAGCACGACGTCGACTACGTCCTCGTCATCTTTGGCGGCCTGATTGGCTTCTCCGGCGACGACATCAACAAGTTCCTGTGGATGGTGCGCATCTCGGAGGGCATCTGGCCCGACGAGGTCAAGGAGCAGACGTACTTTACGTCGCGCGGCGAGTACCGCGTCGACGACCAGGCGAGCGAGACGATGAAGAACAGCCTCATGTACAAGATGAGCTACTACCGGTGCGTCGCGTCGTTTGGGACCTTCTGTCTCTCTGTTGCTACTGCTGGAACAGCCGAGTCTGATGCCAGTCCTCTTTCGCGTTTGCGCAGCTTTAACGAGTTGTACGGCGGTGGACCGGCGCAGGACCGCGTGCGTGGACAGACGATCCCGCCTACGCCGATCAAGCTCGACACGCTCGGTGCGCTTTGCCTCCTAGTCCTAGCCCTGTCCCATTGACTGATACGCTGTTGCTCTGCTTGCAGAGGAGGCCTTCACTTCCGAGAACTGGATTGTGCGCTCCTCCCACTTCTCGTGGCAGAGCCAAAGCGCATGCTGACCCGATGCTTGCCGCGCAGGTCCGCATCTATGCAGTCAAGAAGGAGGACACGTTCGGCCGCGACCACCGCTCGGCAAACGCGTTCGCCAGCGGCAAGCGCAAGAAGAAGCTGACCCCGACGCTGCCGAAGGGTGCCGCGGCCAAGGCCAAGGGCAAGCGGAAGGCGGCCTGAGATGCCGAGGTCGAAGCGTGCGCGATGAGTGCGGACTAGAAAAAGGCTCGAGACTCGAGGGAGTCGGCCTGTCCTGTGCAAGGATACCCTCATCGTACTGTGCTATAGCTCTGAAGCCGTACGAGAGAACTCGGGCGCGCAATCCGACTCGCCTTGTCCCCCTCCTCCTGCTCCTGTCTGGCTCCCCCTCGCTTCCCCACATCTGCACCTCGCTTTCTCGCGCTCAGATTCTCGCTCGCCGCTCGTCGCTGCGCCCATGTCGACTCTCGAAGAAGCCAAAGCGCGCAAGTCGGCCCCCTCGGCGCCTCCGGCTCCCCTCACCGCCCCATCGGGCCAGACGCCCGCAAGCTACAACGAGACGCTCGGCGGCAAGGGCGCGAGCTCGTTCCGTGATCCGTGCGAGATTGCGCGGCAGGTGCGTCGCTGCGTCCGCCGGCTGAAGCTGCCGCGTCGCCGCTGCTCGGCTCCGATGAGGGGCAGGGTCGGATGCGTCGAGGTAGCTGGACAGACGGCTGACGCTTCGTGCATCTGCAGGAGAGCATGAAGTGCCTCGACCGTAACTCGTACGACCGCTCAAAGTGCACCGACGTGAGTGGCGCCCTCTTTCATCGAGCTCTCGACGAGGAGAGCTTGTCAGATAGTTGTCGGGCGAAGCTGACCCGTTCTACTATTCTACAGTTCTTCCAAGCGGTGCGTTACGGCCGAGCTGGTGCGAATTTGCGGGAGCTGACCCTCTACCCTTCTCGACAGTACCGCGACTGCAAGGGAACCTGGGTGCGCTTCCCCGCCAGACCTGTACTATGTCTTTCTTACGCTGACCTCCCAGTGCAACAGCTCAATCAGCGACGAGAGGATCGCCGAGCAGGGAAGGAGACCGCCTGAACGCCGCTTGACCCAGGACTTCCCTTCGGTCTCTCTTGTCTTGTTGTACCTCACTCGCACCGCACCTGCACGATCCTATTGTCGCAAGTCCCTCATCCAGCCCTCGCTTGTGAGCTGGCGGGAGAAACGTTATAACTGATATGACACGAAGCACGAACGAAAGCGGGGTGTATCTCGTCAGTAACCCTCGTCGGTTCCCGCCACCTCAGTACACCTTCTCGCTACCCTTCTCGTGCTTGGCGTACTCGCCCGGCCCAAAGCCCCTCGGCCCGAGCGCGCCATCCGCGACCTTCATCACCTCGATCACTCGCTCCTCGTCCCACTGCCTCCCGACCACCTGCACGCCGACCGGCAGGCCCTGCATCGCCTCTGCATCGTACACGCCTCCGGGGCCGTACACGCGCGTCTCGACGAGCTTGCTCCCCGGCGACGCCGTGTGCGCGGCCCACCAGCGGTCGTCTTCCGTGCGCGAGATGGTGTCGACCGTGGGTGAGACGCGCGTAACGGGCAAGACACCGACGGTGGAGTCGATGACGTTCCAGAGAATTGTGCCTGGCGTTCAGACGGTCAGCGCTTGTCTAAAGGGACCGAGGCAGCGACGCACCGATTGCGAGCGGCGAGAGGTTCCACGTCTCGCCGTGCTTGAGCGCGGGAGTCGCTTGCACAGGGCAAACGACGGCATCAAATTCGTGGTCCTCCCAGAGCTGCGCGTCAAGGACCGTTAGTCGCTAGTATCGACCCAAAGCTGGAGATGCGGAACGTACAAGCTTGCGAGAGCGCTGGACGTACTCGTCCCTGCAGGATCCTCAGTCAGCTCGCGCCGGATGACCTGTTACAGACTCATAGCGCACTTGCGGTGCTGACACTCCTGCATCTCGACCACGCTCTTCGCCTTGCTCGCCCTCAACAGCCTCGCAAAATGCACGTCACCGACCACATTATCGAGCAGCCACGCAGCTGCGGCGCGCACAAAGGCGGGGAGCTTCGGGCCGAGAGTGACGAGGAAAAGCGAGGACTCCTGCGGGTCGCCTTGGAGGAAAGAGAGGAGTGTCTCGTCTGCAAGGAGTTGAGAAGGTCGGTCAATGTTGCCGGGGCGGCAGCGTATCAACCAATCGAAGGAAAGATACGTACAGCGACCGGCCGACGTGAGCGCAACGAAGTGCTCCATCGCTTCGATGGCTGCGCGCAGGCATCGTCAAAGGCAAGTCAGCATCTTCTCCACATGTGCGGCTCATGGTCTGTCGCGCGCGCGTGTGAAAGAGCTTGTCTGGGAGACAGTTAGACCAACGTACGGCTTGGTGGCTCGAACTCGACACAGTCGTGCCCCTCCCGCCGCAGCGCCTCGACCGTCTCCCTCACTGCGCGCTGACACGCCGGGCTCGCCCTGCAGAATCCGTCGTTGGTGAAGTAGCCGATCCTGAGCTTCTTCGGCAGCTTGACGGAGCGATACGCGAGCGGGAGGAGGCCCGTCTCGCTCTGTGCGAGGTCGACGCTCGCGTCGAGCATGACGCGCGAGAGGAGCTCGACGTCGGCAACCGAGCGGCCCATCGGGCCCATGGACGTGTGGATGGCGGTGAAACCGGGGTTGAAGCCACGGCAGCCGGTCGAGGGGAATCGGCCGTGACAGGGCTTGAGGGAGAAGCAGCCGGAGAAGTGCGCCGGGATGCGCAAGGAGCCGCCACTGTCGCGCTCAAGGCGGATCAGCCCGTCAATGTAGCGTGAAGAGCTGTAAGAGCGAGACATGTACGCACATGTCGCTTCCGATACCGAGGGCAGAGCCGTCTGATGCAAGCAAAGCTCCCTCTCCGCCCGAACTGCCACCGGTCGTCCTGCTCGGGTCATACGGATTGCGACTTGCGCCAAAGAGCGGGTTGCCGCACTCGAAGCTGAGCATGGTCTGCGGGACGTTGGTCTTGACAAAGGGGATTGCACCGGCGCGAAGGAGGACGTGGATCAAGGTGGCGTCCTGCTCGGCGGGACGGTTGATCGCATGTGTGAGCCCCATCGTTGTGTCGACGTTCTGGATGTCGACCTGGTCTTTCACGCTGACGGGGATGCCATGCACTAAGGGCTGAGCGTCAGCAGAAGACAATCTCGCGCGAGCGGTTGGCTTGGCGGAACGCACGAGGTCCCACGACCTTGCCCGTCTTCTCAAATTGCTCGTCGAGGTCGAGAGCCCGCTTGACGGCCTGGTTGAAGAGGACTTCGGTGAGGTTGTTGACGCGCTTGTGCGAGCGCGTCGCGGCCTTGATGTAGACGAGGAGGACATGCGTGGCGGTCCAGCCGCTTTTGCGCTCTTCAATGCTGCAATGCGGTAGACAACGTCAGCCTGGCTACGGAGGGGTAGCGGGGTCGCAACATACTTGTGGACGATGTCTTGCGAGGCAGCAGAGAGGATGTCGGCCTCGAGTTGACTCGTGATGGCGCTGCCGTAGTCTTGGTAGAGCTTCTCGCCCAGCTCGATGGCCTTGCGCTGCTCGGTCCTGCCGTGTGAGAGGATGTTCGGGGTCAGTCGTCGGGAAGTGGGGAGAAGTCTGTGAGCGATGGGCGAGCGCACGCTTTGAGGTCGCGGTTGACCTGCCACGTCGGAGTCCACAGCATGCCGGCTTGTATGAGGTTGTCCCTGGCTCCGAAGGTCGCCGCAGCGAGGCGAGCAGAGGGACCGAGGCGACGAACTTTCGATCGGCAGACGAGGGACACCGGCTACTGCACGCAACCACGCAAGAGGCCGAGCACCTTAGTGTACCCTCTATTCTACCCTGAATAAGCCCTGGACCCCTGCCGGCCCCGTCCCGGCGCAGAGTGACTATCGCTTCTCTGCGTCCCCCTCTGCAGCTCGCCTCCGCTCTCCACACGCTTGCGCGCAGCTGGGCCGGTGTGCACTTGCGCAAAGGACACGCACAGCCTCAGCACACACAGGCGCACGACGCTGCCCATGCCCCGCTCGCCATCGCCTTCGGGCTCGTACTCGTCGTCAAAGCGCCGCCGCTACGACGACGACGCATCGCCGCGCTCGACGCACAGTGGCGGCCGCAGAGAGCGTGAACGGCACGACGACGACTACGACCGCCGTCGCAGCGATCGCGAGCGCAGGCGCGAGCGCGACTACGACGAGGACCGCAGGGACCGCGATCGCGACCGCGGCAGCAGCAGGCGCGACAGGGACTACGACAGGGACTACGACCGGAGGGAGAGCAGCAGGAGGGATTACGACCGCGATGACCGGCACCGCTCGTCGCGCCGTCACCATGACTCGCCTCGCTCCGACCGTGGCGGGAGGGACGACCGCTCGCCGCGAGACCGGGACCACGACCGGCGGCGAGGCGATGACTACTACGAGTCGCGCAGGGACGATCGCGCACGGCACCGCGACGACCGGTCTCCGCGAGGCGGCGAAGCTCGCTACTCGCGATCGCCCGAACGCCCGCGCGACTCGCGAGCGCGCTCTCCGGTCGTCCCGGCTTCGTCTGCTGTCGCTCAGACATCAGCCAACGGCGCGGCGACGCCCACGCTGAACGGCAGTGGCTCGGCGTCTCCCGCCCCGGGTGCGGCAACGAGCGCGGCAGACGAGGAGAAGCAACGCATCAAGCGCGAGAAGCTCGAGGCGTGGAAACGCAAGAAGGCGGCAGAGGCGGCGGCGGCAGGGACGGGCATCTCGAGTCCTGCGCCGATGAGTCCGGCGCCTGCCTCGCCCTTGCCGCCTGCTGCCACGGCTGCTTCACCTGCGCCTGCGTCGGCTGCTGCTGCTCCTGCCAAGGGTCCGGCAGGCTTGCCCGCCAAGCCAGTGGCTGCTATCTCTGCCTGTGCGTCCCTTCTATCCCGTTCGTCCGTAGACAATCTCCTCAATGTACCCTGCAGCTCTCCCCGCCAAACCCGCCACGAAGCCCATCCCCACCGCCAAGCCGCTTTCGTCCACCTCAAAGCCAGCTGGCAAGCCGCTCGACGCAAGCGCAGCAGCTGCTGCCGCCGCCGCAGCGATCGCGAACCGCCTCTCCTCCGCCGCACCGGCCTCGCCCCTCCGCACGCACGCCCTGCCCGCCTCGCTCCCCGCCAAGCCGACCTTCTCGCTCGCGTCCTCGTCGACATCTTTGCGCCCGAGCGGCCTGAAGAACACCATGTCGATGGGCGGCGAGGACGACGTGTCGTCGTCCAAGCGGATGGGCATGATCAAGTTTGAAGACGCGGGCGATGTCGACCTGTCCAAGCCCGCGTCGGGCGCGGCGCACGACTACGAGGACGACGACGATGAGGATGGCGCGTACGAGGACGACGAGATGGAGGAGGGCGGCGCGGCGTACAAGGCGCGCGCGGAGGCGATCCGCGCGGCGAGGATGAAGGCGCTCGAGGGCGCCGAGGACGCGGATGGGGACGCCAAGATGGGCGACGCCGCGACGGAGCCAGAAGAGGAAGCGGCGAAGCCTGAGGCGATGCAGCAGGACGAGGACGATGAGGAGGACGAGCTCGACGCCTTCATGAAGGGCGTGCAGAAGGAAGTTCGCACGGTAGACAAGGCCGACCAGGCCAAGATGGCCGGCAGGAACGCCCCTGTCTTGCTCGAGGCGGCAGAGCCGGGCGAAGAGGAGGAGGTTGTCGAGGAAGACGAGCTCGACAAGGTCGGCATGTCGGCCCAAGACATCCTCGCGTGCGTTCCCCAGTTCATTCTGCATTCCATGCGATCCTGCTCACATATTTCGCATGCAGACTCGCTGCCAAAAAGGTCAAGAAGGGCCGCGAGTTGACCGCGCCCGACCACTCCAAGATCGACTATATGCCCTTCCGCAAAGCGTTCTACTCCGCCCCGCCCGAAGTCGCCGATCTGACGCAGGAGGAGGTGGACGCGCTGCGACTCGAGCTCGACGACATCAAGATCCGTGGCGCCGAGCCGCCCAAGCCGGCGACCAAGTGGAGCTACTTCGGCCTGCCGGCTGCTTGCATCGATGTGATCAAGTCGCTCGAGTACGTCGCGCCGACTTCGATTCAGGCGCAGGCCATTCCAGCCATCATGAGCGGGCGCGACATCATCGGCGTCGCCAAGACCGGCTCGGGCAAGACCATGGCCTTTATCCTTCCCATGTTCCGCCACATCAAGGACCAGCCGCCTCTTCGCCCGCTCGATGGCCCTGTCGCCATGATCATGACGCCGACGCGCGAGCTGGCGACCCAGATCTACAAGGAGTGCAAGCCCTTCCTCAAGGCGCTCGGCTTGAGGGTGCGTCTCCTCTCTCTCTTCCTTCTCACCGGTTTGATCGGTACTCAGCTCCTACTTCCTCAGGCCTCCTGCGCCTACGGTGGTATGCCCCTCAAGGACAACATCGCCGACATGAAGCGCGGGTCCGAAGTCATCGTCTGCACTCCCGGTCGCATGATCGAGCTGCTCACGACCAATTCGGGCCGCCTCATCAACCTGCAGCGGGTGACGTACCTCGTGCTCGACGAGGCGGACCGCATGTTCGACATGGGTTTCGAGCCACAGGTACGCTTGTCTTGCTCAAATTCACCGAAGCGCTGTCCGACTCACCCGCTTTCATACGCCCGCAGGTCATGAAGATCATCGGTCAGATCCGCCCTGACCGCCAGACCGTCCTGTTCTCGGCTACCTTCCCGCGGCAGATGGAGGCGCTCGCGCGCAAGGTCTTGCGTCGCCCGCTCGAGATCACGGTCGGCGGGCGGTCCGTCGTCGCCGACACGATCACGCAGATCGTCGAGGTCCGTGCAGAGGACACCAAGTTCAACCGCATGCTCGAGCTGCTCGGCAAGCTGTTCAACGACGAGGAGGATGCGCGCGCGCTCATCTTCGTCGAGCGCCAAGAGTCGGCCGACAAGCTCTTCGTTGAGCTACAGAGCAAGAATTACACGTGCATGCCGCTGCACGGCGGACGCGAGCAGGTCGACCGCGACCAGACGATTACGGACTTCAAGAACGGCTCATGCCCGATCGTCATCGCGACGTCGGTCGCGGCCCGCGGTCTAGACGTTAAGCAGCTCAAACTCGTCATCCAGTACGACGTGCCGAACCACATGGAAGACTACGTCCACCGCGCTGGTCGCACGGGTCGTGCCGGCAACAAGGGCACCTGTGTGACGTTCATTACGCCGGAGCAGGACCGGTACTCGCTCGATATCCTGAAGGCGCTCCAGGCGTCGAATGCGCCCGTGCCCGCCGAGGTCGAGGAGATGGCGAAGGCATTTGCCGAGAAGGTCAAGGCGGGCAAGGCGCAGGCGGCCGGGTCCGGCTTCGGCGGTAAGGGTCTCGAGCGCCTCGACCACGACCGAGACGCCGCTTCGCGCGCCGAGCGCGCCGCGTACGGCGAGTCGGGCAAGGAGGAGAAGAAGGAGGGCGGCGAGACCGAGGCCGACGAGGCGGAGAAGACGGCCAAGAACGTCGCCGACTTGCAAGTCGAGATCATGCGCGGGCCGGCGCCCGACTTGGCCAAGGGCAAGATGGCTCCGTCGCAAGTTACTGTCGCGCCAGGAAACGACAAGGCGGCCGACGAGGCGGCCAAGAAGGCGGAGCAGGACGCCCTCGCTGCCGGGTACGTCGCACTGTTCTTCCACCTCATTAACGCTCCGCTGATTCTTTCCGCTATCTCTCCGAGCAGCAAGTCAGCCGGCGCCGCAGGAGCCGCAAGCGTCATCGCCAAGTTCAACGCGATGCTCAAGGCCAAGAAGCAGGCGTCACACGGTCCCGAGGATCACTCGACCGAGGCGGCGAGGCGGCGCGACCCGGACGCGACCGACTACCATGCCATCGTCTGGATCAACGACTACCCGCAGAAGGCGCGTTGGAAGGTCACGAACAAGGACACGATGGTTCACGTAAGCTCACCCCTCGGTTCTTACTTGCTTCTCGGACCCGAATCTGACATTCTTTCTGCGCAAACAGCTCGTCGAGTCGACTGGTGCGTCGATCACGAACAAGGGCATCTTCTACGAGCCTGGCAAGGAACCGGGCCCGAACGAGCTGCCCAAGCTGCACCTTCTCATCGAGTCAAACGAGGAGTTCAGGGTGCGCCTGCACAGCATACGCGCTGAAGTTGTAGAACCTGCGACTGACCTTATCACTGCCGCAGGTCCAGCATGCAATCGCCGAGATCAAGAAGGCGCTCATCGAGGGCGCCACGATGGCTCTCGAGGTGCGTTCTTCCACCTTCTTCCAAGTTGGACATATCAGCTCACTTGACTTTATCTGCAGGCCGAGCAACGCCAGCAGGCGGGCGGTGGTGGAGGCGCTGCTATGGGACGCTACAGCGTGGTATAGTCGTTTCGTTCCCTCCCATCAACGTTGGAGTGCAGTTCTCCTCTTCTCTCCGTTCCCTCTATCACCCGCGTGTCCTGAACTACCAGACTTTACACAGACGTTGCTCGTCATTCCCCAGTGCCTCGCGACACCCGCTCAACCGAGCCGGCGTGCTAAGTACTGCCGAGAGTACGCGTCTTTGTTTCTCCCTCTTCAGATTGTCCCGTGTCTTCCGCACTCGCTCGCATCGATGCGCTCACTTGGTCTGACATGTCAGCGCCCTGGCTGATCTCGAGCTTGTCCCCGTGGTACGTCTCTCCTCGTCTCCGCAGTCAAAGGCTGAACCCGCTTTCGTCCTCCTCCGGAAGCTCGGCGTCACGGCCTCTGCTGGTTTCTCTGCTTTCTTCTGGCCTGAATTTCTTTGCGTCTGTTCTCTCAGTGGTACGTTCTCCCGTTTCGTTGTAGACTTGCGCAGTATACTGCAGAAAACAGTCGATCTATGCCCTCTCGCCCTCCTCTGGCCCGGTGCACCGTGTATCACAGCCGACGTCGTCGCGAATCATGGAAGCTCGTTTTGTACGCCTGGGTGGCCCTGCAAGCTTGAAGTTGTTGTCGAAGTGCGTCGCGACGCGACCTCCGCCTCATCGCTTCCAGTCCTCGAAAGCGCCATGTCCACCGAGATGAAGCCCGTGAGCCCTCCATCTTGCTCCTTTATACGCCAAGCAGCTTAATGAGGGTCCCGCAGATACCGCTCACGCTCATAGTCGCCGCCACGCCTTCGAATGCAATCGGGCGCAACTCGTCCCTGCCATGGCGACTGTCGAAGGAGATGGCGTACTTCGCGCGCATGACCAAAGGCGAGGCGAGCGCGCTGCAGCAGGGCACGAACGCCGTCATCATGGGGCGAAAGAGCTGGGAGGGGATCCCCGCCAAGTTCCGCCCGTTGCCGGAGCGGGTCAACGTCGTCGTCAGTCGGCAAGAAGGCTTCGACCTGTAGGTGCTCGTCGCGACTATGCTAGAACTGTGTTGACGCTGAGAGTGCGCTTGCAGGGGCGGCGCACCACGGACCCACCTCGCTTCTTCCCTCTCGTCGGCTGTCTCCCTCCTTCGCGACCTTCCTCCCACCGACTCTGGCTCTTCTGCGCCAATTGGTCGTACCTTCTTGATCGGAGGAGCGCAGCTCTACAACGCTGCCCTCCAAGAAGTCGCAACACCCGCGCCGTCGTCTTCTTCCGCGCCCTACATTGTCGATCGCGTTCTCCTCACCCGCCTCTTCACCGAGTACCCCGACTGCGATACCTTCCTGCACGACTTTGCGGGCGACGCGGGGGTCGGTGGCAAGCGGGCTTGGCGCCAGGCGAGCCATGGCGAGCTCAGGGACTGGGCAGGCTGGGACGTGCCCGAAGGAAGGCAGGTCGAGCAGGACAAGATGGTCAAGGGCGAGGAGAAGCTCGTCGAGTACGAGTTCCAGATGTGGGTGAGGCAGTAGATCTGCGTGTATCGAAGACGCACGCCGCCACGCCAGTAGAGCTCCCGTGCTGCAGCGATGGGTGGCGAACCCAAAGGCACATGTGCCTTGGCTTCCCGAGCAAGCAGTGTTCCTAAGGTGCGAGCGTAAGCGAGTGCTGCTTTTCATACGGACCACAGGCAGATCTGCCCGTCCTCTCCTCCCGTGACTACGGTCGACGTCTGACAGAGCAGGACACGTCAGTGCATCCGCGCAAGCTGCAGAGCTGTGGACATGGGCGAGAAGCAACACACCTGCGCATCTAGATGCGCTGCGCGCACAATGTCGCGATGACCTCGGCAGCCGGGCGCTCGCTGGCTCGTCCGCCCCGCGAGCATCTGCTCGAGGTACCACTTCTCCTTGTCTCCTGCGTTAATGACCGCCACCTCGCCGCTGAAGGACAGTCCACATCAGCGGATAGCAGATGGGCTGTGGTGTTTAGAGGCAGGAAGGCGCACCCGATCGTGCCCGCCAGCAGGCATACACCGCCGAGCGCTTCGTTGTAGTGCGCACCGATGATGTAGTCTGTCCGCCAAGGTTGAAGCGCTACGTCTCGTACGTCGCCAAAGTCGATAAGCAGGTCTTGCTGCTCGAGCGACGGTGTTGGAAGCGAGGTTCAAGCTTCCACGAGCGGAAGTGGGCAGGCGCACCTGATCGACATCCCAGTACTGCAGCGTTTCGATTGTCGTCAAGCCCCAGACGCCCTTGTGTTCTGAAGTGCCCTCCTGTCCTCGCAACGCCATCCAGCCCGCGGACGACAGACTCGCGCCGAACTGCGAAGTGCTCTGCACGGCATCGTCTTCGTCGGCTATCCGCACGTCGTAGGTCGTGATCAGGCCGTCGACCGAGGCGGAAAGGAGGACATGCGGGAGAGAGGGCGAGGGGTGGAATGCGACGGCGGTAATGTCGTCCGAGTGCGCCTCGGTGTAGGTGTGCTGAATCTTCATTGTTCGCAGATCCCTGTGAGGCAGACTGTCAGTCCGAAGTTTGCGTCGCAGCGCGCAGGACGCACCAGATGTCGATCATTGCCTCATACTGGTGCAACTCTGTCCCCACAGCGAGGCAAGACAGGTCGCTGCTCTGCGAGGCCGTAAGGTAGCCCGCCCGCGTCTTGCCTGGATGATAGCCGTGTCAGCATGCGTGGAGAGCTTGGCAGGGTAGACGGAACGCCCTGAACACACCTTGCAGCTTGAATGCCTCCTTCGACAAGTCCCGCGTGTCCCAACCCGACACCGTACCGTCCTTTGCCGTGACAAAGACAGCCGTGCTGTCCTTTCCTGTGCCCCTTGTCATGCTTGTAATGCCTCGTTGTGTCGTCGGCAGCGTTCCAAGCGGCTCGAGGGAGCGAGAGAACGCGCGGATGGTGTCGTCCGAACCGCCAAAGAGGTAGCCCTGCTCGAAGGCGACGACGTGCAGGACGTAGTGCGGGTTCGGACCGGCGGCGGGCTGGAAGGGCGCCTGAGCGACGAGGCGCAGCGGCGTCGAGGACGTCGAGGGGAAGAGGAGCGGGGGCGGCAAGCGGAGACGGTGTGCCATGTTGGTGCAACTTTGGCGAGACAGCTACACTCTGTGCTTCGCGTGCACTCGCTGCTACCAACCAATGGCGACGCGAGAGGAGCACAAGCTGGCGAAGCTGATGGGAAGGAGGCGGTGCTAAGCTCAATTTCCGCGAGCTCGCTTTCGAGGCGAGGCAGCCAGACTGCTTCCAGGGCTTTCGGAGTTCCGAGAATGCTTGTGAGTAGCGAGTGCGGCGCGGGGGGAAATCCGCCTGATAAACAAGTGGTTGAGGCAATGAGGACATACTCAGGAACACTGTTGCCCAGCGACGAGCGACAAGCGAACGGACAGGCAGAGTGGGACACGCGAACGTGATGCAGGAGGGCCGGCGGCTAGAAGTCCGAGTCAACGTCTAGCTGGACCTGGCTTGCCAACCAATCTTGCAACCCATGGTGCGCGGTGTACCCGTTGCATCGGCAGCGGCAGCAGCATTTTTGTGGCGGACTCAGCGGCACCGTTGTTGAGCGTACCGGGCATCAGCGTGTACGGTCGACTGCGAATGTGACGCTGATCAGTTGCGGCGCAGGTTAAACGCGAGGGAGACAATCGAATCTGCGGTACATGAGTCCGGATGATTACTCAAGGACACGCGCGCCCAGTGCGATCCGAAGCTGTGTAGGCGTAGGAGGTCAGGCAGAGCAACCGGCACTCGGAACTCGGGAGACGCCTTGGACTTGCGCTTCGAACCGCCCGCGCCGGCGAGACCGAGGAGCTCCTCGTCAAAGTCCATGGTGGCTCAGGTGCGGTGCTGTAGTAGTACTGTGCAGCTGTGCAAGCCCGCAAGCTGCTGTGAAGAGAGCGAGGACAGTGGAGCGGGAGAGACCTGCCGACGTGACCGCGGCGAACGACTTGGCCCTCTTGCGATGCCGCCGCGCACGAGATTTGGGGGTCGACAATGTCGGCGCTCTTGAGCAGACAGTGGTCGGTGACAAAGCTGAGCGAATACGGAAGAAGCAAGGCAGGACAGAGCCAGGAACCAAAAAAAAAAAAAAAAAAAAAGACGGTGTACATCTGAAAGATTGTAGAAGGTGCTGTTGGAGCCAACACGACCCGGAAGCGTGCAGTAAAAGGCGGCATGATTGTTCGTAGATGAGTTGGCGCAGCACATACAGTAGAAGAGGCCTCCAGAGCGAAGCAGGAGAAGCCGCAAGGAGGCCGTTGACGGAAAACTCGCGCCAAGCCGGGACGTGCTCTGCGCTGCGTCATCTTTGACGTCCATCCGCACGTCTTACGTCTTGACAAGGCCGTTGACCGAAGCGGAGAGGAGGAGTTGCGGAAAAGAGAGCAAAGGGTGGGAGTCAACAGCGCTCGTGTCAACCGCACGCGCCTCAGTGTGCGTATGCTGGGTTCTCGTCCAGATCTGAGATCCCTGTGAGAAAGACTGTCAGTCTGTGGATAGCGTAGCAGCGCGAAAGACGCACAAAATGCCGATCAAGGCCTCATACTGGTGCCATTCCGTCCCGACAGCGAGGCCGGAAGAGGTCGCTGTGCTGCGAGGCCATTTGGTGGCCTGCCCGCGACTCTAGATAAGCATAGGCGTGTCGGCATGCGTGTGAAGCTTGGCAGGGCAGAGCGAATGCGCGGATTGTACCCTGCAGCTCGAACGCCTCCTTCGGCAAGTCGGTCCTTCGTAGCCCGCCCCGAGACTGTTTGGTCGTTGGCGGAGGAACAGACGGCCATGTTGTCCCTTGCTGCACCCCTCGCGATGCTCGTTACGCTCGTTACGCTCGTTGTGTCGTCGGCAGCGGTCCGAGCGGCTCGAGGGAGCGAGAGCGAGAGAACGCTTCAGTCATCCGAAACGCCAGAGAGAAAGCCCCCGAATGCACGTGAGCACGTGCAGATTATAGTGCGAGTTGGAAAAAGCGACAGGCTGGCACGGCGCCTGTGTGACGAGGCGCAGCCTCGTCGACGAGGGGAAGAGTAGCAGAGGCGGCAAGCAGAGACGAAATGGTCTGCTAGAGCGCATTGTAGGCAGCGATTCTACGCGCTGTGCTTCACGTGCACCTGCGACCAGCTGCGAGTGGTGCGCTAAAGAGCACAGTCTGGCGGAGCTCACGGGAAGGCAACGGGCAGGGGCCGGTGCTGAGCCCAACTTTTACACTTCGCTTTCTGGCTGCTTGCAATGCTGACACAGATCACGAAGTCTTCAGAAGAGCAGCGACGCCAAGAGAAGATCGGCTGAACGCGTGGTAATTTTGGCAAGCGAGGAGACTACCGGGCCACCATGGCCGTGCAACGACCGACAAATCAACAAGGAGACAAAGCGGAACACTTGAACGAGATGCAGGAGGGACGGCGACTAGACTAGAAGTCCAAGTCGACGTCGAGCTGGACCTGGCTCGCCAGCTCAATCTTGCTCCCCTTGGCGCGAGGGGTACCCGTCGCCGCGGCGGCAGCGGCGGCAGCTCCGTTGGCGGACGCAGCGGCACCGTTGTTGGGCGTGCCGGGCGTCGGCGTGTGCGGTCGGCTACGAGCGCGACAGCCGTCAGTTGCATCGCCAAGAGAAGCAGGAGCGCGACGGGCACACCTGTCGTAGTTGAGCCTCGGCATCGTCTTGACACGAGCACTCGGGTCGACCTTGACGTCCGTCTCGCCGCGCGCGAGTGCGTCGGCCTGCTTACGCCTCAGCTCCTGGCTCTTGGCCTCGGCGCGCTTGATCTCCTCGCGGTTGCTTGCGCGGTTGCGCTCGTTAATGCGCTTGGCACGGTCGTCCTCCTGTGCCGGACCCTCGAGCTTGGCGAGCTGCTCGGCGTACTCCTGGGCTTTGGCCTCATCGCCCGACGCCCGCGCATCGGTGAGCAGCACGCGCAGCTTCGCCTTCGCGCCCGGGCCCGAAAAGTTCGGACCCTTAGCGGCGAGTTTCTTCGCCAGATCCTCCTGTGAACGATGGAAACATCAGTGGGACATTGCCGGACGCGTCCGGAGACAGCTCGCGCACCTCCGTCAGGCGGTACTCCGTGCGCTCCGCAAGCGCATTCTTGATCTTGCCTGCGCGCTTCGACGTCGGCACATCGACGTCCGCCACACGACACGTCCTGATGTAGCGGTCGTACTCGCGCTGTTGTAAAGCGGTAAGTGCAAGCGCAAAGGACGCGACCGTGAGGAGATGAACGAACGTCGGAGCAGGGCGCGTTCGAGACCTGGTCCATCGTGAAAACCCGGACCTCCTTGCCGATAGTGAGCACAAGCCTGATGTCTGAGGTCGCGTTTTCAAAGCGGTACGGCTCGCGCGCAGGTGTGATGTCTGCCCGAGTCGCAAAGTCAGCGTGAGGCCGCAGAGCTATCATAGGTCGAGACCACGCACCCGTCACCTCAGCCAGGCGGTACTGCCGACCTTCTGGATTCATGCCAACGACGACGCGGACGAATGCACCTGGACGCCAACGCCAAGGTCAGATGGAACAGCCCGGGATGGCCAGCGAGGCTCATTCACGACGCACCAACGACCCAGTCCTTGAACCATGGTGCGGCGCACATCTGCGCGAGCTTGGCGCGCGTCACGATGATGTGGCTCATCTCGGCAAGCGACGCCGGCTCCGGTCCCGCCTTCTTCGACTTGGCCTTCCTCGTCCGCGAAGCGTCCTCCTCATCCGATTCGTCCATGTCGGACCCCGATTCCGCGTCCGAAGACTGCTTGCGGCGACGGCTCTTGCGCGGCTCATCTTCGTACTCGTCGTCGCTGTCGTCCGCCTGTGCATTGCGCAGAAGGTCAGGGTCGGCAGGAGAGTCGAGCGCGGCGAAGGCGCACCTTCTTCTCCTTCTTCTTGCCCTTCTCCGCCCGACTCTTCCTGAGCTTCTCGTATCCTTCCGCCTTGGTCTTGCTCGATCCAGTCGCCTTGCGCGACCTCGTGCCCCTCGTAGCCTCGTACTCCTCGTCGTCGTCGTCCACGTCCGAGTCTCCGCCCGCTGCTGCTCCACCACTCCGCGCCGCAAGCTTGGCGACCTGTTTGCGCGTTTCGCGCTCATTGATCTGCTCCTGCCTGTTCGCGATGAACTCCTCGCGCTCGAGTTCGGGGAGATCTTGGACGCTGTCGACGCCAAGCCAGGTCAGTAGGAGCGTATTTCTAGAGTCAGATCGCATCAAACGCACCGTGCGCGCTCGGCGGCGTCCGTGTAGATCCCCTCGACCGGGTAGGGGTTGTCGTCGTCCTCGCCATCCGAGTCCACCTTGGCCGAGCTCTTCGGGCCCGAGCGGCGCGCGCGGCTCTGCGCTGGCTCTGCATCCGAGTCGCTGGACATGTCCATGTCGGAAGCCGAGCCATCGCTGGTGTCGCAGAGGAGGGAGATGAGAGTCAGTCCAGGTGATCACTCGACTCGAAGACACGCGCGCACAGCTCGGGCCAGAGCTGTGCAGGTGGTCAGGACTGGGTAGTACGGTACGCACTCGGACTCTTCGGCGCGCTTGCGCTTGTTCGACTTGGACGACGTCTTGGACTTGCGCTTCGAGCCGCCCGCGCCGGCGAGACCGAGGAGCTCCTCGTCAAAGTCCATGGTGGCTCAGGTGTTCTGCTTGAGTCGTGCTGTGCAGCTGTGCAAGCCCGCAAGCTGCTGTGACGAGAGCGAGCAATGTGGAGCGGGGAGACCTGCCGGCGCGACCGCGGCGAACGACTTGGCCTCTCGCAACGCCGCCGCCCACGAGGTTTGCGCGCTGTACAACCTTGGTGCGCATGCGCAGACAGTGGTAGGTGAGGAAGCTGAGCAAATCTGGAGGAAGCAAGGCAGCACGGAGCCAGGAACCAAAAAAAAAAAAGACGGTGAACATCTGAAAGATTGTAGAAAGTGCTGTTGGAGCCAACGCGACCCGGAAGCGTGCAGTAAAAGGCGGCATGATTGTTCGTAGATGAGTTGGCGCAGCACATACAGTAGAAGAGGTCTCCAGAGCGAAGCACGAGAAGCCGCAAGGAGGCGGTTGCGTTCTGCAGCGGCCTTACGTTTCTGACCGCTTCGACCTACCTCGATGTACCCGCTTTCTGCCCTGACCTCTTGCTCTAGTCCGCGACATATGCAAGGGTGCGCCCTCTTGCTCGACGACTAGCTTAGGTTGACGGACTCCGTGATTGCGGTGAACTGACTTAACGAAGCCGCATGTCTGCTGCCCCCCGCTATTCCGAGAAGCTGGCGGCCACTCGTGCATTGCTTGTCCTTTGTCATGCGAAGCAAAAGAAGATGGCAAATGGCAGTGTGCACACCGGCTGCCAGGCCCTCATCGCTTCTTGACCTTCTCAATAGCAAGAAGCATTAGCCCAGAGTCAGGCAAGGCGGCGGTCAGCGACGTTGCCCCCATCGGTGTAGAGATTATGATCAACCAGAGCATGCGGCAGCATTCATCATGCACGACACCGAAGCCAGCTGTTTTGTGGGGATTCGCCAGCCGAAACCACAGCGTCACAGAAGTGATACAGGATCAGGCTTTTGACCGTGTTTCGGCCCATGTAAAATGGGCTGGGACGACACGCCAGAAGTTTGGCGGTAGAAGGAAAGGGCGGCAAAGCGTTGTACCGGTCACGGGAAGTAGAGCGGCCCACAGCAGCAGATGTTTTGAAGGTTCAGCACATTGCCTTGCAGCTGGCACCGATTCGAAGTCGTCAACTCGGAGGCTTAAAACCTCAAACGTAGACCTGCCAGCCTTGTGTCAGCCTGTGCTTGAGAGGAAGCACGTGTGAAGAAGCGCAAGCCACAGGATAGGCGACAAAGCGGCGCGGGGCGGCCACGCTCGTGAGACAGCGGTCTATTCAACTCGTAAAGCACAGCAGGGTCAGTCGCAGCGGACCTCTGGATGGAGGACGGCTGAGTCTCGTGGAAACGAGGAGGTGCTGACGATGACTTTCGGATCCTGTGCCAGTAGGAGCCTCCCATATGCACGTGAGTAGTGTCGCAGCACGGTAACTACCCTTAGAGGGACCAGGGAGGCTGTTGGGCGCGGGACAGAGCCTCATCAGTACGACGAGGTGGGGGCGTCGCCTCTTTCCCCGCAACGCTCATCGGCTGACCGACAAACCATACGAGGAGCTCTCTGTACCATGTCGGACGCGGCAGCGAACCCCCAAGACCCTCTTAGCCGCCTTCCCGTCGACCTCCTCACCGACTCGCTCCTCCCCGTCATCGCTGCTCGCGACATCGTGTCGCTCGCCTGCACCTGCACAGTTTGGCATCGCTTCCTCACAGGCGAAGGTGGCCCCTGCGAGATCGTCTGGCAGCGCCGCGCCGAGCGTGAGTTCCGCTTCCCCGTCCGCGCAAGCGGCCGGCGAACGGGATGGTACGCTTTGTACCGCTCCCTCGCCGCGAGCTCGGCATGCATCTGGGGCGACAAGGGCAACGGTCGCCTCGCGCTCCCTCACAATCGACAAGATCTCGGTCGACTTCCGCCTGCCCTCGCCCGAGTGGTGCTGAACGGCGGCGTCCCCGTCCCGGCTCGCATCGAGCTTCCAGCACCGCCAGTCTCGCTCGCTGCAGGCGGATGGTCTTTCCACACGCTCACGACTAGCGGCGACGTCGTCTCGTGGGGCCAGCTGAACGGCGGAACCGGTTTTCACCACAACGCTCCCCTCAGCCTCAGCGGAGCCATCGTCAAGCCGATGATCCTGCCGCAGATGGGCGAGCTGGGCCCGATTGCACAACTCGAGGCCGGCCGCGCGCACGTGGTCATGCTCGGCGAGGACGGCCGGGTGTGGGAGATGCGGTCATTCGGACGGCTGGTCGAGGTGCGCGACGAAGCGCGCAGGTGGGGCACGACCGCGCACGCTGCGGATGATGCTACGAGTTCGACGATTACGGCAGTACAGGCAGGCTGGGTACGTCTCGTCCTTCGAACCGAGCGATCTCGTATGATCCTGACTCCTCCCGCAATGCAGGACTACGCGGCTGTCATGACCCACGGCGGCGACATCTATGTGTGGTGGGAGCCGCCTCCGGCAGCATGCGACGAAGCCGCTGTCGCGGCAGGCGAGAGCAGCCTGTCGTCGCCTGCGACGGAAGGTGTCGCCTTCTCGCTCGAACTCGAGACGCTCAAGCTGCCGCCCCTCCCCGCTCCTGCTGCGGCAGCCGACACACCGTCGCTCATTGCTTGCGGCGACGATTTTCTGCTCGCGCTCACCCAGTCTGGCCTTCTTTTCTCCCTCGACCTTTCGCCAGTTCCGCATGTCTTCGGTCAGCCGCATCCACCGGTCGGTCCAAACCCGCACGACAGTCCCGGACGCTCGAGGCAGAGCCGCGCTCGGCTGGAGGCGGCACTACTGGACGGCCGCCGGGCGTGGCAATACATGCCGCGGTTCTGCGAGATGGACGAGGTTGCGCAGCTTGACGGACTCGGCGACTCGAACATCAGCCCGAATACTCGCATCACGCATGTTTCGGCGCACTTTCAATCCTTCGCTGCCTGTGCGTGAACGCCTCGTTGCACTGGCTGCGACATGCTGACCTCGCCCTCGAAAGACTCGGTGCCGCCCACCTCCGACCCGCAAGGCTCCATCGTTTTGCTCGGGAAGAAGCCGTGGCGACCCGATTCGGTGCCCGAAGTGATGCCCGAGCTGCAAAACATCGGCGTGATCAAGTGCGTTTCCCTGCAATTCGACTCCGCACGCTGCTCACACAACAGGTGTCATCTGCAGGATCGCGCACGGCGACTACCACAACCTCGCGCTGACCTCAAGCGGTGCGTTCTGCCATCCGATTCAGCTTGCGCACGGGCTGACACTCGACCCTGTCGCAGGCCGCATCTATAGCTGGGGCGCTTACTCGAACGGCGCACTCGGCCTCGGACATCCTCAGTTGTCCGGCACGCCCCTCTCTATCCCGCCGGTGTCAGCCTCGCAAGAGCCACCGCAGAACGCTGCGTCGGTCCTGCCGGTCGTCGATCGAAGCCGCGCACAGCCTCCGCCTGCTCAGCCTCGTGCTCCCCCTCTCTTTCCCGGTTTCATGCCTCCTCGTCCCGCTCAGCCGATACAACGCCCGCCCGAGCGCGTCGACAAGCCCACCCGCGTGCGCTTCCCGGGCGAGACCGACGGGGCGGACGCTGGAGAAGAGCGTCGCGACAAGTTCGTCTACAGCGTCACAGCATCCGGATGGCACTCTGGCTGCCTCGCCGTCGACAGCTCTTTGCGCGCGTCCGCGTCGGGCGCGCAGGAGCCGCTCATCCCGCTCGACGCGTCGACCGCTGCGCAAGCGGCCGAGCGCGAGTTTGCCGAGCTGCGGCGCAGGCAGGACGAGGAGCAGCTGAACGGGTCGCAGAGCTGGATGGGGCGATTGGGCACGGCGATGCCTTTCAGGATTGGGTTCGCCGGCCGAGGAGCGGCGCGAGGGGTGGGGGCGGGAAGGGGCAGCGGCTGAGTGGTACTCAGACTGTAGTACCTCGCACTGAGGCTGCGGGTCTCGCAACATCTTGGCTTCCAGTTGCTGTTATTACAACCCTGAGTCACTGTGCCTTGTGTGCGACAGGGCGAGCGCAGCAGATTGGGCCCTTGGGAGGGAGGGCGAAGGGGGCCTCCTCAGGTCTGCCTACGGTACTTGCAGGCGCGTTCAGCTCCCGCTCCGCAGCCTTGCCGCAACCCACCCCTAGATTTGCCTTGGCGCGCGAAATGGTACCGTGCTTACGGGTCGCTTGCATGCGTCGCGCATCCGGGAGCAGGGTATGTAGTCTGGACTAGGAGCATTCGGTCGGCCAGCGCAGCCGGGTCGGCCCAGTCGAAAACGCCATCATCATCACCTTCTCTTCTGCGGAGGGAGGGCAAGGTTGCCCTTGACGTACCTACCTATCTTGCGGAAATGAGCGCCGACTGCGGCGGGACGCAATCTCGCTCGGCCGACCCTGATCCCCTGCGTACCAGGACGGGGCGGTACCCTACGAGGCAGAGCTCTCCGGGAACTGGCGAGGCAGGGCTCGTGAGTCGTACGACGCTAGATTACACGTAGTGCGAGGTGTTGAGCAGAGTATGCGACTGCGAGGGATGCGAGGGGGGTTGCGAAAACGACGCGACTATGGACAACGGCGAGAAGGAAAACCGGAAGAGCGAGAGGAGGATGAACAAGCGAAGAAGACGGCGGGTCGTCGAGTGACGAGTCGGCTATGTACAGTGACCTTGGATGAACAAGGCGAGGAGAGAGAGAGGAGGGAGCATGATGTCATGGAGGGAAGGTCAAGGAGGAGGTGACGGTGGCGGAGGGCGAAGACGCGACAGACCGCAGAATCATGGTGGTGGCAAGGTTGCGGCGTCGTTTTGCGTTTTGCGTAGGTAGGAGTGGCAGTCTAGTGCGAGGCGAGCGTGCCGCGGTTGTCCAGCTGCTGCTTGCGCTCGAGATCGCTCTTGAAGCGGTCAAAACGCGACGACGTGTAGACGTAGAGGCCATCTGTGGGTGTGAACCGTCAACTTGCGTCACTTGAGGACACCGGAGGAGAGCACGCACGGCGGTAGCGGCGGAGCGCGTCGTCGGTGTCGTCGTGCTCGTGAACGTCCTCGCCACCCGCCAAAGCGTCGACCGACGACTCGTAGCTGTTCTCGCGCCCGCTCGTCGTGCGAGTGTATCCGTTCGGCGCCGACGGGCCGCCAGTCGCGGGAGAAGGAAGCGCCTGCTGGATGCCCGAGAACGAGTCGAGCGGCGAACTTGAGAGATTGGGAGACGTCGAATCGCCCGAGGAGTTCGACGCCGCGCCAGAAGGGCCGTCGGCTTGCGGAGGCGGGATCGTCTGAGGGGCTGCAGTCGACCTGTTGGCGGGAGAGACAGAGATCAGCGACTTGGCCGTCTCTTTTGAACGTAGTGGTCTCGACTGGGCGAGCGCTCGCGACAGACGCACATGGTGAACGTGCGGCGGGAGGTGAAGAGCGTCGTCGAACGGATGTGTGGCTTCGTCGTCTGGACAAAGAGGAAGAAGGGGGGAGGGCAGGCCGCAGAAGGACGAACGACAGACATCATCTCTTTCGCTCTCGGCCAACAGGGGGACAATGACATAGCGACCGACCTCCTGGGCCGCCCTCTCGCAAGGGCGCACAGCCGCAGGCGTTCCGAATCCTGAACAATCGTGAGCCCAAGTCTGCGACCCTGCGCTGGCCTTCAGGAGCCGCGGGGTAGCATCTTCTCCTCGTCGGAAAGTCCGCCTCGCCAAAGCCGCGCCCCTCTCAATGACTCGTCACACCAGGCTTCGTGTTCCCACCCGAAAGCCGCTGGCTCGTGGCCTAGTTGAGCTCCTCCTTCTGACGACTCGGTCGCTAGGATGGACCTTGACACTTGCTTGACACGGAACGAAAGCGATGACATGACCGAGACGCCTCAAGAACCGCTTCGCTCCCCGCTGCGGTCTCCCGAGAGGAAAGTGAGGGTAAGCGGAACCGGGCCGACATACTCGGATGCGCTAGTCATTGCCGACGCATGTGCTACAACTCGCCTTCTTCTGCCTCCTCGCCACCGACGTCCTGTCCGCGCACAAGCGTCAGCGGAAAAGCCCCCCTCGGCCAAAAGTGCGAGAACGAAAGACCGCCTCCGAGCGCACCTGCATGACCGTGTCGCCCAGTCCGTCGGCCTTGTCAAGTCGCGGCACCTTCTTCGCGCGCTCGTCACCCTCCCGCGCCGCAGCATCTCCCGCTTCGCCGCTCGCCGCACCGCGCTTCTTCGCTCCCTCGCCCGCGTCGTACGGCAGATGCTCGCCCTCGTCATCGCCGTTGTCGTGCCGTGCCCCGCGCCCGCCGCGCCCGCCGTCGTGCGCCCGCTCCTGCTCCCGCTCGAGGTCCCGCTGGCGCTCGTACGCCCGGTCGCGCTCGAGTCGGTCCTGCTCCGCCGCTTCGCGCTCGGCCCGCTTCTCCTGCACGGCGGGAAAAAGAAGAAAAGAGACAACGATGGCGTCAGCGACCGAGACTCGCGCTTCATGGCTTCGCTTCGCTGGTGCCCTCGCTGCAGGGCGAGATAGAAAGGCCGCTCGCGCACCTTTGTGCGCTTGACAAACTTGTCCCACGCGCTCCTGCGCGCCTCGTCGTTCCCCTCGAGCGCCTTCCACTCGTCGGCGCCCTGCACGTCTGCGCGCGCGGCGACAGCCTCGAACGCGTCGCGCTCGACGTCGACGGGCGGGTCGTCGAGCTTCTTGAAGAGGTACCGCAGGTCGTCGACCGCGAGGCGCAGGGCCTTGTCGGCGCGCCGGCGGGCGTCTTTTGCCGCGCGGACGGCGCGGTGGTGTAGCTGCGAGTCGCATCGCACACAGCCATCAGCACGTGCAGTAAGAGAAACTCTCGATGCGTGTGAGATTGCCGCAAAATCGAGGGACGCACGCGCTCGAACGCCTTCTTGACCGCGTCCTTGCCCATCTTGTCGACCCTCTCGTCCCCCTCGAGCGCCTTGACAAACTCGTCCTCGGCCGTCTCCTCTCCAACGACGAGACCCTTTGCGCGCGCGACCTCGTCGAGGAAGAGCATGTGCTCCTCGGCCTCGACGTCGAGCTCGTCGACGCGGTCCCAGAAGAGGTCGAGCGGGGTCGAGCCAGGCTGCCCGAGCAGCGAGAGGTACCGCACGTCGCGCGACACGAGCGGGTAGATCTGCGACCACTGCGAGCCGGCAACGAGGTCGCCCGTCGCGACGAGCTCTTGCAAGAGCGCCTGCGCGAGAGGCGCCGCGAGCGAGGAAGGTCAGCGCGTGCGCGGCAGGTGGATTGAGGAAGAGAGCAGATGTCACGCACATTGAAGTCGTCGCGCGCCTTTCTCGCCCTGCGACGCTTGTCCTCGGCCGCCTTCTGCCTCGCGCCCTGCGCCTCGTGCTCTGCACGGCGCACCTCGTCCTCGAAGACGGCGAGCATGTCGACGAGCTCGATGCGCTGCAGCTCGCCGTCGCGGTGCCACTCGGGCGTGCGCATGACGAGCGCGCGCGCGTCGGCCCAACGCACGGGGCCCGCGAGGTCGAGCGAGAGCGACTGGAGGATCGCGGTGAGCTTGTCCATGTTGCGCCCGCGCAGGTCGCGCTTGCGGGTCTGTGCGGACGTCACGGGCGCGGTCATCGAGTCAGTGAGCCGCGTCCGGGGTTGGGGAGAAGGCGAGGGGTCAGGACGAGACGCACCTCCTCCTGGGCACGGAGCTTGGCAATGTACTCGTCAAAGAGGATCTTGCGCTCTTCGTCGTTGCGCGGCATGTCCCACACGTCGCGGCACTTTTCGGGCACGACGCGGCGCGCGCGCTCCCAGCTCCACCAGCTCTTTACGCCGTCCTCGTACGCGTGGCCGCCGCCGAGGCGGTCGAGCGCGCGCGCCCAGTCCTTGCGGCACCTTGCGAGGCTCTGTTCGCGCTCGTCGCGCTCGCGGCGCTCCTCGTCGGCGAGGAAGGCCTCGAACGCGTGCTTGCGCTCGCCGAGCGTCGCGAGCGCGCGGTAGACCGGGTCCGTGATGGCCTCCTTCATGACCATCTCCCACGACCAGGTGCGGTCGACGCCGAGGCGCGCGAGCATGCCCTTGAACGCGTGCTCGGCCTCGCGCACCGAGCCGTACACGGCCGGCGCCGCAATCGACGTCGGCGCCCCGGCCGGGCGCTGAGGAAGGCCGCCACCACTCGAAGAGGGAGGAAGCTGGCCCGGGGCGACGAGGGCGCCCGTCTGCGCCGTGAGGGGCGAGGCGGACCCGCCGGGCGGGTGCGGGAACGAGGGAGAGGCGGAAGAGGGGTGCATGCGAGGGGGAGTCGGCTGGGCGGGAGGGGCACTGCGGGCGGGCAGGGAGCATCAGCGCGTGCTGAGCGAGGTCGAGTGTGCAGGTGGGCGCACTTGAAGCGGGCAATGATGTCTGCGCGAGATTCGGATGGAGGGGGTCAGTGGGGAGAGGACGACGAGAGGGAGCTGGGGAGGAGCGGGCGCGCACCGGATATCTCGCGGGGCATGTTCCAGGTGGTGTCTTTGGTGTCGCGATGAACCCAGTACTTGCGGCCGTTGGTTTCGTACTCGTCCCAGGGGGTCTTGTCGACCTCGCGCTCGAGGGGCGTCTTGAGGTCCGCGGGCTTTGTCCAGCTCGAGCCGTGCTGCGGGTGGGACCAGTAGGGGCGGCCGTCTGCCTGGTTGACGTGGCGGGTCCATCCGCTCGGGTGGGGCGAGGGCGAGGCCTGCGTGCAGGGGAGGAGGTGAGGAGGTGCAGTTGGGCTCGCGTGTGAGGGAGCGCACCATGGGTAGCAGCGGTCCCTCGACTGGCTCTCGTTCAGATCAAGAGCTGGCCTGCGACTGTAAGGGAGAGAGCGCGAGGAGGAGTCGCCGGCGGGGACGGTTCGAGGCAGCAGACGCGCAGGAGACGAGCGTCTCGCTTTCGCCGCACTTTGTCTCGCTCCGCGCGCACCGAGCGAGCGACGACTCGAGCACCCGCACACCCCTCGACCCACCCCGCGCTCCGCCCTCTGCCCGCGCGCACGCCCGCTCGCGGCACCGCCCGTCTCGCCCCCTCATCAGCACCACACCCACCCCGCCCTCACCTACCCCGACCCAGCCACCGAGTGCACCTGCGCGCACACTCACACCGCACCGACCACCCCCGCCCTCAACCATGTCCATCCCCCAGGTCTCGGCAGAGGACAGCGGATGGCGCTTCGCCCAATGCTTTGGCGACAAGGTCCGCTCCCCTCTCCCGCCGGACCACCCTGCCCGCCCCCAGACTACACTAGACCCGCCCCGAGAACCCACCCGCTTACCCGCTCCCGTCCCCACAGGGCGAAGTCGAAGACATCACAGAGGCCGACATCATCTGTTCGTGCTTCCCTCGTCCACCCCGCTGGCCCTCCCGCACCGCCGCGCACTGCTGCACTCTGCCCACATTCGAGCATTCTATGGGCTCACCCTGCTGCCCGCGCCGTCCTCTCCGGCGGCGGTGCACCCGTCGCCATTTCGGGTCTCCACCGTGATGGGGCCGAGCAGTGCTCGCAGCCAACTCGCGCCCCTCGCCCTTCACGCCTGCACAGCCGCACCCCTACATGTCACGACGAGCATCTCCCGCTGACCCGGCCCCTCGCTCCTCCCCGCGCGGAAAACAGCGTGCGTCGAGTTTGACCACACGGGCGACTACCTCGCGACGGGCGACAAGGGCGGCCGCGTCGTCCTCTTTGAGCGCAACGAGAACAAGAAGGGCTGCGAGTACAAGTTTTACACCGAGTTCCAGAGCCACGAGCCCGAGTTTGACTACCTCAAGAGTCTCGAGATCGAGGAGAAGATCAACAAGATCCGGTGGTGCAAGCGCCAGAACGCCGCCCACTTCCTCCTCTCGACCAATGGTGCGCCATTCTCTCGCAGACTGTGCCCTCCACCCCGCTCGGGAGCTGACCACCGGGTCGCCTCGCCCGCAGACAAGACGATCAAGCTGTGGAAGGTGTTTGAGAAGTCGCTCAAGGTGGTCGCCGAGAACAACAGCTCGGCAGCAGCGAACGGCGCCTCGCCGCCCTCGCCTCCACCCGCGGGCCAGCCCATCCCGGGCCTCTCGTCGTCGCTCGCGCCCTCGGCCAACGGCGGCGCGGGCGCTGCCGCCGCCGACGGCACGCCGTACCTGCGCCTGCCGCGCATGACGTACCACGACACGATCGTCGCCGCCGTGCCGCGCAAGGTCTACGCCAACGCGCACGCGTACCACATCAACTCGATCTCGATCAACTCGGACGGCGAGACGTACATGAGCGCCGACGACCTGCGCGTCAACCTCTGGAACCTCAACATCTCGGACCAGTCCTTCAGTGCGCTCGCCCGCTCTTGCCCCAATGTGTCAAGAAAGCTGACGGAGCGCGCCTCCTTGTCCGCGCGCGCGCGCGCGCAGACATCCTCGACATCAAGCCCGTCAACATGGAGGAGCTGACCGAGGTCATCACGGCCGCCGAGTTCCACCCCGTGTCGTGCAACCTCTTTGCGTACTCGAGCTCCAAGGGCACCGTCAAGCTCGCCGACATGCGCGAGCAGGCGCTGTGCGACAAGCATGCCAAGCGTGCGTCCCTCTCGCCGTGCCACCAGCGTTCTGTCCCCATGGCGGCACAGCGCTGTACTTGACGCGGCATGCCCGACTGACGTTCGCGTCCTGCAGTGTTCGAGGAAGAAGAGGACCCGTCGAACAAGTCGTTCTTCAGCGAGATCATCTCGTCCGTGTCGGACGTAAAGTTCTCCAAGGACGGGCGGTACCTCTTGTCGCGCGACTACCTCACGCTGCGCATCTGGGACATCAACATGGAGAACAAGCCCGTGCAGACGATCAACGTGCACGACCACCTCCGCAGCAAGCTGTGCGACCTCTACGAGAACGACTGCATCTTTGACAAGTTCGAGTGCACCTTCAGCGGCGACGGAAAGTGCGTCACCACACTTTCTTCCTCTTTCCGCTTGTGCGCGCCCCCGTACGGGGACGCAGGCCGGGATAGTGAGTGTCGAAAAACTAACGCCGCTGGGCGACCCGCAGGAACGTCCTCTCTGGCTCGTATAACAACTACTTCCACATCTACGACACGGACGCGTCGCAAGACATTGTCCTGCAAGCCGACAAGTCGGCGTTCAAGGCCAAGAAGATTGGCGGCAAGAACAACAAGGGCGGCGCGCCCGGCAGCGGCGGCGCGGGCGGCGCGGGCGGCGCGGGGCAGGCCGGCGGCGCAAAGGGCGCGAACGGCGGCGGCGCGGCGGGCGCGAACAAGAAGCCGCTGATCGACACGGAGAACATCGACTTTAACAAGAAGATCCTGCATGCGAGCTGGCACCCGCGGGAGAACACGGTGCGCTCTTCGCGACCTCCTCGTTCTTTTCCCATCTCGGCCGGTGCTGACGCAAGTCGATCGCGACCGGAAAACGCACAGATTGCTATTGCGGCGACGAACAACCTCTTCGTGTTTGCGGCGCCCGGGACGTCGTCGTCGGGCGCATCAAGCGCGGGCGCAAGCCAGGGCTCGGTCCCGCCCTAGGTGGCACACCCGGCCGCCTCCCGCTTCACTCCTCGACCTCCCCCACCCTCCGCATCGTTCATACCGCCCCTGCGCCCGTATTCGCTCACGCCTTGACCCACCTTCGACCCCCCCCTCTTCGCACCTAATCGCATCGTACATTCGCCTTCATTACATCCTTTCCCTTCGCCTTTCGACGTCCTTCCCACCGCCACCTCGACAGACCAGACACGACGAGCGACCAGGACGGCACTCCCGGTCTCCCCCTTGCCCTTTCGCCTCTCGACTTGCATTACCTAGCCCAGCATTTGCCCTCCCTTGTATTCGATACGGTACTCTGCCTCTCTCCTTTTGAGTCGCTTCCGCGCCGCCCGTCGTTGTCTCGGTCCTCTCCGCACCCTCTCTCCCTCCCCCTCTTCTTCTTCCGCTCTCTCGTTGGCACGCCCCGGACGCTCTCCTGTGCAGTTCTCTCTTCCTGTCCGTCCGCCCGTCCGTTCTGCGCGTCGTCCCGGTGTCTCGTTCCTCCTCCGTAGTCGTCGTCGAAGATCTCCCTCTCCCTCTCGCTCGCTCTCTCTCTCGTGCTCCCGTTGATTCCGAATTGCTCAAGAAATACCAAGTCTGTTTACAATATCCCGCCCCGCTCGTTGCCGCCGCTTCGCTGCTTTCTCGCGCAAGGGGTGATCGACGTCGACGCGGAAGCAGAGGCGCCCCACTCTCCCGGTTTCTCGTCGCCCGCGCCTGCATCTCCCGCTCGCCTCCTTTCTTCGACTGCCCCAGACCGCTCACTCAATGGCCACGTCCGCACAGCCACGCCCGCTCGTCGTCGTCACCGGCATCTCGGGCTATCTCGGCGCCTCGGTCGCACACGCATTCCTCCGCTCGTCGTACCGCGTGCGCGGGACCGTCCGCAAGCCGTCGCAAGCCGCCGCGTGGCGCGCGCACTTTCCGGAGTACTTCCGCGACGAGGGGGGCGAGGGAGGGGAGGATGGGAGGCTCGAGGTGGTGCTGGTCGAGGACATGGGCGTCGAAGGCGCGTTTGACGAGGCCGTCCGGGGCGCAGAAGTCGTCGTGCATACGGCGTCGCCGTTCACGTTTGGTGCGCTACGGAGTCGGCTGCTCAGGGTGCGAGAAGCGTGGCGGGACTGACGCTTGAGGTGTGTCGGCTCGAGCAGGTTTCGAAGACAACGAACGCGACATGCTTCGCGTGCGTGTGACCCGTCTCGGCGCTCAGAGCGACTGCATCCATCTTATTGCGGGTCACATGAGCTAGTCGCTGACGAAATGTGCCCGCAGCCGGCGGTACAAGGCACGCTGAACGTGCTCCGCTCGGCGCACCGCGCCGGGACGGTGCAGCACGTCGTGCTCACGTCGTCCTTTGCCGCGCTACAAGACTACCACGCGGACCAGGCGCCCGGCGGGAACGCCGGCAAGGTGTACACCGAGGACGACTGGTGCCCGCTGAGTTGGCAAGAGGCAAAGGAGACGGACGACCAGCTGCTCGTGTATGTCGCGAGCAAGAAGTTTGCCGAAAAGGCCGCGTGGGACTTTGTCGAGCAAGAGAAGCCTGCTTTTGTGCTCACGACGTGCATTCCGAGTTCCCGCGGACCGAGGAAATCGTCCTGCTACCTAGGTGCCGTGCTGACCTTGCATGTCGCCGCAGCATCCTCCCGACCTACATCATTGGCAAGTCCGAGCAGCCTATCGACTCGGTCGACAGCCTGTCTACGTCGGCCGCCTGGATCCGCGAGTTCATCGACAAGGACAAACTTCCCGTCGCACCTATTCAGGTGCGTCTCTCTCCGGCTGCATGTTTTGCGCAACCGTTGCGCTCTCTCTCCTTCGTGGGTAGTCGTTCTGACCAACATGCTTGCTTCTGCAGTCCATGATCGATGTCTCCGACTGCGCCCTCGCGCATCTCTGGGCTGTCGAGCGTCGCTCCGTCTCGGCCAACAGGCGATACTTTGTCGCCGCGCACGCCTTTACCGGCTCGGAAGGCGCACACGCGCTCCACGAGGCGTTTCTGGACAAGCGTGGGAGGATCGTACAGCCTGGAGGGGAGAAAGGGTGGGATAGGAGGCCGGCTTGGAGCTGGGATTCGAGCAGGTGCGGAGAGTGCTCCTCCCTTACTCCCCTCTGCGTGGTTGCGCAGGGTACTACACGGCTGCTGACTACTGTGACGTGCATGCAGGGCGGTCAAGGAGCTTGGACTGGAGTGGAAGCCGTTTGCGCAGACGATGCGCGAGGCGGCGGAGCAGGTCTTCGAGTTCGAGGTGCGGGCATCGTAAATTGACCAGCATGGACTCAACTGTCTATTGCCTGTCGAACTTCCGGGGTCTACCTCTCTGCTCGAGGTTTGTTGTGCAGTGCACGCGAAGAGCTGGGATTAGGAAGGTCGATGCGCGAGAAGGATTGCGCTCGACAAGGCCCCCGTGCCAGGCCACCCCACTGGCAAAGGATCGAGAAGGGCCGATAAAGAGAGAAAACCTGCAGGCCGTTCAGCGAAAGGAGGTCAACGGTGGACGCCCAAGCACTTGCGTGTCCTCGAAATCTCCCCTGCAGCACAATGCGTCAATCAAACCGCAGAACCTGACCCATCAATGTCAGGTTTCGATTCTTATTGTAGCGCAAGAGACCGCGGCTGTCGACACAGAGCAGGAGCCGGAGAGACAGTTCAGGAGAGGCATTCCCGAGACGAAACTGTGCAATACAACAAGGAGCAGAACAACAACAGCGCCAACTCAGCCCGCTCAATCAGCGCCTTCCTCCCCTCACGGCCGGCCGGCCCGCGCCCCTCGCGGTCCCCGCTCCCCTGCCCGCAGCCGCGCCGCCTTTCTCGTCGAGAAGCTCTACCTCGCGCCCGAGGCGCTCCTTGCGCTGCTGCAGCTGCGCGAGCTTCTGCTCGAGCACGTCGAGCTCGTCCTGCGAGACGGTGACTGAGGCTTGCGGGCGCGAGGCGGCGGCGGAACGCTTGTCGACCTGCAGGGGCGACGAGGTCAGCTGAAACCGTCCTGCTCCAGCACTCGCACACGAATGGCCCCGCAGAGCTCATGCGGCGCGAGAGCGTCGGGGGAAGCAAGAGCTGAACGCACTCGTGCCCTCAATGCGCGCTCGCGCTGCTTCAGCCCTTCGAGCCCGTCCTCGGCCCGCGAGATGAGCTCCTCAATCTGCGGGCTCATCTCGTTTGCGAGCGCACGCTGTGCAGCAAAGACGTCGGGCTCGGTCACGAGGTCGAACATCTGTCGCGACGAGTGAGTCTGTGAGCGAGTCGAGCGAGACGGGGAGCGGGAGGAGGGGAGGGACGAACCCGACGGCTCTGCACGATTGTCGCCAGGCGCGGGAGGTCCATCGTGCCCTGATCCAGGATGCCCGCCGCGCTCCGGACCTACGTGCGTCGGAATGGACCACCGCGTTGATCAGCAAACACTCGCGTTCCGACGCGGTGGGCAGAGCGGGACGCACGTTCGCGCAGCTGGCCTGCAGCGCGGCAGAGCACTGTTCGAGCGCGTTCCAGTGCGTCGGAGGCGGCGGCGCGGGGTACATCGACTGCCGGGCGCGCGACATGGCTCGTGTGCGCGGGGCGGTGCTGATGAGGCGAAGAAGGCGGTGGCAGTAGACGGCGTGGGTCCGTGTGGCCGAGGCTCAGCCTGTTCTGAGTCTTTCTGCGACTACTGCGCAACCGCACGAGCACGAATCTGCGACGAGAGCGGACAAGATGGAGGCAGAGGAGCCGTTCACGCGGAACCAAAGGTCGCCTGGCTTTGTCGACCGCTTTCTTTTGCTTCCGAGGGCTGCTAATCAACGCACAGCCTATTTCCGGTGCCTGGCGAGTCGCTTGCCTTCACTGCACGCCATACAAGGTGCGTCTGGCAGGGTCACCAACCGTTATCTTGGAATCAAAGGTCGTCCTGCAGAGGTGAAGCCTCGCTCCTCTGACACAGTCATACAAACACTGCGTCGAGACGAGCACGAGCTTCGTCAGACAGCACGCCGTCGTCCAGAGCAGCAGGGGGCCGAATAGCCTTGAGCGCGCCGGGCAATTTTACAGTCTCGCCGGCGAGAGATGCCGCGGAAGGCGCTCATACGTCGGCGAGGCCCGCAGAGCTCACGAGCACGAGATGTGCGCACGAAATGCCTCATATGCCTCCGCAACAGCATCTCTCAACAGGCATGCGAGTTCAGGTGAGTGTTGTCGATACCGATTACATGCGCCGCCTGCGCCGTACAAGAGCGCCGTCTAGTTGATCTTCTTGATGCGCATGCGTCGCCGCTTGGCCTGTACGGCGCATGACAGCGAGTGTCAGCCGTTGCAAGCGAGAGAGCAGAGACGAGGGTTTCGCCGACGTACCGCCTTTGCGCCGTGCTTGCGCGCCGTCTTGCCTGCTCCACCGTTGCGCGCGTTCGGGCTGGCCTTCTTGCGCATGCGGCGCGGGATGACCGACATCTTGAACCCGCGAACCTGCTGCACCTGCGGTTGCGGCGCCGACGCCGGGGTCGAGGCGGCGAATGCGGGTCGAGGGGCGGCCTGGAGAGCGCGCTGGAGCGGGCTGGGCGCAGGCTGGAGGGACGGGCGGGCGGCGGACGAGAGGGAGCGGAGCGGGGAGAAGGACGGGGTCGGGGCGGGGATGCGGCAGGCGCAGGGGCGGAGCGAGGAGCGCAGGGTGCGCGCTGCGCTGTGTGCGAGGCTCTGCATCTCGACGGGCGGGCGCTGGCTCGTCTCGACGCGGCTGAAGGAGGGAAGCGTCGTCGTCGAGCTCCGCTTCTTTCCCTCCGACTTGTCACGCGAGCCTGCTCTCGCTCCACTGCTGTGTTGCTTCTGCCTGCTGTCGAATCACTCTCTCTCACTCGAGCCCAAACCTGTCGCCTAAACACTGCTCGAAATGCCGTCTCCTCCTTCTCCTGCTCTCGACTCGCATCTCCTCGTCCCGTCCCAAGTCACCGAGCCGCTGCCGCGCTTCGACCAGGTCCACTGGGCGCAGATGCTTATCGACGACTCACGCGAGGACGACGACGCTCTTGAAGGTATCCCCGGGCTGTCCTGACTCTGGCCACGCCAGACTCGTTTGACCGCGAGCGAGTCGCAGCGATCCTCGTCGAGCTCGACCAGCTCAAGACCGTCTTCGTCGTCTTTGTCTTCAGGCTCGTCGTGCGCCTGCAGACGGCGCAGCGTGCGAAGCTTCAGGCGCTCGTCAACGATAACACCGCGTCTGAATATGCTGCCAGTGCGCTTCGCGCAATCGCGCTAGTCTGGGTTCGGACTCAGAGCCTCCGCACACAGACAAGGACAAGTTGCGCATCTCGGACTTCCGCACGCTCGTCACGGGCGCCTTGACGCGCCTCCTCGGCGGAGCGAGCGCCGAGCAGACCAGCGCACTCGAGCGCGACTCGAGGTCGACGACGCCCGAGCCCCTCGTCCTGCTCGACGTCGACTCGCTCATGCCTGCTCTCGGGCTGCACGAGCTCGAGGACACGGTCAACCGCGACGAGGCGGAGGACCTCGACGATCTCGAAGGTGCGCCGTCCCCTGTCCCATCTCTCGGCAAAGCTTACACCCGGTGCATCAGCGTACCTTCATGCCGCGAGTGATCTTTTCGACAACATGGCCGTCGCGACGTTCCGCCAGCTGCAGGATCTCTCGGCGCAGCACCGTGCTTCGCTGGAGGCGACGATGCGCAAGCTCGAGGCGCAGGAAGACAAGCAGGGTGCGTCTCCCTCTGCGTCAGAGCTCACCACATACTGACAGAGACGTTACACGCAGAGCTCGACCGCCGCCAGCTCCTCGAGGTGCACGAGCGCATCCGCCTCGCGCTCAAGCCCTACGAAGCCACCGCGTGACCTCGCAGCTTCCTCTCTGCCATACCCAGCCTGTCGTGCATACCCTCTCGCTCGCTTGTAGCTTTCCCCGCCGAGTCTTCGTCGCGCCGCAATCAACTGCACTCCTCCTCTTCCCCGATGCTCTCTACTCCTTAAGCGGCAGCGGCGGCCCGCCCGCCCCCGGCCCAACATGCAGCGTGATTGTGCTCTCGCGCTCCCGCCCGCTCCCTGCACCGGCGCCGGCGTGCTGCTCTCGCGCGACTGCGGCGGCGGCGGACGCTTCGCGCTCGCGCGCGAGGCGTGCATACGCGAGCCGGTGGAAGGCGTTGAGGGTCGAGACGAACTTGCTGCCCGTCTGCGGGGCGCGCGACCAGGGCGGGTCAGCGCCTGCCGAGGAAGCGGGCGTGGAGAAGGAATGGCGCGCACCGGGTGCGATGAGATCGTGTCGAACAGCTCGAGCGTGTGGTGGCGCACTTCGGGCGCGGGGTGGAAGAACCCGAATGCGAGAGGGAGGAGACCGCCAAAGTGCGACGGGAGCTGCGCGAGAAGCTGCTCGAGCGGCGCGAGGGGGGAGACTGTCAGCCCTGCGAGGCGACAGAGGACACCATGGAGAAGACCAACCGTCACGACTTGCTCGTCTGTCCGGACGCTCTGTGCGAGCGTCTGGAAAATGAGGCGCGTCTCGGCGGGCGGAAGCTGCCGCGAGAGGCGCAGACGCATGATCTGATGCGTCAGGTCGAACCCTCGCACCGGCGAGTCGTGGAGCGATTGCCGGAAGGTCTGTCCAGTGACCATCTCAGCGTCAGTCGTGCTCTGAGCGATCGCAACAGAGTCGCACGCACCTGCTGGTACACCTTGTAGCTCTTTGTGCGCATCCACGCCTCGATCCTCGCCGCGTTGCCCAGCACCTCGCGCTGGCCCGCACCCTCATCGCCAAACACGATCCCGCTCCCGAGGCTGCCATGCGCGCACGGCGCGCTCGGAAAGCCGATCGAGGTCGTCGAGGTCGTCTCCTCTTCGTACCGCGACGCGAGCCGCACGAAGCGGGCGACATAGTCGGTTAGGCGCGCGCGAATGACCGACTCACCGTAGTGCGCCTGGATCGCGTGAAGAATCTGCGACACGGTGCTCAGACAGGTGAGCCGCAAGTCCGATAGAGAACCGGCGCGTTCGAGAGGCAGGCGCACCTCGTCCATGAACGCGACATCGTGTGACTCGCTCCCACCCTTCCCAGTCCCGCCGCTCCCTCCTCCACCTCCTGCCGCAGCACTCCCCGCAAGCTGCCCCATCTCGTCCACCGCATCCGTCCCTCCCGCGCCTGCTCCTCCCCTCCCTCCAGTCCCTCCCGCCCCTCCCGGCGCCCAGCTCGCAAACTCGCCTCGCAGCGTCCCCGCACCGCGCCCGAACGTCCCGGTGGACGCGGTCCCGGCGGAGGGAGAAGAAGGCAGCTTGAGCTCCTTTGAGACGGTAATGCGGCCGGTCTCGAGGTTGCACAGGACGTCCCACCACGAGGGGCGGTCGGCAAAGGCCGGGTTGCACACGCCCGCGATGTAGCCGTCGCTATTGTGGCGAACGTCAGACACACCTCGGCGTCAGCTCCTGGTGCTTTTCATGTCGAGAGAAAGAGGGAGATGGTGACGCACACGTTCTCCAAGTTGTCGAGGTTCGACAGGTTTGTGTAAGGGAACGCGCGCTCCTCGATCCCGCCCTGCAGCACGCTCCCGCACCCGCTCACGAGCGCGCACGCAGCGAGCACGAGCTCGGCGACGCGCGCGGCGGGCTGGCCGTGCCCGAGAAAGACGACGCGCTGGTTCGTCAGGAGCGCGTTGAAGAGGACGATGAGCGCCGGGGTCGAGGCGCCGCTCGTGTGCAGGTGCGGATGCAGCGGGCCCGGGACGAGAGAGGAGGGTGAGGAGAAGGTCTGGATGAGCTTGATGAGCGAGTACTGCGCGTCGGGTGAGCGAGCGGGTCAGTCGAGACGGGCGAGCAGCGTCTGCAAGACGAGAGCCACGCACGTCGCCCACTTCGCTCGGAAACGTCGCGAGCGGGATCTTGACCGGGAGCGTCACTCCGTTGTACACGACGCGCGTCTCGAAGAAGTGCGTGTCCTTGGGCCGTCCTGCCATCGCTTGCGCGCCCGCTGCGCCTGCTCCCCGCCCAGCAGCCGCTCGCGGCAGCGGCGGGACCGGCGGCTGCTGCGACCACGAGCTGCGCGCCTCGTCCGTGCTGCTCGCGACCGTAAACGTGGTCGCGCGGGACGACGACCGCCCCGTAGACGGCAGGTCGTCGCGCGAGGCGCTCGCCGCCGTGCCTATACTCGGTGTGTGGCCAAGCGAGCTCAAACTGTCGGACGAGGGGGCCGGTCGCACCCCGTGCAGAGGGTGCTGGTGATGCAAGTCGTCGGTCGTCGCTCCGCGCGACGATAGGCCGTCCTCGAGGACTTCGGCCGCGCCGCTGCCTTCCTCGCCTGCAGAGGCTCGAGCAGCGAGCGAAGCAGCATCCGAGTCTATCGCCGTTGCGCTGCGCCCCGAGTCGCTTCGGCGCACTCGCGCAGCCGCCTCGACAAACTTGTGCTCGAACAAGTCTTTGCGGTCCGACGTGCGCAGCACGATACGCTCGTCGGCCGTGAGGAAGGGGAGGGCGGACGTGTCCATCGCGTTGAGCGACTCGTACAGGTTGGCGAGGACCGAGAGTGAAGGGTTGTTGAAATAGTCTTCGAGCGCGAGGAGAAGAATCGGCTGATCCGACCATCCGAAGCCGTCAGATGCTGCCGCTCGCATGGCGGAAGAACGGAAAAGTGACATACCTTGAAGATTTGAATGTAGGGATTGCGGGTGGCGACGGCGAGGGCTTTGACGAGTGCACCGCGGCGGACGGTCGCGTCCTTCTTGGTGCGCACGAGGCTCATGACATAGAGCAGGCCGCCGTCGGCATCGTTTGTGGCGCCAGTCCCGTTGTCGCCATCCTGGTCGAGAGCCTTGCCCTTGCCCTTTGCGTCGCGGACGGTGAGGGCAGGGACCTGGTTGAGGTAGAAGACGGTCCAGTCCTCTGGGCGGTCGTGTGCGCCGTCGGGGAGCATGTGCTCTGCGAGGAGGTGCTCGTCGGTGCCCGTGTCGTGCGGGTACTGGTGCTTGAGGATCGAGCCCTGGTCAATGTCGAACTCGGCGAGGAGGACATAGTCGACGTGGGTGTGCGACGCGGCGTGCGCGTGTGCGGCTGCGAGGGACGCGGTGGATGCCGACGAGGGCAGTGTCCCTGCGAGCATGGCTCCCTTTCCCGGCGAACAAGCGAGCGAGCGAGCGGTGCGAGAGGAGCGAGAGTCGAGGCGAGGTGGGGGTCGGCAGCGGAGTGCAGTCGCAGCTCGTGCGGGAGCCTGCGGGTGAGTTTGCAGCCCTGGACAGCCCAGTCGAGCTCGACGCTGTCACTTCTAGCCAGAAGGAGCGGCGAGAGCGCGGTCAGCGGCACCTCGAGACGCGTCGCAACTCGACCTCGCCCTCGTCGCTCTCCGCTGCACGCGCTCCCGCGGGACAGGAGCCACGCAGGACAGGCGCACAGCTCGAGATGAACGCACTGCGCCCGCCGCCAGCACCGGCAAAGACCCGCCGCACCGCCGCACCGCGCCCCGCTCCTGCCTCGACCCGCGCTGTTGACACTCTCGCAGACAGCCCCGACAGCCTCGAGGTGTCCCAGTCAAGGCCGAGGACGACTACCACGACCCGCACAACGACTGCTACCCGGACAACCAAGCCCGCAGTCAAGCCCCTCGGCCGCTCGACCGCCCAGAACCGCCCGCTTCCTTCAACCTCCTGCTCGGCGGCCACCGTGCCCACCAAGGCACGAGCAGCGCCAGCACGGACGAACGAGATACAGCAGGACGAGGCCAAGAGCCCCGCAGAGCGTGCAAGGGATGCCACCAAAGCCCTCAACTCGGCTCTCGCCGCCCTCTCGTCCTTCGCAAAGTCGGGCTTCCGCGCCTCGACTCCCGCTGCCGGTCCTTCCTCTGCCCGCTCGGCATCTCCAACAGCGTCGACCGTCCGCTCGACGAGCTCTTCGACCAGCCTGCGCGCGACAGCGGCACAGGCAGCCACTCGGGACAAGGTCGAGCATGCGGCGCGCGAGGCGAACAAGGCGCTAAAGCTCTTGCGCGCACTCGCCGCGGACGGCGTGCTCGGGAGGAAAAAGTTCGACGTCGAGAAGGCGGCAGGGAGCATTGTCGCGAGCCTCGTCGAGATGGAGATGGTGCGTCCGCGCGATCTACTGCTTTCGTGCACATCAAGGCTAACTCTCGGCTACCAGTTCCCTCTCGCCGTGTCCGAGCTCTCTAACATGCGCGCGAGCATACTATCATGGTGGAGCGACGCCCCGCCCGTGCCGTCTGCCTCTCCTCTCTTGTCGCATCTGCCGACCTTCCTCATCCCGCTGCCGCCCGCTTCCTTCTTCGCCCCACCGTCGCTCTCCGAGACCCTTTCCCCCTCCTCCGCCCGCCCTACACTCGCCGACATTGTCCCGCTCGTCCTCGCCATCCAGCAATACCTCCTCGGCGCCTTCTTCCGCTCTCCGGCCTTCTCCGCCCCCACCGCCCGGGAGGAGCGCGACCGCCTCCTGTCCGACCTGCTGCGGCGCTCAGAGCGCGCTTCGGGGTCGGCAGGAGAGCAGCTCGGCACGCCGCAAGAGTGGCGTGCGCTGTGGGACCGCGAGAAGGCCGCGCTCGTCGAGGACGCAAACGAGCGCGACGCGGTCGACAAGCGGCTCGATGCGATGCTCACGAGCTTGTTTGGCACGATGACAAAAGGGTGCACGGGCGCTGAGGGGAGTGTCGGTGCGTTCTTGCGGCATCACTGTGGGCAGCCGTTCTTGCGACGAGAAGCTCGTTGACCTGGTGGAATTGCTTTCTGGATCGCAGCGCCCGAGCATCTGCTCACGCTCCGACTACACGCCCTTCTTTACTACGCCTCGACCTCGGCCCTCGCCCCGTCTGACGTCGCGGCTGCGCCCGACAAACTCGCCGCATTCCACGACCAGCACCGCAAGATCCTGCTGCTGTACGGGCGCCAGACCGAGAAGCTCGGCTACTCGGCGAGCCGCATCGGTGCTGAAGCGCGCGCGGCGTTCGAGCAGGTCGTTAATAGGCTCGAGGAGAAGGGCTTGATGGACGGGCGGGAGGGAGGCGTGGAGAAGTGGAGGGAGCTGTGCGAGGTCGTGTTGCACATTGCTCGTCGGGTACGTCTCTCCCTGCACGTCTTTGTTGGACGTGGGCTCATGTTCAAGGCGCCCGCAGGCCGACGACCTCGCCTTCATCGAGCGCGTCTCGCATCTCCTCGGCGTCGACTCGTCTCCCTCCGACTCATCCTCTCCCATCCCTCCCGACCCCTCCGTACACGCGACGCAGCTCTGCGCCAAGCTCGCCAACGCGCTCGCAGCTTTCGAGTCGCACACTCGCGCCTCGCCGTCCTCGAGCGACGAAGCCAAAGCGTCTTCTGTTGCGGACCAGCTCCGGCGCGCCAGCTCGGCCCTGCCACTCCTCACGCGCCTGCGCACGAGTCTTCCTGCCGGCTCGCTCGAAGCGGCCAAAATCGACAAGCTCGTCGACCGCACACGGTACATCCTCGTCAAGCACCTCAAGCGCGGCGTCTCGCGCCTCGACCAGCTCATCGTCCTGCTGGGCGCGCCCGCACCCGCGCGCACAGAGCTCGAAGCTGTGACGCGCGAAGCGGTCGAGCGCCTCGCGACTCATGCCGAAGCGCTCGCAGCGCACGAAGCGGGCAACGACGCGCGCACAACGGGCGCCGTCGACTCGCTCGTCGTGCTCGCGTACTCGTCCCTCGCACTCGACGACCGCTCGACGTACAGCGTCTCTCTCGCTCTCTTGCGGCGCGCGCGCGCGCTCGTCCTCGCTCCGGCGGGCGTGAGGCTCGAGCAGCACTATGCGCTGCGCACGCTCGCGAGCGCGGGGTACAACCTCGGCGGGACGCTGTACAACGCGCAGCGTGCGGAAGCCGCGGGCGCGTTCGTCGAGCTGGCGTGCGAGGTCGGCGAGGCGACGCTGCTGCGGGCGCGGGAGGTGGGGCTGACGAGTCGGGAGGGGAGCGAGGAGGGTGAGCTGCTCGAGGGGATCGAAAAGCTCAAGATTGCGAGCGAGGAGGTCGGTGAGGACGACGAGGACGCGAGGGAGAAGAGGAGGGCGGTGGAGAAGGAGATGAAGGAGGCGGTGGCCGACTTCGAGCGCCTCATGGGCAGGAGGTACGAGCTATTGGCGCTGGTACGGCACGCTATCAGGGACAAGAAGGTGCGCACGATTCCACTCCGCGCTTGTCAACGCGCGGCTCACCCGCATTCTCTCGCAGAACGCCTACGACGCCTACATCGCCTCGGCGCTCGCACAACCCTCCGCAACGTTCTCCTCACTCGCGTCCGACGCTGCCAGCCTCCCTCTCTCCACGCTTCTCACTTCACACGCCGCGACCTACAAGCTCGTCCAGCGCTTTACCCGCCTCGCCGTCTTCGATCTCCTCCTCCCGCCTTCCATCATCCCGCTCACCTCCGCCCCTCGCGCCTCTTCGCTCCCCCTTGAAGCGCACGCCGTTCTCGTCGAGATGCAGGTCGCAGCCCTCGAGCCGTACTCGGAGCGCGACGAGGCGCGTCGCGCCATCCTCGCCCTCGTCGAGGCGCTCGAAGGGCTCTACGACGCGGATGAGTACCCGATGCGCCGCGCGAGGGTGCTGCTGCGTAAGCTACAGGCATCAGGCATGGGCGGACACGCTGCGAAGCCGGAAGAGGTTGCGAAATTGGCCGACGAGATCAAGCAGTTGTGCGAGCGCGAGGTGCGTGTCCTGGTCTGACTCCTCCTGGCCCGAGCGAGCTGACTGTTAACGCACAGGAGAACGGACCCGATGCTCGTCTTCACGTGTACGCACCGCAATACCTCGCCGTCTCGCACATCTTCCTCGCCATCCACGCTCACTCCGCCCACCCGCCCTCGTCGTTGATAAACGAACGGTTCGCCGGCGAAGCGCGTCAGGCGCTCAAGCTCCTCTCGGCTGCGCTCGACGACGATCTCCCCGCCTCTCCCTCAGCGCCGGTCAAGCGCGCCTCGCCCGTTGTGCAGCGTACCGCCGCGCCAGGCCCCGCCAGTCCACTTGCAGCAGATCCGAGCACAACGCGCACGACCCGCAGTCGCCCCACGCGTGCCGCTGCAACGCCGGCCCGGACCCGCACGGCGCTGAAGACGCCGCAAGCGAGCCGCGCGCTTAGCGCATCGACTTCGCGACGCGCAGTGACCGCACCGCTGGCCGCCCCCGAGCAGACCACACCGCCGCGAGCAACGAGAGGCAAGGTGGACCTGCGCGACTCGCCTGAGCTACCGAAGCACGGGGCTAGGCCGGGCAAGCTGATTCTCGACGACGTCGAGAAAGTGTACAGTCTCTTCGGTACGCGACGCTTTCCAGCCAGTCGGAGACTCCAGCGACTAACGCTGTGCGCATCGCAGACTCGCTCGCCTCGCTCCTCGGCACGCTAGGCGAGATTTTGCTCAAGATCGCCTGCCTCAAATTCCTTCGCCGGCTGTCGAGCATGCTTCCGTGCGGCAGTACAGACGGTGCGTTCTCACGCTTTGCTTGCAGAAGCGTCTGCTGATGCTCGTTGGAATAGCGTTCATCGTGTCGTCGACACGACTCGCTCGCGAGTACCTCCGCTTGGGCAAGACATCGCGCGCAGGCATCATCCTTGCGCAAGCCGAGAGCCGCACACATGCGCCGTCTGGCGCGCCAGTTTCGGTCGTGGCCCGCCTTGGACGTTCGCTTTGTCATGCCGAGTACCTCGCACTGCTGGGCAATCATGACCGGAGGTACGAACCGCTCGCCTGTTTGCCTATATGCAGAACTGACCGCTCCATCCGCAGCGCGCAAGCGTACGAGACGGCACTGTCTCTCGCTGATTCGCTTGAGGGGGATGCGAGCGCGACTTCGAGCACGGCCAAGATTGTCGAGCGGACGCTGCTGCTCCAACGGGCGAGCACGGCCTCGAGCACCTGCTCACTCATGCTTCAGCGCAAGGTGGGCTGAGTCTATAGACGGACTTACCGACTTCGCTGACGCTTGCATCATCAGGGCGAGCTCAGTCGGTCTATCGCACCCGCCATGCAGGCCATGCGATTGGGGACTCGTGCCCTCAACAACGTCTCACGCCTCGCCTCTACTCCTTCCGTATCGCCTCCGCCATCGGAGTCCACGTTCTCTGCTCGCCCTACCGACCATGTCACGCCCTTGGCTGATGCCGCCCCGATCAACGAGCGCAAGGGCACGGTCCTGCCCGGAGGCGCGCATGCCGGCTTGTCCTGGCAGCTTGCCGAGGTGAAATGTCCATGTTGTCTCTCAGTAGGTGACACGCTGACCGTTTTCGCATTGCAGCTGCTGCTCGACGCCATTCTCCGCGTTACCTCACTGCACTTTGTGCGCGGCACTCCCAAATCTGCCGACTTCTTCGCGCAACAAGCGCTCGATCTCGCAGAGGACCTGGCTTCGCCGCGTCAGATGGTCCGTGCGCTGTCGCTTCGGGCCGACGTGCGCATGCATTGGGGCAAGATGCAGGAGGCGTCGGGCGATCTCGACAGGGCGACTGCTCTTCTTGGCTCAGTCCGTCCATCTCTGCGTGACCTGCTCGATCAGCGTGCTGACTTCCGGGCTGTGCAGGCCAATTGCGCCGAAGCTGCTGAACTGCAGCGCCTTCAGGCCGACCTGCACCATCGCGCGAGCCTGCAGCTCGAGGCGTTCCAGCTGTACCTCGCTGCGCAAAGCTCGCTCGACGCTTTCGTGGCCTCCGCCAGTGACGGAGACGCTGGTCGCTCGTACGTTGCTGCGATGTTCGGAGAGAGAGCGCATCTCTGATCGAGATAATCGTTCGCAGACCGGTCAAGCAGCACACCCCTGCGCAGCAATACTCGTCCGGACGCCGTCGTACGTCTACGGGGCCGACAGTGCACTTTGCTTCGCTTTCCCCGTCTCCAGCTGCGCGCAACCTCCCGACCGTCGACTGGGTTCTTCCCGCCTCGCAGGCGTACCTCCTCCGCGCACAGAGTAAGCTTGACTTCCCTCGAATTCGCCTAGCCGTACTGACGTCTCGGTCTACAGTTCGTCTCCTTCGCCAGCAGAAGAAGCCGGAGGAAGCGCAGCGACTGGTCCGCCGCCTTACGCGGCTCGCCTCGCTCGAGGAGGACAAGGCCGACGAACTCCGCTTGCTCGCGATGATTCGGCTGCAGGAGCTACTCGTACGCTGCACGTCTGACCCGGTCCTCGGCATGCTTCCCGATTCTGGTGCGTTGGAAACGTTACGATTCGCGGAGATTTGCTGATCCGTAAGAACGCGCAGTCCTCTCGATGCCGGTACTGGGCATTTCGGCTGCTGGCGCGGTCGTCAAGATTGGCACGCCGCGCACCGGTCCTACTGTGCTCAACGCGATCAAGGACATCGATACACTGCTGGGACGCGCCATTTCGCTCAGCACTTCGCGCGCGCAGCCGGCGAAGCTGCGCGGGCTTGCGGCGCTCTCCTCGACCATGCGCGCGATGCAAGCCAGCGTCGGCAAGGTCACGAAGCGGTCGGCAGCGACGGTTGCGCACGTGCTCGGTACGCCGCTGAGCTCACCCCATTTCGAGGTCGCGCTCACTCCTGCTTTGTGCAGACGTCGGTCTCGCCGTCACCCTGTGCCGCGAAATGCTCGACGCTGTCGAGCACCGCCTCGCCCTCCGCACCCGCCACGACGACTTGACCTGGCCCATCCCTGAGATGCCGCCGATGCACGACGAAGGCGACGCCGATCTCGCCCTCCTGCACAGCCTGCGTGAGCGGTACCGTATCGAGACACCCGAACCATCGCTCGTCGAGACGCCGTTGGCTTCTCTCTTACCGCCAGCCTGGTCCGCTATCACCGTTCACTTGACGCCGTCGCAAGACTCGCTCATCCTGTGCCGCTACCGGCGCGAGGCAGAGCCGCTCGTCTTCAAGCTCCCGCTCGACCGCCTTGCGCGCCGCGAAGGCGACGAGGACGAAGCCTTCACGTTCGCGCTTGCGCAAGCCGAGCTGCGCGAGATCATCGAGCTCAACAACGCCGGAGCACAGAACGCCAAGAACGTCGAAAGCAAGGACGAGCGCGCCGCCTGGTGGCAGGAGCGCAAGGAACTCGACCAGCGCCTCGCCGTCTTGCTGCAGACGATTGAGGACGCCTGGCTGGGCGCGTTCAAGAGCGTCTTCTGCGACGCTCGCCCGCGCGACGCCGAGGCGTTCTTCGCCTTCAAGGCCCGCATCGAGCGCATCCTCAAGCGCAGCATGATCCGCGCCGCGGGCGACAAGCGCTCGACCCGCTTCAAGCTGGACGACGCGGTCGTCGAGTGCATCGCCGCTTTGCCGTCTTCGTCGCGCGAGGAGGACCTCGAGGACTTGTTCTCGTTCATGGCCGAGTCCTTCCAGTTCAGCGGCGTGCCGCTCGCATGCGACGAGACGGACGTCGATCAGGTGAGTTCCGGCTGGGCGTGCCGCTCGTGTGTAGCGTTCGTGCTGATCATCGCGCCTTCACAGGTTGTCGTCGACCTCCGCGAAGCGCTGGAGGAGCTGCACGGCACGAAGTCTGCGCCGAAATCGCAGCCCGACCCGGACGAGCACACGTTCCTCATCCTCGACAAGGCGCTCCAGGCCTTCCCCTGGGAGTCCATCCCTTGCCTGCAGGGCCGCTCGGTCAGCCGATTGCCCTCGCTCGCCTTCCTTCGCGACCGTCTCGACCTCGCCGCCTCGCTCGCTGACGCGGAGAGCACCGACCGCACCATCGAGGTCGACGCCTCTCGCACGTCCTACATCCTCAACCCGGGCGGCGACCTGAAGAACACGCAGAAGACGTTCGAGCCGTGGCTGCACGAGCAGACCGAGCAGCGTAACTGGTCGGGCGTTGTCGGTCGCACGCCAATGGAGGAGGAAGTCAAGAATGCGCTGCAGAACAAGGAACTTTTCCTGTACGTCGCTTATCTCTCCTCTCTTCCGCAACGAACTGACGCATCCTTTCGCAGCTTCTTCGGCCACGGCGGTGCCGAGCAATACATCCGCTCGCAGACCATTCGGCATCTTCCGCGCTGCGCCGTGACGATGCTCTGGGGTTGCTCGTCAGGTCACCTCAAGGATCAGGGCGACTTTGAACCCGTCGGAACACCTTACCACTACATGGTCGGCGGCTGGTGCGTTGCCTCGCGATATCAGGTAGGGTCATCGCTGATCTCAGCTGAACCGCAGTCCGGCTCTGGTCGCCAACTTGTGGGACGTGACGGATAAGGATATCGACAAGTTCGCCTTCTCCGTCCTCCGCCAGACCGGCATTACCGAGCCAGAGACTGCCTCTGCCCCCTCCACGCTTACCCTCACCGCCGCCGTCGCCCAGTCGCGCACCGTCTGCAACCTGCGCTACCTCAACGGCGCCGCTCCCGTCCTCTACGGCATCCCCGTCCGCTTCCGCCCCACTGCTGCATAGAATCGCACGTTATTCTCGAATTGCTGTAGCTTGTTGTATCACCGCATTCAGAGCTCGTATCGCATCCTCTATATTCGCATGCAGCACGAGAGGCGGAGACTCGAACGAGACCGCGAGCTACCCCCCTACACAGCAGATCATAGACTTTGTGCAGGATGAAAAGGACGCATTGCAGCACGGAGAAATAATACACCCCGGGCGAAGGAGCCCGGTGCAACAGGTACGAGCGACGGAGAGGGACAGCGGCGGAAGGCAGACGGACGGAGATCACTGTGAGCGGTAATGCGTCAGACTTGCGGGGCGCAGCGGCCAGTTGAGAACGCGGAGCGCGAGCACACCTGCAGAGGCTCGGAACTTTGGCTGAGGCGGCTCAGGTGGATGTAGCAGTCTGTCCCGTACCTACACAGGCAAGGAGGCTGCGTCAGCAGAATTTCGGAAGCCTTTCACACGAGCGTCGACCCACCCTTCCATCGAGATGAGCTTGAGGTTTCCGCCGAAGTACTGCGCGTACAGCCGTGCGATCGGTAGACCGTAACCTGCGAGAGCAAACGTGAATCAGGACTCGAGCCATTCGTGCTGATGTCTGAATACCAAGACGCGCCGAAGCCAGCCATGGGGGCCTAGAATCGCGAGAGCTCGAGTCAGCGACTGCAACACCTCGTGGATGACCGCAAGACTCACCTTGAAGTCGGTCCCCTGGAAATCCTGGTCCAGGTTTTCCGGGTTGGCGGTAGTGTACCTGCAGCGGAAGTGGTCAGTGCAGAGACCAGAGGCGGGAGTTGCGGCCGGCGTACATCCAGGTCCAGACGAGCGGCAGTGCGCTGCGCGGAATGCCGCCTCCCTCGTCCGAGATCTTGATCGTGATGTCCTGCAAGTAGCAAGGCGTGAGAGCTGTTCTCGCGGGACCTCGTCGAATGCACTCACCTCGTTACCCTCTGCGACGATGACCTTGACCGGCGGGTAGTCCTCGCAGTCGACGCCGTGAGTCTCGACGACAGCTCGCAGCGAGTTCTTGAGGACTTCGAAGAGGACGTGGTTCTATCATTGCGGTCGTCAGCGAGTGCAATTCCGCGTGAATGCGAGCGGGACGAGTGGAGACGCACCAGGTGGCTCGGCACATACATAAAGTTGAGGTCCTTCGGGCAGATGAGCTGGACAGGCGGGCCCTTGAAGAGTCCGTAGTGCTCCTCGCACACGTACGTCGCATTCTCAATCGCCTCGCGCGCAATCTGGTGCACGTTGGTCCGCGTGCAGATGATGCCGACTGCGACGAAGGAGAGTCAGACGGGTTCTGCAAGAGTCTCACTTGGGCAGCCCAGCGCACCGTAGTCCTGCAGCAGCACGAACAAGGTCAGAGCAAGAAGCGAGACTGGCTGGGCAGCCTAGAACGCACCTCGTGCGGCTCGAGACGGTTGAGAGCGATGTGCTGGCCGATCAGTACACGAATGCCTGTAGGTATGCGCTCGGTCAATTCGAGCGCAGCATGACGACGCGCGGCGGTGGAGCATACCTATCCGGGACATGTAGAAGCGGTCGAGGAACGTCTGGATCGAGCGGTCAATGTGGGCCGACTTGCGGTCGCGCTTGAATTCAAGGATGCCTTGCGCGACAGTCGTGACGACGGGGTCGTGGCGGCGCTTGATGTTGGACAGGACGCGGGTGAAGCGGTCGTTGTAGTCGTGTACTTCGGGAGGCCAGACGATCGTCTCGTCCGGATTCGAGTAGTAGCTGCGCGCGGTGAGCGTATCAGCATCACGGCGTTACGCCCCTGAAAGAGGGGTGTCAACGCACCGGTGGAGAGGCATCTTCTGCCGCCCTTGCTTGCTCTTGAGCTGATTTGGACGCGGCTTCATGTGTTCGGGGAGGGACGGGTTGGGTATGGGCTCCGGGATGCTCTCCGACTCTTGCGATGCTCGCAGCAGCGCGTCATGGAGCTCTGGTGCGAGTTCGGGTCGAGGGAAGTTGACGAGCTCCTGAAGGACGGAGAAGGAAAGGTGAGCCGAAGTCGCCGCGGGCGGTCGGGACGAAAACTGTGCGCACCTCGAAGCTCTGCGCGTACCACCGCTTGACCTTTTCGATACTGGGCATCTTATGAAGGCCATGTGGCAGTTCGTCGAGCTCCTTGACGCGGTGGGCGAGGCGAATGGGCAGTTCCGCGGCGAGGAACTGGGAAGCGCGAAGGAGGGTTCCCTGTGCAAGCGATGCTCTTCAGCGGGGCGTGCGCTGACTTCAGGCCCAATCGGCGCACCTGAGATGGGTTCTGGCCTGCACGGGGCAGCGCAAGCGAGTGAGCGAGCTGCAGAGTCAAGCGGGCGTGGGGCGCCAATGACGGCCGACGACGGGAGCAGCGGACGCACCAAACATGACCATCTGGCGCAGCGACACGCCCGTCTGCGGGAACGTGGCATAGTGTGCGATCTGTCGACGCAGGCTGCAGGAGGCCGCGGGTCAGCACGGCGACGCTACGAGGCCGGCAGAAGCGGAGGGCGGGGCGGGCCGGGGAACAGGCAGACGAGCAGGGCGAGCGAGGGGACGCACGCGTCGGTGAAGGAGAACATTGTCGCTGCGCAGCGCAGCACACGAGCGAGCGGTCTGCGGTAAAGCGAGAGGCGAGAAGCGATGGAAGTTGGCGCTCGCCCCGCGGACTGCCCCCGCCTGGTTGCCCCGCCCTTCCGCGCCTCACCGCCTCGCTCGTCGACTATGTACCTCCTTGTCGAGCAGGCACAATGTCGTCCACGGCACCCTCGAACGCGTTCCTTGCCCAGGATGCTGAAGTCGCTGCAGGCGCAGCCGTCGCGCAGATCCGCGCCACGCTCGCCGTGGGCATGCCCACCTTCGTCCGCGACGTCCGTCCGACCAACGCGGTCAGGAAGGCGCGCGAGGCGGGCCGGTCCAGGTCGTCACCGTCGGCCGTCTCTCCCCGCGAGGCGAAGCCAAACGACGCGAACGGCCTGCTGTGGGCGACCTTCGCGGGCGGTGCTACCGACACAACGACGGTCCCGTTCCTCCTCACCAAACTCGACGCTCTCCTCTCGCGACTCGACGCTTCGAACGACTGCTTGCTGCGTGTCAACGGCTCGCCCCTCACGCCCGTCCTCGACCGCGAAGAGTTCATCTACGTGCTCGAAGCACACGATCTGGACGAGAAGCTTGCCAGCTGCCTCGACAAGGCCGTCTCGCGCTGCTTAAACTCGATCCGCACCGCTGCGCAAGAGCGCTGGACCTTTAAGCATGACAGCTACTTCAACCGGACAGACGGCGTTGCGTTCGATACGGTGCAGGGCGACGGCGCGCTCGTCGTGGAGGGGAGGAACTGGCTGGGCTGCTTCTTTGTGTTCAAAGCGGCAACAGCGGAGGAGCTGCGGGAGATTGCGCAACGGCTCACCATCCCGATCAACTTCGTGGTGGTCAACTCTGACGTGATGGTCCGCGACAACGGTATGCTGCGGTTTCCGAACACGTGGGAGAAGCTTGTTACTCAGGTGCGCTCTCACGAGTCTCCCCGCGCGCACACGGGGCGTACTAATGTCAGCCTGCAGATCAGCGCCATCCTCGCCTCGAAAAAGCGCCGATTTGAACTCAACGGCGTGTCCTCACGCTACGCGTCGGTCACCGTAGCCGGCGCGTCAGGCTTCTTCACCGTCTTTGGCTCGACTTTGCCAGGCGAGGGCAAGAATTCAGATCGACAGCTGCTTCATGTGACGCCCGTGCATGAGTACGTCGACTCAGCCCCGCTCGACCGACCCGACCACCCTTCCCCACGACGTGTCTCGGTGGCGCTCGCGCTCGCCGTCCTCCCTGCCAACCCGCTTGGGCTGCCAGACGAGCCGCCTGGCGCGTCAACGCACGGGGCGGGCGCTCGAGACGGCGCCGGTGAAGAAGGCAAGGGAAGTCGGGGTGGCAGAGGAGGCCAGGGTGAGGAGGGCGGCGGAGGTAGCGAGTTCGACGATGGTGGCGAGGCTGGGGAGTCGAGTGCACTGCATCTCGGCGGATCGGATCAGGAGCCGAGAAATGAGGACGGCGCAGGGATCTCGACGAGCGGGACGTTTGATTCCGCTGAATGGGGTGCAGAGGAGCACGGGTCGGACAGGCAGTGCGCGCTGACTGCCACGGTGCGTAGCGTGCCTTTCCTGATCCTCCTGAGTGACCTGCTGACTGATCCGCTTCAATGCAGCACGAGCTGTCATGGCAGGTGAAGACAGGCGAGCACCAAAGCAGTGTCATGAAGCTGCGCTTCACGCCCGCTGTGCGCTATTTCCTCCCTGTTGACGAGCTGCAGAAGTTGCTTACCATTACTGCACAGCCTATCCCGCCGTCTGTGACCGATTCGGGGTTCTTCGTCCCTCTCGACAGCTCCGATCTCTCGACCGAAGCGCCGAGTTTGCACGGCTTGACTGTGCTCAGCAGCTCGACCTCGTCCAAGTCTTCCGCGTCGTCAACCTCGTCCATGTGGCTCGACAGCAGCACAGCGGGTCGTCTCTTCGACACTTTCAGGCACCTCGAGCTGAGCGACCTCGTGGCGCACCACGAGAGCGTTGTCGTTCTCAGCTCGCCGTCACTTCCGTTTGTACTCAAGCTCGTCGAGGCGGACGGCGAGGTCCAGCACCAGGAGATGTTGGTTGAGCGCAACATGTACGAGACGCTGGCCCGACTCCCTGACGGCGGCGGCGACATCACGGTCCAGTATCTCGGCTCGATCACAAGTCCCGACGGCTACGAGGGCATGGTATTGGAGAAAGGGCAGCCTTTCTCATTTGCAGAATGCCTCCCACTGTGAGTTGCCGCCCGTTTCACGCGCTCAATCCCAGCCGCTGACGGCTCTCACGCCCGCAGCGACGACGTCCGCAACCTAGTCAGGCGCTTCCACGCGCTCGGCTATGTGCACGGCGACCTCCGCGTGCCCAACTTTGTCCGCACGACTCGCGGCCTCCGGCTGATCGATTTCGGACGAGCGGAGAAGGCCAGCCAGGACGCGCGACAGCTCGAGCTCGAAGAGTTTCTCGACGAGCTCTCAGCGTAAGAGTATTTGAGATGTTGTTGTACTATCGAGTGAAATCATTCCGAGATGCTGCTGTGACATCACGTGTGCCGGACCTTGGTTCTGCTCTCACTTCTGCCTGCCGTCCCTCGTCGCCCGTCAAGATGATGCAGAGTCCGCAAAGAGTGCAGTGCAGCGTTGCAAATGTATACAGCAGACATGCGACGACAGCTAGATGCGCACAGAACGAAAGTGGGATTCATGCTGGACACGATGAGAGAGGCGACGGGCGGAGCGCGAGCGACGGGTCTGTCTACAGTACATACATGATCTACACGAGGTCTCGGTCAATACGACGGCGAGGCATTCGGAGCGAACGAGAGAGAGACGCACCTGTTCGGGACGCACAAACAGTCCCTTCCGCGGCCCAGAAGCCTCGCGCTCGCTCGAGGTTGACCGACGCACCCTGCGCGACGGCGGGCGCAAAGATGGCGATGCGGCGCGGCTGGTGGCGGCCGACGAGGCGGCAGTGTCGGCGCCGGCAGGCCTGGCCGACGACAGCTTGAAGTACGAGACTGTAGGCGCAGGCAGGAGTCAGCGTCGCCTTGAACGGCATCAGCCCAGTAACGAGCGCACCTCCTCCCTTCGAGCCATCATTCCAGTCCAGTCCTTGCGCCTCTGCCGAAATCGCCGACTCGAGCGCCTCGACGCCGACCCACTGCCCCTCGTCGCCCTCGATCCGCCCAATGTACCGCACGCGGGCCTTGATGCGCATGGCCCGCTCGCACTGGACCGTCACGATGCACGGTATGCCGGCGAGGAGAGAAGTTCCGGGCAGGTTGGCTGACGGCCTGCCCGGACGGGCCGAAGCACCACCTGCTGGCGATGCGGTCGCAGGCGGTCGAGGTACGCGTGGCCGAGGGGTCGCGCCAGCAGCTGTTGTCCGCACGGGCGTGCGAGCGGTCGGGATGCCAGCGGCGCTCGGGGGTGATGGTGCAGCACCCGCGCCGGTCGAAGGACCGCGACGAGCGGAGGGTGACGCGGCAGAAGGCGGGTTGGCAGTCGGCGCTCCGGATCGACTCGCCATGCTCCGGACCGAGCGCAGAGACGTCGACGAGGGTTGCCGCCGCGCAGCAGGCAAAGCAGCATTCGGCGGCCTGGCGGGAGTACTACCCTCTCGAGGGGAGCGTGCCGGAAGACGAGGCGAAGCGGGGTCTGCTGGCTGTGGCTGTCGCGCCGGAACGGCAGCAGCAACGCCGTTCGGCCGGGCGGTGGCGGTGCTGCGAGTCGATCGAAGTGAGCTGACAGAAGGAGCGGGTGATGTTGCACGGCGCGTCGGTGTTGCGGCGGTCGAGGAAGGGCTTGAGAGACTGCGAGTGGACGAGGCGCTCGAGCGGAGCGGTGCTCGAGGTGATGGTGTTGCAGCGGACTCCGCGTGGATATGATTCGCCGTTCCGGCGGAGCGACTGGCCGGACCTGTCGAAGGAGCGGCTGGTCGACGAGCGGTAAGCAGCGCCCGTGGCCGTACAGCCGGTGTCGAGGCTTGTCGACCCGGTGCAGACGAGCTTGCGTTGTCGGTTTGCCGCGCCGTCGACAGCGATACACGCGATTGCACTGGGCGCGCGCGGATGGTCGAGTCTCGAGCCCCTAAACTGGCTGCTGAGGCCGTGCGCACGCGATGCGCGTCGCTAGGTGCATCGTGCAAAGAGGTCGACACGGTCGACGGCCGTCGAGGAGCTCGCACTGGCTGGACAGGGACGGCTCGGCGAGTGCCGTCGAGGAGGCGTTGTGGAGGCTTAGACGCTTTGGCCGGGCTATACTGCAGAGCTGATGGGCCGATTCTGAGGTCGGCGACAGGGACTTCAATCTCTGTAACGCCCGGACCCAGTCAGCCAGTAGCTCAATAAGGGGTACCGAGGGCCAGCACGTACCGTCGGCGAGCTCCTGCAGGCACCAGGCGTCTACACCGCTGAAGCCGCCTGCATCGCGAATGTTGAGCCACTTTCGTTTGATGTAGCCGAGCACGCCTGCTCGAGCATCGTCGACAAGCACTCGAGCCTGGGAAAGAGCGAAGTCGTCGTCAGTTCGCAGAGACGGCCGTGAGAAGCTGACATGAACGCACGTCAGCGAATATGCCCTCCTGCAGCGAGTGTGCTGTGTCAGTCTCTCGAGGATGAGATGATGCCGATGCCGGTTGGAAGAGGGCAGCGCACCTCTCGCAGCAGGACGGTGCCGACAAGTGCTTGGTAAGCTCTCGGCGCCGACGCCTCGGTCAACCCCTTGACGACCAGCGACAAGAGCCACTCGAGTACGTCGCAACTGAACCCAACTCCGTTGATCAAGTCGACAAACCCATCCGACGCGACCACGCCGGGCAGGTCTCGCCCGAGCACGCGGACGAGCGTCTCCTCGACGGCGTCGAGCATGCTCCGGACGTGCTCGGCCCAGGGCGCACGCTCAGGTTCGAGTCTGCGCCGCGCCTTGGAGAGCCGGGTGGCGACGTGCGCGAGCTTGGCAGGCGAGACGGCATCGCACACGCGGCGCACGAGCGCCTTCTGCGCTTCGTACGGCAAGTTTCCAACGTGCGGGGTGGCGCACCACGCTTCGTGGAAGTGCTCGGCGACGAGAGGCGCGGCAGCGGCGATGAGGCGCTCGCTGCTGACGTCGGGCGAGTGCGCAAAGTCGAGGATGCGCGCCGCTCGCTGCGGCGTCAGCATGTCGAGGATTCGATCCTCGATATCGCTCTGCAAGCCATCCATCGCGAGGAAGGCAGCGCCGCGCCAGATCTCAAAGGTGGTTGCCAGGTCGAACTTGCGCGGCGAGAAATCGAGGGTGCCGGAGTAGATGTAGCCGAGGATGAAGGTAAGAGAGGCCGCAGTGAAGGGAGGCGAAGGGAGCGTGACGGTGTGTGCGCTCGAATCTCGGAACTCGCCGAGCAGAAGGGAGCTGAAGTATGGCGAGCGCGAGACGAGAACGGCGCGATGGGCAGCGAAAGGCTCAGAGCTGCTGTCGTCTAGTGCGATCGAGATGTCGGAGTACAGCTTGCTGCGCCAGCAGTACAGCAGATCCTGGATGGAAACGCAGTCAGCCGCAGGTCGACATCTAGACTGCACGGGCCGCGCACCTGTCGAAGCCGCTGAACCCCTGTAGACTTGTCATCGTCGTCCGTAGCATCCTGGAACCCGTCCAAGACCGTTGCGAACGCCTCGGTGTCCCCGCTGGCCGTGTAGAGATACTCGAGTGCAGTCTCGAAGACGCCAACATCGGTGTGGCCCAGCGAGCGTGGCTTGCCGACAGGATCCTCCGTTGATCCATTGCGAGCGCTGTCGGGAGTCCAAAGCCGCGCCGTCGAGTCGAATGCTGACGCGGCTGACTGGGCCGAGTCGCGTCGCACGACGGACGAGGGGGTGAAGGTGCGAAGCGAGGTCGTCGAAGGGCCGTACTGCGAGAGGTCGGCCTCGGAGAGACTGTGAGGTACGCCGAGGTAGCGCTGCTGGAACGATCCTGCGGGAGGAAAGGGCGGGATGAGCGCAAGTTGACGGAGACGAGGTCCGAGAGGTGGGGAGCGCGAGTCGGCGCAGGACGGGCCAGACTGACCGGTTGCGCGCGCGTACACGAGCGCCTTGTGTGCGTACACGACCCTGCCGGAGCCCTCGTCCTCCCAGCAGACGTCTGCGAAGCGTCCTTTCGCATCGCGCAGGAGCGATCCGAGGTCGCGGAGCCACTGCTCCTCGGAAGCAGAGCGAAGCATGGCGAGCGGACCTCGCCCAGAGCTGCTCGTCCCTGCAGCTGCCCGTCGTCGCCCAGCTCGGAGCGGCTGCGTTCGAGCGAGGACAAGGCGCGAGCACCGCCTCCTCTCGCTTCTCCGCTCGCGACGACGACGGCGACAATGTCCAAGCTGAACGTGAGTGTGCCAGCGAGCCACCGATCGAGCTGTGCTGACTCTTGCAACTCGCACAGGTCCTCGTGTACGACGGGTCGGGCGTGTCGGCCAACTCTCGCGACAACCTCGTCCGCGCACTCCGCTCCTTCCTCGCGCACCGCTACGACGTGCAGCTCGTCACACCCAAGGCCATCAAGGACGACCCCTGGACCCAGTCCTGCGCCCTGCTCGTCTTTCCCGGCGGACGCGACCTCCCCTACCTCTTCGACCTCGGCGGCAAGGGCAACCGGCGCATCCGCGAGTGGGTCGAGCAGGGTGGCCGCTACCTCGGCATCTGCGCAGGAGCGTACTATGCCTGCTCGTCGATCGAGTTCGAGGTCGGGACCGCGCTCGAGGTCACGGGCGAGCGGGAATTGGGCTTCTTTCCCGGCGTCTGCCGTGGAACCGTCTTTCCAGGGTTCCAGTACGACTCGGATGCGGGCGCTCGAGAAGTCGAGCTCGAGCTCAACCGCGCGGCGTGGCGAGATCACTGGCCGGGATCGCCAGACCGCTGCGACATCTGGTACAACGGCGGCGGTGCCTTTTACTCGCCTTCCGCGCCCTCTTCTTCCTCGTCCACTACGCCTGCTTTCGAAGTCCTCGCAACTTACACTCAGCATGACGATGCGCCGGCTGCAGGCGTCTTGTGCCACGTGGGCCAGGGCAAAGCCGTTCTTTGGGGCACGCACCCCGAACACTCGCCTCCGCCTGTCAACCCGCGTGAAGACGAGCTCAAGGGTCGCGCACGCCTGAGCTTGATCCGCGGGAGCTTGTCGGCCCTCGACCTCGAAGTTTCCGACGCACCGACGACTCCGCCTCGCCTCCTCCCTCTGTTCCTCGCTTCCGACGAGCCGCAACATGCGCGCGAGACGGCCGAGGCGCTCGCGTCTGTCGCGCAGCAGTCTTCTACGGGCGAGATCATCCTCGCAGACCGACACGACACCTTTACCCTGCACCCTTCGACGGAAGCAGCCGCGCTTGTGCAGCAGCTTCGCTCGTCTACCGAACCCGCGCCAGAAGACCCCGAAGAGCTGCGCCTAGAGCCCAAGCACATCTGCATCTGTGACGACGCTGTGCCTACTCAACCACTCACCCCGCTCTTCGACCTCGCGCTCTACTTTTCGACTTACCGCCTTCTCAAACCTCAGCCGGCCGTGTTCGGCCGCGTCTTGCTCTACAGCGAGGTCGTCACGAGCACGCAGACTATGCTCGACAAGTGCGTGTACTTGCAGTTGCCCATTAAGACGACACAGCTCACCAAGTGCGCATGCGCAGGAACGAGGCCTTCCTCAGCAAGATCCCCACTGGACTCGCTTGCATCGCATCGCACCAGGTTGCCGGCCGCGGTCGCGGCGGAAACACGTGGATCTCGCCCGCCGGATGTCTGCAGTTCTCGATCGTCGCGCGCCTGCCGACATCTGCCGCGGCGCAGATCGTCTTCGTGCAGTACCTCTTTGGCGTCGCGGTCGTTGAGGCGGTGCGCGGTCTGCCTGGCTACGAGCGCCTCGGGATCTGTCTCAAGTGGCCGAACGACATCTACGCCGACATGGGGTCCGATCAGGAGGGTGAGGGGATGGAGCGGTATAAGAAGATCGGCGGTATCCTCGTCAACTCGTCCTTCTCGGACGGCAGTTTCTCCCTGGTCATCGGTGCGTCATTCGGGTCATCAAAAGACCTGCGATCGTCAAGCTCACGCCTCGCGGTTTGCAGGTTGCGGTATTAACACGACGAACCCGCGCCCGACCACCTCGGTCAACGAGCTCATCGCGCATCACAACCAACGCACCGGGTCGACTCTGCCACTCCTACGGCCCGAGACCCTCCTCGCCCTCGTACTCGCCAAATTTGATGCGATGTGGCCCGCTTTCGTCGAGCAGGGCTTCGACCCGTTTATGGACCGCTACCTCCTGCGCTGGATCCACTCGTGCGCTCGGGCCCTCTCGCGGCCATTTCGAGGTGTGCTGACATGCCGTGAGCCTCCGCAGCGACCAGGTCGTCACGCTCGACAGGACATCGCAGCCGGTGCGCATTGTCGGCATCACGTCCGAGCACGGCCTGCTCCGCACGCTCCCCATCCAGCTCGACCGCAACGGACGCGAAGTGTTTGCCGGCGCGGCGGGCGGCGTGCCGGCGTACATCGACCTGCAGCCGGATGGGAACCGCTTCGACATCATGAAGGGGCTCATTTCCGCAAGGTCGCAGTAGAGATGTTCTCTGCTTGCGTTGTATCTCTAGACACGTTTATTGAGCACTCTTTGTTGGCGAAAACGCGGGTCCGATGAGGAAAAGGCGAGACACGAATCTCGCCAGCACGGACGAAGGAGGCGGTGCTCGCCGCCGTCTCGCCCTCTCGACACCCGCACCCGCCATGCCGAAAGCGTCGACTCAGCGCAAGGCCACCGCAGGAGCCAAGCACGACCCGCTCGCGGTGCAGCTGCGCCAGGGCGAGCTCGCCGACTCGGGCGTGCTCTCTGCGCCGGGCAAGCGCCAAAAGTCCAAGAAGCGCCACCAGGAGGAAGAGGTGCGTCCTGTGTCTGCTGTACGCAGTCTGAGAGCTCTGCTGATCCTCCCTCGGGCCCCGCTGCGACAGGCTGCACTCGATGCGAAGAGCACCGCCCGGGTCCTCGCCATGGCGCGCGAGCAGCAGGACGAGCTCGCCGAAGAGGACCTTGCCGAGCTTGCGGACGACGTGGCGTGCGTGCTGTGGCTTCATCTAGCGCGTCGCGCTAGGGCTGACTCCCTTTCCGACATGCAGTGACCGCGAGGAGGAGCAGTTCCGCGAGGAGGATGAGGAGGACGAGGGCGACTTCACCGACGAGGAGGACTACGAGGAGTTTGAGGAGCTTGTGCGTCCTTCTGTGACACTGCTCAAGGCCCCAGAGCCGGCTGACTTGCCGGGCTTGCAGGAATTGGACGAGGACGATGCGCTGCTCGACAGCTACGTCCCGCAGGGGCAGCTCGAGCCTGGGCGGACGCTCGCCGACTTGATCATGGAGAAGATTGGTCAGCAGGAGCAGCAGACGAAGGGGAAGGAGCCTGGTGCGTGTTCGTCCGTTGCGCAAGCGCGCGGAAGCGGTCGCGCTGATCCGGCACCGGCCTTTTCCGCCTGCAGAGGTGTCGCGTGAGCCGCCTCCCGGCTTCAACCCCAAGGTCATCGACGTGTACTCGAAGTGCGTTCCCTTGCTGCCCGACGAGAGGTGCAGGAGGCCGTGGCTCACAAGCTCTCGCACAACAGGGTTGGCCAGCTGCTCAGCCGCTACAAGAGCGGCCCGCTCCCCAAGGCTTTCAAGATCCTCCCGACGCTCTCCATGTGGCCGCAGCTCGTGATGCTCACCAACCCGGAGACCTGGACGCCGCACGCGACGTACGCCGCGACGCGCATCTTTGCGTCCAACCTCGACCCGAAGCAGAGCCAGAAGTTCTACAAGGAGATACTGCTCGAGAAGGTCCGCGAGGAGATCGGCCAGACGGGCAAGCTGTCGGTGCACACCTACATGGCGCTCAAGAAGGCCATCTACAAGCCGGCGGCCTTCTTCAAGGGTCTCTTGTTCCCGCTGTGCGAGGTGGGTCACGTTATTGTCACGCTCGGCATCACATTCACCCGTGCTGACCTCCATGCGTTCGCAGAGTGGCATGTGCACCCTGCGCGAGGCCGCCATCCTCGGCTCGGTCCTGACCAAGGTCAGCGTCCCCGTCCTGCACTCTGGCGCCGCGCTGCTCAAGCTTGCCGAGATGGAGTACACCGGTGCGTTCACGGACCTTTCCCTCAATAGCAGCCCGTCTCAGCCGACTGACCCGTCTTCGAGTACGGTCTACCAGGCCCGAACAGCCTCTTTATCCGCGTCCTGCTCGACAAGAAGTACGCGCTGCCATACAAGGTCGTCGACGCGCTCGTGTTCCACTTTATCCGGTTCAAGCGCGACACGCGCCAGATGCCCGTCCTGTGGCACCAGTCGTTCCTCGTCTTTGTGCAGCGGTGCGTTTTCGCTTTTCCCCCTTCCCCCTGCTCGCACTCCCAAAGGCTGACGAGAGCCAAAATGCGCACGCAGGTACAAGCAAGACCTGACGACCGAGCAGAAGGAGGCGCTCCTCGAGGTGTTGCGCTTCCAGACGCACCACCAGATCACGCCCGAGATCCGCCGCGAGATCGTGCACAGCGTCGCGCGCGGCGAAGAGATCCTCCAGGCCGACACGATGGAGGTGGAAATCCAGTGAGAGCACTCGGCGGCTGCGAGGGTTGGGGTTCTTGTGTGTCGTGTGGTGTTTCGGCGCCTCGGTTGTTGTAACATCGCCTTCTTTCCGCGTACGCTCTGCCGGTCCCTTAAGACAGCGACCGAGAAGGTCGTGCGACATGCGCAGAGACCGCAGCGAGTAGCAAAGTCAAGCAAGCACGCTACGCCCGATCCCGACCCAGCTCTTGCGGACCCACTCTGCAAACAGCCCGACGTTCTCGACGTCCTTCCCGAGCTGCCCCGTCCGGTCGAGCAGCTGCTCCGAGAGCGCGACGGCGGCGGCTATGCGGTCGGGGGCGGGGAGCGACGAGGACGAGGGCGCGAGGAGGGACAGCTCGGAGAGGGCGTAGACGGTGCCGAGGCGGAGGCGGAGGGAATACCAGTCCGTCTGCGGGCGTGATGGCAAACCGGGTCAGTGATGCATAGAGGATGAAAGGGCCCGTCCCGCTCGTGGGAGCCAGCGAGGCAGGAAAAGGAAGCGCGACGACGACGGCGACTCACGCCTTGTGCCTCGCTCCCGCTCGCTTTTGCGAGGTCCTGCGCAATCTGAGCGACGTGGTAGAGATGAGCTGTGGGACTGGGGACGGGCAGGACTGCGCGGAGGTCGGAGAGGTAGGTCGAGGTCGGTGCGGTGAGGAGTGCGAGCGCCTGCGAGAGGGCGACTCCGCGTCAGCTCGAATGCGGGCCGTCGTGAGCGCTTGTAACGCACCTGTGGCAGCTGGTCGAGGACGCCCTCGTTGTACCGCAGGCGTTCACGCAGTCCGACCTGCACCGCCTTGTCGCCCTTGAGCCCGCTGCTCCTCACGCGATCAACCATGACGCGGCGCCCCTCTGCGAGCCACTCGTGCACGAGTGCGCGTGCAGGCCCTGTGCGCTCTCTGTCGCGCGGTGCGGTGCCCTCTCTGCGTGCGAGAGCGATGAGCTCTTGCCGGGAGAGGGAGCGCCTCCCGCCGTTGCCGATCGCGAGCCCCCTGAGGGAGAAGGCTGCGGGCTGTGCGACGGGCGGGGAGGGGAAGAGGGCGTGCAGGGCGTGGCCCGGGAGCGGGGCGGGGAGCGCGGGGACGCTGGCGGCGGCGCGGAGGAGGGTGTCGGCGGTGAAGCCGTGCTCGGGGACGAGCGGGAGGGCGGCGCGGGTGAGCTGGCGGGCGACAGAGGGAGCGGTTGGCATGGTGCGCGGGTCAGCCCAGCACGAGCGAGTCGATGGTCGCAGCGAGCGTCGCCTCGGACTTCGCCTCCGAGTTCAAGTCTCTTCCGCGTCGGTCACTCGCCCCGTTCCCGCGCACTCCGAGGCCATGCGAGACAGCGAGCACTCTGTCCGCGTCGCAGTCGTCGGATCGGGGTACGCAGCCAGCGCCCAATCACCCCGCGCCCTTGCCGCTCACCGCCTTCATCGCCTCCCGCAGACTCGCAGGACTCGCAACCGCCCACTTCCTCCGCAAGGCCGCTGCACACACTCCAGACCACGCTCATCTCTGCATCGACGTCCACCTCCTCGAAAAGGTACGCCCGCCCGGCGGTTTCCTGCACGTCGATCCCCGGCATCGGCCTCTTGGCCTCACCGACGCAACTCGCTCCTGCCTGCAGAATGACTCGCTCGGAATGGACGCAGCCTCGCTCTCGGTCAAGAGCGATCAGGGCTCGTCCCGCGTAGACGTCCCCATGCGCTCCATCAACGGCGGTCCGTCTCGACCTCGTGCACCTCGTTCACCTCGATCCGTCGTCAAGTTCGCTGACCTTGCACACCGTCCGAGCAGGTTCGCATGCCCGTGTCAAGAAGCTGTACGAGCACCTCGGCGTCCCGCTCGTCCGCTCCGACTTCACCTACTCCTTCTCCCGCATCGTCGACCCTCCTCTTCCTCCCTCTCGCACATCGTCCGGCGCAACCACTCCCGACACACCTCCTCCGCCGCCCTCTCGCCCTCCGAGTGTAGCATCGACAGCGCCGTCGACCCCGCCGCCGCAGTACTTGGAGCATGAGGAGGCGGCGTCGAGCCAAGCCGAATCCGCGAAACCTTCGCATCTGCGCCAGTTGACCGCCTTCATCTACGAGGGCGCGTCTGGACTGCGCTTTCCGCCCATCTCGTACCCTTCGCACCTCAAGCATGCCCCTATAGCGCAACGAGTCGCCTACATCGTCGGCGTTGTTCACCTCGCAGCAGCCTACCTCTACCTCCTCCTCCTCGCCTTCTTTTACGTCTCGCTCGGCCTGGCGCAGCCACCGCCAGAGCGAAAGCGCTCTGCTGGCTCGAGGATTTCCAGCCGCGTCCCCTTGCGCAACGTCGCGTCCGAATCGCTGCTCGACTGGTGCCGCCGCCATCGCATCCCGTCCTGCCTGACCGACGATGTACTGGTCCCGCTCATGGCGGGAGTCGCGACGGTCGGAACAGAAGAAGCGGAAAAGATGCCCGTCGGCGAGGTCCTCCGTGCGTTCTCTCTCGTCATGCAGCTTCCACGCCCACGCGATTAATCCTCGCGTTCCCGGCACAGAGTACATCACGACCACGTTCGCAAGCTCGCACTTTGTCACGCACCCCGACTTTGGCGTTCGTGGCATCGTGCAGAGGATGGCAGCGCCCATACCGAGCGAGTGTCTGCACGTCGGCGTCGACATTGACCGCATCGAGGTCGTCGCGGGCGACGGGTACCGCCTGCACTATCAGCAGCGAGGCGAGGCAAAGACGCTCGAGGTCGACCACCTCATCTTTGCGACGCAGGCGGACCAGGCCGTCCAGCTCCTCAGCTCCATGACTCCCGCGGCACAGGACAGCGACGACCTCGAGCGCACGCTCGACGCGCTGCGCCAGTTTGCCTACACCCGCACACTCGTCGTCACCCACACGGACGCGTCGCTCCTGCCCTCCGACCCGCACGACCAGCGCGACCTGAACCTCGCCGTCTTCTCCCCTCGCCCCGCCTCTACGCCCCTGAGCGAGTGGGACGAATCGCTCGACTACGTCCCGCCAACGTCGGTGCAGACGACGCACGTCCTGCACCGCAGTGCCACGCCCCTCGACTCGTCCAAGAAGGGAGAGGCGCGCGCCCCGTCGCTCATCCTCCAGACGACCAACCCGCTCGTGCCCATCCCGCCGCAGCACGTCCTCTCGTCGACCTGGTTCTCGCGCGCGTTCGTCACGCCCGCATCGCAGGCCGTCCTCTCGCGATTCGAGCTCCCCTCGTCGCCCGCTGCGCCGAGCGCAGACTCGCTCCAGGGCCTCGCGCTCGGGCGCAAGCGCCGCGACACGAGCGGCCGCGTGTGGTTCGTCGGCTCGTACGTCGCCGACGGGATCCCGCTCCTCGAGGGGTGCGTCGCGAGCGCCGAGGGCGCCGTGCGGGACTTGATTAGGCGAGAGGGCGCGACCGTGACCAAGTGGGCGTACTAGCATTGCGTGCTTTTCCCCTCCGCTGCACAGTTGTAGACATAGACTTGCATCGTCGTTGTCGGACGCGCTCTTTGAAGGCATGATACGAGACTGCGAGAGATTCCGGTGCAGCAGCGTCCGGGTCGCTACTGCCCATCCACCTCTTTCGCGCCTCCTTCCGCTCCAGCGCCACCGCCGCTACTGCCACCGCCGCCGTCCGCAGAAGACCCGAGAGCCGGCGTGGCCGACTTGGCTCCTCCCACCAGGCTTGCACCCGCAGACGGCACCGTGACGCCGAGAGGAGGCTTGACGGCGCCTCCGGGTGCCGTCGAGGGCCTACTCGCGATCGAGCTCGACACGGCTGGCGAGAGGCCCGCGTCGGCCGCTAGCGCTGATGTGTCAGGAGACGAGGAGAGCACGGTCGGCGTAGTGGGCGTGCCAGTCCCTGCGCCCGCCGCAGCCGTTATCGCCGACTCGCCCGCCGAAGCGCTCCCCGCGGCGGCAGCTGTCGCGCCACTTTTGGTCACGCGGCCGCAGAACCAGCTCGGGAGCCACCCGCGGCCGCCGTCCTCCTTGATGGCGTAGCTCCAGTGATTGTACCGCTTGAGGATCCGCAGCGGCTGGCCCTTGCGCACCTCGAGCTCGCCCGACCCGCGCGGCGAGTAGTCCATCAGCGCGACGCCCGGCGTAGAGACCGACACGACGAGCGACGGCGGGATCGCGACCGACGCCGCGTTGCCCTCGTGCGCGGGGACGCCGCTCGCGCCCGCGCCGGCGGCGGCGGACGACGAGCGCAGCGTCGAGGGCGAAGTGGCCGGGTCGTGCGTGGCGGCGAGGAGCGACAGGGGAGGGACAGACGTCTCGAGGAGGCAGCCGGCGGGGACCCAGGCCGATTTGCGCGTCGCGTGATCGGGGTTGGACGACGCAGAGGACGAGAGCGAAGGGGACGGCTGGTCGCGGTGCACGACCCACCAGCCCTTGGTCTTTGAGAGGATGACAAAGGCTGCGGTACGGGCAACGTCAGCTCGTGAGATGCACGCGGAGAGCCCAGCAAGATCGGCGCACTGTCGCCGACTGCCACATCGAACTCGTCTCTGCAGGAAGCACGAAGGTCAGCTTCGAGCGCAGGGCGCGCGAGAAGAAGAGACGTTGACGCACTCGCGCTCGGCCAAGTACGGGTAGATGGCGATGCAGTACCCGCAGTTGACGTCCTTGGTGCGCGCCTCGTCCTTCTTGTCCCCGTCAGCGCCCTCGGCCCCCGCCCCCGCCTCGTCGCCGCCCTTGTCCTTGCCGACGGGGAGCAGCACCGGCGGGTGGTGCAGCCTCGTCGGGCGCACGTTGGGCCCGAGCCCGTTCGACGGCGGCGGGGCCGCGGTCCCGTCGCGGTTGACGCCCATGAGGCTGCGCTCTACGCCGCCGCCGATCCCGGCGGGGCGCTTGTCGCGGCGCGCGGCGTGCTTGGCCGTCGCGACGGCGATCGGGCTCTTGATGTCCTTGATGTGGCGCAGCATAAAGACGGGGTTGTCGTTCGACTCTTTGAGCTTTTGGAACAGGAGGAGCGGCTTCTCGTCGTACGCGAGGCACCGCTCCGTGTTGCCGTAGCAGATGAAGAGCGCGTACAGCCTCCAGTCGTCGTTGATCTTGTACTTCTTGAGCGCGGCGGGGAGCACCTTGTAGCACGGGTCCTCGAGCGTGACCCGGAACGAGCGGTACGGGTTGTCGGCCGAGCTGCCGCTCGTCGAACCTTCTCGCGCGCCCTTGGACAATGGCGAGAGGCTCGTCGAGGTCGTCGGCGAAGGTTCGGGCACAGCGGTCGTAGGGCGAGAGGATGATGGGTGAAGGAGCGACGACGAGGCAGACTGGCCACCAGGATGCGCCGAAGCCGAATCGGGGTGCATGAGCATTGGCGCAGTCGGAGTCGTCGGCGTCGTCACGCCGTTGATGCTGATCTCGGCCGGCTGCAGCGTCGCGGCATCGGCGAGGTGGCTCGCCTGCTGCTGTTGCTGGTAGTCGCCCGCGAGGCGCGGCGAGTCGACGACGGGGCTGTGCGGCGAGTCGGGCAGGCCGTTTGCGGGGATCGCGAGGCTCGAGTTGAGCGCGACGGGCGGCGGGTTGCGCGGGCGCGACGGGGTCGAGGACGAGCGCGAGAGCGTCGAGGCGTTTGACAGCGGGTGCGCGAACGTGCCCGATGTCGGGGAGCGCAGCCCCGGACGTGGCTGTAACGCATGCGGTCAGCATTGCTGCATCGGGCACACAGTAGGTGGGCAAGCAGCTTACCTTGGTCGCTCCAGGCGCGGAACGCGCGAGCGTGATCGCGTCTTCGCGCAGGTTCAGCAGGGCGGTGTGCAGGTTGTGGACCTCGTACTCGAGGTTGCGGATGCGCTCGTCTGCATCACATTCGAGCGTGAGTTTGAACGCTCGGGCACGGAAGCGACAGAGCCGGAAGCACACCTCGCTCGCCGAGCAGTCCCAGTACCTGCTGGGTGTGCAGCGGCCCACCGCCGTCAAGGTCCTCCGCTGTAGAGCAGCACGCAGGTCAGCGAAACCCCCCTGCATGAGCCAGACGCCCCACAACCGGGCGAAGGGATGCCCTCGGACTCACACGGCGGGACGTAGTGCCCGTCCTCGATGGGGACGTTCTGCGCGACCTTGAGCTCGTAGACGGTCTTGAGGATGGCGAGGCGCTGCCCGACCGAGTGCACGCCGACATCCTTGAGCGCGGCATGATCGAGGTGGACGAGGACGTCGCCCGTGATGCCGTGCTCTGCGGCCGGGGCCCTGATCAGCACTGGCGAGGGAGCAACGGCGTGGCAGAGGAGCGGGCGCACCGTTGAGCTGGTCGCGGTAGTGCGGGAAGCCCAGGTCGGCGAAGAGGGCGTGCACGCCGTCGGCGTCGAGCGAGAGCAGGTCGTGCCGGTACGGCGGGTCGCCGTGCCCCTGCGATTCGAGCATCGCCGGTCGCACAGCCTGTCCGGCGAGACCGAGGCAAGAGGTTGAAGCAGCGAGGAGTGGTCACGCTCAAGCCTCGCGAGGGGAACAACCTGCTTCCGCGCTGCAAGGTTCAGACCCTTCCTTCGAACTCTCGCTGTCGTCTCTCGGTGACTCTGCATCGCGGCCGACGCTTCTCGAGTATCTGCATGCAGCGCAAACGATTCCAGGCAACCCGAACGATGTCGTTCCACCCTTACTGTACATGCCACCTTATATCTCCTCTGGACCCTCCTGCACAACGAGCGTGCCGAAAGGAAAGAGGTGGGCGAGCCCTCGGTCCTTAGTCGGCGGGGGCGTTGGACCAGCGGAGCGGAAGCCCGCCAAGGGTACTTGCCGAGGACCGACGGCGAGTCGTGACACAAAGGCGAGGGCGGCAAAGGACGCTCCGTCGCGTGTTCCTTGGTCGTGTGTGCGCGTGCGAAGCGAACGACAGAGCAGCTGCGCTTGCGTGTGCGTGGTAGTGTCGACGAGACGAGGGGTGGAGAGCAGGAGGTGGAAGAATGCCGGGCGTGGCTCAGCGCGGGGAAGTAGCGGAGCGTGAGCATGTCAATGAAGCAGTGTAGGTGCAGCTGCGTCGCCCCGAGGCGTCGAGCGGCGTGCAGCGGTGCGGGCGATGAGGCGGACGAGGAAGGGGGAGGGTGGGGCGATGGTGCAGAGCGACGGGGCCAGCAGTGGAATCGCGAGTAACACTGAGCAGGCGAGAGTGACACAGTCCCTTTGCAGCACGCTCCCCCTGGGCAGGCGACGGGTGCGGACGAGGGGCAACCCGCACGACCTCGGACGGCGGCCATCCTCTCGCTCCCTCCGACCCCGCGCACCCGCACCCACGCAGCCACGATGAAGTTGGTCAGGTACGTGCACCCTCTCAGACCCGCACTGCAACCGCCCTGCGCCTTGCCCGCACCCTCGACCGCCTCGTCCCTCATCTCCCAAACTCGCCCCCGTCTTCGCCCTCGACACGGCGTACCGTCGCCTGACTACGCGCGCGATGCGACTTTAAGGCCACCTCTGTGCCAGCCAGGAGTCGGCACACGCGTGCGGGGTAATGGAGACGGTACTGCTTGGTCGGGCGAGGTGGAGCAGCCATGGCCTACAGCGCGCTCAGATGGGCACTGGCTGTGCCACGGCTGCTCTTGAGTGAACAACAGAGTCCTGGGCTGCGCGCTGACCTTGCTTGCCATCCCTCCCTCGGCTACCTGCCCATCAGGTTCTTGGTGCGTTGCTCGCCCTCCCCGCCTCGTCCACTGCTCAAGCTGACCGGCGATTGCACGTACAACAGATGAAGCTCAACAACGAGACGGTGACGATCGAGCTCAAGAACGGGACAACGGTGCACGGCACCATCACCGGTGCGCCCCCTCGTCCCTCCCCCCGCTCGAGGACTCCCACGCTGACCCCGTAGCCCGTGCGTGCAGGAGTCGACCCGTCGATGAACACGCACCTCAAGAAGGTCAAGATGACGGTGCGCGGGCGCGAGCCGCAAGCGCTCGACTCGCTCGCGATCCGCGGCAACAACGTCCGGTACTACATCCTCCCCGACTCGCTCCCGCTCGACACGCTCCTCATCGACGACGCGCCGAAACCCAAGAAGAAGGCCGGCGCAGTAAGTCGGCGTCTCTTGCGTTGCCGCATAGCTGTCCCGCCGGCAGTCACGAGGCTGTTGGCGTGTCTTCGGCTAGCGATCACCCTCGCTGACTTTGTTCTTTTGCCCCGCAGCCCGCGAGGGGTGGTGCGCGTGGACGTGGTGGTGACCGTGGCCGCGGCGGTCGTGGCCGTGGCCGTGGGCGGGGTCGTGGGCTGTAAAGCGCGGCGGTCGAGCGAGGTCGTAGGAGGGAGGGAGAGAAGGCGCCAGTTGCCGCTTTGTCCGAGGAATGCCACTGTACTATCCCTGTGCTCGTGCCCGAGTCAGGCGCTGGAATGAGCGAGAGTGAGGGAGCGATCGCCCCCTTTTGTCGCTCCGACCGACGCCTTCGCTTCGTCGGTCCGCCGCGACAGGTGGCGGCGTTCTCCCTGCTCTCGCCGCTCCCGAGGGCTCTGACTGCGCGCGCCAGCCAGTCCGCCCGCACTCGAGCTCCCCGCCTACGCGCCCTCTGCGCCCCTGCAAGCGACTCGCCCCCGCTCGCTTCGGCCTCGCGCTCCGCTCGCTTCCTCAGCCCGTCCGCCCGCCGCCACCGCCTCGCACCCGCCCCGCCGCCGCCATGAGCGACGCAGAGCTCGAGCTCTCGTCCGACTACGACGACTACCAGGATGACGACGACGCCCTCGACTATGACGACGACATGAACGGTCCGTCCTGTCCTCCCGCTCTCGTCCCGGTCCTCTGGCCCACCCGCTCGCACCGCCCCGGCGCGCGCTTTCTGGCCCTGTTCTTGCCGCACGTAGACTGATCTCGAGCACCCTCGCGCAGACCTCACGTCCGAGGCCGGCTCCGTCTCCGACTCGGGCTTCTCGCCCTTTGGCACCTCGACGCCCGCGTCGGCCGCCGCGGGCGCGTCGGGCGTCACCGTCACGTCGAGCAAGGGCAAGGGCAAGGGCCGCGCGTCGATCGGCGGCGAAGAGATCTACGGCCAGGTCGAGTACAAGGTGCTCAGCCTCGCCCAGCTCGAGGACGAGCAGAAGCGCGCGGTAGAGTATGTCGCAGACATGCTCAAGCTCAAGGTGCGTCGCTCGTTCCCGTGCTTGCTCTTCCCTCCGTTGCGTCTGCGCGCACGCCGGGAGTTGCTGCCCAGCGTGGACCATGAGCTGACCCTCTCCTTCCTGGCGCAGCCCGAGTCCGCCGCGGTCCTCCTGCGCTACTTCAACTGGAAGAAGGACAAGCTCGTCGAGACGTACATGGAGGACGCCGAGCGCACGCTCGAAAAGGCGGGCATCCACGAGGGCGGGTCGCAGCCGCGCCTCAAGCGCGTGCGAGGGTTCGTCTGCGAGGTGTGCTACGACGACGCGACCAAGGAGACGCTCGCCATGAACTGCGACCACCGTTGTGCGTTCTCTTTGGACTCGTCCTGTGTCAGTGACGTCCCGGCTGACGTACGTGTAAACACAGTCTGCAAGGATTGCTACGCGCACTACATCTCGAGCAAGGTCGTCGACGAGGGCGAGAGTCGGAGGATCGAGTGCATGGGCAACGACTGCCATGTCATCGTGGACGAGAAGACGGTCGAGTTGCTGGTCCCGCCCGACGTCCTCACACGGTGCGTTCTGTCGCTCAGCCCCACTCACAGCGACTGCCGCTCACTCTCCCGCACCTCTCACCGCAGGTACCGCACGCTGCTCAACCGCACCTACGTCGACGACAACCCGCGAATGCGGTGGTGCCCGGCGCCCAACTGCGAGTTTGCCGTGCAGTGCGCCGTCGCGCCGCGCTCGCTCGACGTCATCATCCCGACGGTGCAGTGCGCGTGCGGGCACGTCTTCTGCTTCGGCTGCCAGCTCGACGGCGACCACCGCCCGTGCTGCTGCCCCGTCGTGCGCATGTGGCTCAAGAAATGCAAGGACGACTCGGAGACGAGCAACTGGATCTCGGCAAACACCAAGGAGTGCACAAAGTGCCACTCGACGATCGAGAAGAACGGCGGCTGCAATGTGCGTCGGGTCTCGCCGCTGCTTTGTCTTGCTGACGCGTGAACTGACGCCCTTTGCGACCCGCAGCACATGACGTGCAAGAAGTGCAAGTGGGAGTTCTGCTGGGTCTGCATGGGCCCGTGGTCCGAGCACGGCACGTCGTGGTACAACTGCGCGCGGTACGAGGAGAAGGCCGACACGTACAAGGACGCGCAGAGCAAGAGCCGCGCGCAGCTCGAGCGGTACCTCCACGTGCGTTCTGTCCTCTGCGTTCTCCCGCGCCGATGCTGACGCTCTTGGCCTCTCTGCGCAGTACTACAACCGCTTCTCGAACCACGAGCAGTCGATCCGGCTCGAGGCCGACCTGTACGCGCGCACCGAGAAGAAGATGGACGAGCTGCAGGAGCAGTCGACGCTCTCGTGGATCGAGGTCCAGTTCCTCGCCAAGGCCGTCGAGACGCTCGGCAAGGTCCGCACCGTGCTCAAGTGGACGTACGCCATGGCGTTCTACCTCGAGAAGAACAACCAGACCGTCATGTTTGAGGACAACCAGAAGTGCGTTGGCTCGTTTCGCGTCGGCCATACAGGCGGATGTCGCTGACCCGGGGATTTCGCCGCGCCACAGCGACCTCGAGCAAGCCGTCGAGTCGCTCGCCGAGCTGATCGAGCGCCCGCTCGAGGAGGACAAGATCACCGAGATGCGCCAGCAGACGACCGACAAGACGGTCTACGTCGCCAAGCGCTGCAAGGTCCTCCTCGACGACACGCTGCAGGGGTACGAGGACGACCGATGGGTGTGGCAGGAGCCGCTCAAGCTCTGAGGGTTGTCGCGCGCGCCCGCTCTTGTTGATATGCCCTTGCATCTGCATCCTTCTCTCTCTCTCTCTCTCAGTACATCGTTTTGTGCTACACACCCGTCTCTGCTCGTCTTCCTAGTTCCCTTACAGCTGTTCCACCCTCGTTGTACTCCTACCAGTTCTGCCCAACACGGTTCCGCTCATCTCCATCCGCGTTCATTTGCGATTGCGAATCAGCGCGCTACCACGTCGAGCGTGCGTGACTACGCCTCTGCCATCGTGTCCCGCCCATGTCGGAGGCCGTACATCGGGTTGATGCGAGGCAGTTCGCGCGAATTCCGTTCAGCGGTTCATTGGCTGCCCATCGTGGCAGACGAGCTGGCAGGCTGAAGTCCTCGCCTTGCGAAGCGCTGCATGGTCAGCGTCCGTGTCGCGGAAAGCGCGGGAACGCCAGCGTCGCGCAAACACGCGGAAGGCTCCTCCTCGCCTTCCACGCGGTTGCTTTCGAAGCGACGGTCCGATGAGGCGTGATGGCTGGCGAAATCATGACACGGGGCTGTCCATCAAGCAGCAAATGCTTGCAGCGAGAGGCGGCGTGAGAATCGCACGCGTGTTTGGGTTGGCCTTCTCAAAGGCGAGGAGTCTCTCGAAGAGCCAAACTGCGCAACAGACAAGGGTCGGAATAAGAGCACACATTGTTGCATAGTAGCAGAAGTGATACGAGGGTCAAGGGCGGTGAGCACAGACGCCAGAAGACAAAGGTGACAGGTGTGCGCAGATCAGACGGAGCGATGCGCGACCTCGAGGTGCTCCTCCGACGCGGCCTTGCCATCCTTGTGCTCGTCGTCCTCCTGGACGTACGAGCCGCTCTGCGGCGTCGCGAGTGCCTTTGGGCCGTCGAAGAGCGCCGGGATCTCCTCGAGCGAGAGGCCGCGGGTCTCTACGAACTTGAACCAAATCAGGACGAGGAGGATGGTGAGCGTGCCGATAAAGAGGAAGTAGCTGCAGGTAAGAGTTCAGCAAGCGTAGGAGGTGGTTAGAGCGGCAAGAGACGCACTAGCGCCACCCGCCGGCACCGAGTCCGATCGGGTTGACCCTGTATCCCGGACAATGTACAGTCAGTCAGTTGATACATGTGTCGGCAGAATATTCTTCTTACCATTGGGTGAAGCACTGTGGTCGAAGGAAAGGGGCGCTCAGGGTAAGCACTGGACCTCGGGAATCCTGGGAGACTCTGGGAATGGTCCACGAACAAGAGTGGCGTTCTTAGCCCAAACGAACATCGCCAAGCCCGAAGCTCGCATCGAGTAGGGAAGCACCTCGGTCGTGTACTAGGGGAAAAAAGGGCGATCCCGAAGTCCAAAGGATCGGGAGCGAGGGTGGTCAGTAAGCCCAGAGGATCGGGAGCAGATATGAGGCTCACGGGATAAGGCCTTCACCCGGGTCGAAAGCCAAAGGTCCATAGTATATGTCGAGCGGATGGGGGCAATGCGCAGTGGGGATTCCGAAAGGTCAGGCAACGTCACGGACTCGAGGGGCAAGAGCGGAACCCATGGCTTACAGGGGCGTCCATCCGAGCGAGTAGGCGCCGTAGGCGATGAAGATAAAAGCCACAGTGGAAAGGCCTGTTTGGAAGCGCAATGTGTCAGGGCTTGCAGGAGGACGAGGATGAAGAGGGGCAGACCTACCGATAGACTCCCGCTTTGTACTTTCGAAGCCCGCCGACAGGCCGGTGAGGCAGGCGAATGCCAACAGCATTCCGATGGTCGAGGTCAACCACAACTTGCGTCGGCCAATCTTGTCGACAATGATGGCTCCCGTCGACGCGGCGATGAGGTTCCAGATGGCTGCGATGCAAATTTTCAGTCATTGCTGCCCCAGAGCAATCCGCAAATAGCTGACCAAGCCCGCCGTTGATGGCCGTCTGTTCCTTCGGATCCGTGACACCGACAAGACGAAGAACGGGAGCCTGCGACGGCCATGATCAGCAGCAACTCGACAGAGAGACAGCGTTACGCCGGGATTGGAGGCTCACGAGGTAGTACGAGAACACCGAGGCGCCATTGAGCTGTGCGCCGACGGAAGTACAAAGGAGAATAATGAGGCGATGACGGTTTCCGGGTGTCTTGAGGAACGACCGCAGGCCAAGCTTCTCGCCGCGCTCGCGCTCGATCGCCTCGTCAATGTCCTGGAGCTGCCGTAGTACAAGTGCATCGTCCATCTTGCCGTTGGCGTGCTGGTTGGCGAGAACACGGTGCGCCTGCTCACGCCTGCCGACGGCGACAAGCCAGCGCGGCGACTCAGGGCAGAACCACATGCCGACCGTGATCACAGCAGGCCCAATGGCTTGCAGCAGGGTCGGCAGACTGCACAGAACTGTGTCAGCGAGGGCATCATAACCGGGTAGCTGCTGAAGCTTCGGAAACACATACCGCCAGCCCCAGGAGTCGGTCCATTCTCCAGCAATGACGCCAAAGGTGACCCAGGCGCTCGTCATGCTGCCGACGTAATAGAAGACCAAGAAGAAGGCACTGCCGATGGGGCGTAGGCGTGGGTGCAGGATCTCGTTGACTAGGAGATTCGCTCTGCGGAGTCGGACTTTTAGTTGCTAGCGGCGAGGGAAGGCATGATTGGCTCGAGATCTACCCGAGGATCATCACGAAGCCTGAGTGGTGGCGCGTCAGGACTCCGTGGCTGGAAGCTGAGAAGCGCGAGAAGGAAGACATACCAGCAGTCCCGACGATCGCACGCCCGACAATGAGCATAGCCAGGCCGTTGGCAAGTGCTCCAATGATTGCACCAATCATGATCCCGACAGAGCCAATGATCGCAGTGTAGCGCCGACCAAGACGGTCGCAGAGAATCGGGTAAACAGGCGAAAGGACGAGAGTCGGAAGGTAAGATGAGGCCGAGATGATGCCGAGCTTGTTGCCCTTTGGCTGCGGTATGCAGGCTGTGAATGACAGAGGGAAGGAGGCGATGGGGGCGAAAGGAAGGAGGCGTACGTGATCAAAGTACTCGTTCCACGATGGCATGCTCTGCAGGCCGGTCATGTACGAGCCTGTGTGTTGTTGCGCGGTCAAGCAGTGGAAGAGACCAAGATGCAGCTTGTGACATACCATCGTCTGCGGAACAGGGAGGTGGTCAGGTCAGGCTCCGTCAACAGCGATGGGACAGCGAGCACTTACAGCCCAGTGCAAACGTGCCAAAGTAGCAGACGATGGCAACGAGGACGTTGCGGCGAAGGCAGGGGTCCTTCCACCAAGAAGCGGCCTGTAGAGATGGGACCGACCGGGTCAGTCGGGAGCCTTCCATGCGCGGAGGGAAACGTTGACGGACGGTGTTGTTTAAGAGGTCCGTGGCTTTGATGTCAGCCATGCTGGACGCGCGTTGTCACGAGCAAGCAAGCACGAGCCGAGCAAGCGAGCGCTGGGGAAATGATACGAGCAAGAAGAGGAGGAGAGCGAGGGAAGCAGCAGAACTGGAGGCCCAGGAAGCCCCGCCGTCCCCACGAATTCTCCAGAGGTTCACCAGCCGGAGCTTTCTCAGGAAAGGAGCGGCGGTGAGCAGGCAACCGGGAAGCAGGCTCACCGGCGTGGGCGACGATACTCGAGCTGAGCTAGCAGGATGTGCCTGAGCCGATTGCACCCATCTTTACCGCTACCGTAAGGCTGGTCCGGAAGCGAGCCGGGGTCACTGTAGCGAGGCAAACATTGCGAGTTCATGGGGACCGCGAGATCCAGCAGGGCGCAGGCAACGTGGGCACATACTGCCGGCGGCGCTGCCGTGAGTGCGGGCATGAGCGCCCCAGTTCACCGGCTCGGCAGCGTTTGGACGAAATCGCCTGTCGGCCGGAATCGACGAAGTGTCCGCGTCGGCCCATTTCCGCTCTGCCGCCGGCCGCTTCGAGTTCCCTCTTTCTCCCCGCACGGCAAGGATCCGTGGGGCATGTCGGCTGCTGTGGGGCTCGGACTCGCTTTCTGCTCCCGCTCACGCTGCCCGGAAGAGAGCAGGGCCGACTCGCACGCTCTCCCGCCGCTTCGACTCGCCTGCTTCCTATACCCGCTGCTCGCTGCGAACGATGGCTTCTGCGCCCTACACGCTCGAGGAGTTCGCTCAGGCGGATCTGCACGACGTGCTGGACCGTTTGTCGTTGCAGGAGAAGGTCAGTCTGCTAGCGGGACCCGACTGGTGAGTTCCCCTTCTTCTCTCTCAGAGAGGAACATGCTGAGCAGGTCTCACGCAGGTGGACGACCGTGCCTATCGACCGCGTTGGGGTGCCGCGCATCAAGATGAGCGACGGCCCGAATGGGGTGCGCGGTAGTTCGCACTTCCTGCCGACTCCTGCCCAGTGCATCCCATGCGCGACCGCTCTTGGCGCAACCTTCGACCCCGAAGCGCTGCAGCGCATGGGTGCCGTCCTTGCCCGCGAAGCCAAAGCAAAGGGCAGCTCTCTCGTTCTGGGACCGACGATCAACATCCAGCGCAACCCGCTTAACGGAAGGGTGTGCTCGTCTTTCGTGCATCCACTTGGCTGCAGCACGACTAACCATCGCGTAACCAGGCCTACGAGTCGTTCTCTGAGGACCCACTCTTGTCCGGCAACCTTGCAGCGGCGTACGTCCAGGGTCTCCAGGCGAATGGAGTCGGCGCAACTGTCAAGCACTTTGTCGGCAACGACCAAGAAGACGAGCGAATGAGCGTCGACGTTCGCATCCCGGAACGCGCTCTGCGCGAGATCTATCTCAAGCCGTTCGAGCTTGCGCAGAAGCACGCTCAGCCGTGGAGCTTCATGACGTCCTACTCGCGCTTGAACGGAGTCCACGGTACGCGTGCGACACTTTCCCTCTGCATTCGTATACTGACGCACCCGGTTTGTGTGCGCAGCCGCCGAGAGCCAGGAGCTCCTTCAGCACATCCTCCGCGACGAGTGGAAGTTTGACGGTCTGGTCATGAGCGATTGGTGCGTGCAAGCTGCGACCACTGTTCCGTTGCCGCCGTTGATCAATCTTTTGAGCAGGTTCGGTACCTACTCGACCACGGAAGCCGTCAACGCTGGCCTTGATCTCGAGATGTGCGTGTTACCGCTCAAGGGCTTGTTTGTTCCTTCTGACCATTGCGTCCCTGGACAGGCCGGGTCCGACGCGCTGGCGCGGCCAGCTCTTGCTTCACTCGACCGTTGCGGGCAAGGTCGCGCCCGAGACCATTGATGCTCGCGCATACGCCGTGCTGCAAGCCATCCAGCGTTCGTGCCAGGCCGACATCGAGGTCGTGCGGAACAATTGCGACAAGGAGCGCACACATGACAGCGCACAGGACCGAGCAACGTGCCGCGAGGTTACCGCCGAGTCTATCGTCCTCCTCAAGAATGACCAGCAGGTCCTCCCTCTCCGCAAGGACAAGCTCAAGAAGCTTGCCGTGATTGGACCAAACGCGAAGGCGCGCACGGTCAGCGGCGGTGGATCCGCCTGTGTGTTTCCGAATTTTGCTCTCTCTTCAGCTGAAAGGAGCTGATCAACTTCCTATGCGCAGACCTGACCTCGTCGTATGTCATCACGCCTTACGAGGGCATCAAGTCCGCGCTGTCAGGCTCGGAGGTCGAGCTTGCGTACAAGGCAGGCTGCTACGCGCACCGTTACCTGCCCATGCTTGACGGGTGGATCAAGACAAAGGACGGCAACAGCGGCGTGCGTCTTCCTTTCTGCAGCGTAACGGGACTCTGAGGCTCACAAGGGCTCGTCAACGAGAAGTGGACCTCGACCTTCTACAACTCGGCGCCGCAGGACGGCGCTCAGCAAATCGCCGAGCACGACCTCCTTGGGACCCGCATCCGCATCAACGACGAGAAGCCCAAGGGCCTCGCCGACCAGTTCTACATGAATCTGGAAGGCTACGTTACCGCCGAAGAGACGGGCGACTTTGAGTTCGGCATCTCGCTTGTCGGTCGCGCGCGCGTCTTCATCGACGAGAAACTTGTCATCGACAACGGCTTTGACAAGAAGCAGACTCGCGGTGCCTCGTTCTATGGTAAGCGTGCCCGCTACCTTCGCCCATTCCGCTCAGACATTAACTCGAGCCCTGCGCAGGCCTCGGCACCATCGAGGAGACCGGGATTGTGCCCTTTACGGCCGGGCAGACCTACAAGATCACGGTTGAATACACAAACGTGCCGAAGCAGTCGACGGTGGCGGACGAGGTCAAGGGCGGCAAGCAGCCTCCGCTGATGATGGCGGCTCTGCGCGTTGGCGGCGCCTACAAGCTCGACGACAAGGGTGGCATCGAGGAGGCCGTGCAGCTTGCCAAGGAGTCGGATGCAGTCGTTGTCGTCATCGGTACGACTATGGTGAGTAGCCTTTCGGCGCAGTTACCAAGCTGCAGCTCGATCTGACGGTGCATTTTCCGCAGGACTGGGAGGCAGAAGCTGCCGACCGCGAATCGCTTGCCCTCCCTGGCCACACCGACCTGCTCGTCTCGCGCATCCTTGAGGTCAACCCCGCGGCTGTCATCGTCAACCAGTCGGGCTCAGCCGTCACGTTCCCCTGGATAAAGCAGGCGTCGACTGTTGTGCAAGCCTGGTTCGGCGGCAACGAGGTCGGCAACGCTATCGCCGACGTGCTCTTCGGCAAGGTCAACCCGTCCGGACGCATGCCCCTCTCTTTCCCGTACCGCATCGAGGATTGCACTGCGCACCTCAACTGGGGCGCCGAGTCGGACGCCGTACTATACGGCGAGGGCATCTTTGTCGGCTACCGGGGCTATCACGAGCTCAAGCGCGAGTGCATGTTTGAATTCGGCGCTGGCATCTCATACTCGACGTTCGGTGCGTCGAAATGAGCCTTTCTGACTTTCACGTGCCTGAGCTGACCGCAATGCTTCACAGAATGGTCCTCGCTCTCGTCAACCGTCAAGTCGGCGGCTGATGCCTCTGTCGAGGTCACCATCACGGTCCGCAACACGGGCTCTGTCGCTGGCCGCGACGTTGTCCAACTCTACGTCGCGCCACCACCGCCCTCTCCTATCTCTTCAGAGCGCTACCGCCGCCCGGCACGGGAACTCAAAGCATTCAAGAAGACGCGCGTGCTGTCGCCAGGCGATTCCGAGCAGGTCTCCTTCTCCCTCGACAAAGCCGCGTTCGCTTACTGGCGCGACTCGCTCGTCGGCAAGGGCTGGATCGTCGACGAAGGAAGCTATGACATCCTCGCGGCCAAGGACAGCGTCGACACCGGCCTCGCGACGAAGGTTCAACTCCAGAAAGTCGGCCCGTGGCGGGGCCTCTGCTGAAAGGGACGTTATAGACTGTAGACGTTCTCACTCTTGTGCAAAGTGCTGTACTATGCCTTCTATACGTGCTCTCGTCGCTGCTCGCCCCTGCGGCCACCGGTCCATTCGCCAACGTCGAAGAGTGCTGAATGCAATGGAGGGCGCCCTTGCCTAGCATCGAAGGCTCAGTGCAGTGGTGCACTGTACAGTGGAACCTGTCAACCTGCCGAAAGATACCCTTGCGAGCCGCGAGGGCGCATACGTTGGTCGAGCACCGCCCCGCGAGCAGCTCGGACGGCTCGCACCTCGACGTCTCGCAGGCATGGCAGTCAAGTCGCTGCCGAGCAAGGGCAAGAAGCCCGCAGCATCCACGTCGAAGCTACCTGCGGCCGACTCGCCGCTCACACGCATTTCCAAGCTCGCCGCCCTCCTCCCGCCTGCTGCCCCCGCCTCCGCCTCGCTCAACCCGCTCGCCGACCTCGTGCAGCTGTACGAGTCGCGCGCTCTGCAGCTTGCAGCCGATGTCACGCCGAAGGAGCGCGAGGCGAACCGTCAGGAGGTGCACACGGCCCTGCACGCGCTCAAGGCCATCTTCGAGGCTCTGATCAAGCAGGGCCGCCTCCACGGCATCCTCAAGAGCGCAAAGCGAGTGCGCGTCGACACGGCCGAGGGTCGGAAAGAGCAGGCCAAGGAGGATGCGAGCGTGCAGAAGGTTAAGGCGTGGCTGAAGGAGCGATGGGACGACTACCTCGCCCAGACGGCTCGCGTGGTGGGCGGGCACTGGGACGGGAGCGTCCGGGTGCGTTCTCATTACTCTCTTTGTACTGTTGACGGAGCTGACCCATCACTTACCCGCAGCTCTCCGCGCTGAACGCCTTGATGTCGCTCGTCCGCACCGAATCCCTCTTCCTCACCTCGCTGCACTCGGAGCGGCAAGCCAAGTTCGCGCATGGTACGTTCGCCAACGTCGTGCGGTCGCTGCTCTTGCCGCCGAGCGAAGATGGCACCCTGCCTCCGGATGTCGCCGAGGAGTGGTTGAAGTGGTGGGATCGCTGCGACGATGTTCGATACTGGTTACTGCGGGAGACAGCGTGCGTCTCTTCTGCTCAACCGTGTCAATCGCTCGATGTGCTGAGACCGTGTCGTCAACAGCTCGCTCCTCTCCACCTACTCTCGGTCCGCCGCCTCTCCCGCTCCGCCGCCTCTTCCCGCCCAGCTCATCCCCAACGCCATTTCCATTCTCGAGTCCCTCTCGACTATGCCGACTGCCTCGTCCGAACTCAACGAGTGGTTCTGCGCGACTCCGACGATCAAGGCAGCACCTGCCGCGTCGTCGAAGAAGCGCAAGGCAGAGGACGAGCGCCCTGACGGCTCGACTGGCATCTTTGACTCGTCCTCCGAATCCGAATCGGAACCCGAGACAATCAAGCAGCTCAACTCGCAGCAGCGCAAGAAGAATCTGCCCGCGCTGCTTTCGCTCGTCGCCCACCGCCGCGCCTTCCAGGACTGCTGGCTCGCCATCCTGGCACTGCCGATCAAGGAGGAGGACAGCAAGCGAGTCCTCATCATGTTGCACAGGCAGGTCCTGCCGCACATGACCGAACCGCGGCGCCTGATGGACTGGCTCGTCGACTGCTCGGACGTCGGCGGGACCGTCGGCATTCTCGCATTGAACGGTCTCTTTACGCTCATGCAGAAGCACGGCCTGTGAGTCTCGTGCCTCAGTCCCGCAAGCTCCCGAAGGCTGACATGGCGCAATGATCAGCGAGTTCCCCGACTTCTACCAGAAGCTGTACTCGCTTCTCGACCGCAACGTCCTGCATGTGCGGTACCGCCCCCGATTTTTCCGCCTCCTCGACATCTTCATGTCGTCCTCGCATCTGCCCGCGACGCTCGTGGCGTCCTTCATCAAGCGCCTCGCGCGCCTCTCGCTCGCCGCCAGTCCCGCCGCCATCGTCACCGTCGTGCCCTTCATCTACAACCTCCTCAAGCGGCATCCGAGTTGCATGCCGCTCATTCACCGTGTCAGCGAGGGGCAGGACGAGTATGACTGGTCCAAGGGTGCGTCTCGCGGTGTCTCGCCTTCAAACGTGCGCCCATGCTGACCAGAGCCGTCGGCAGATCCCTTCAACGCCGACGAGCCTTCGCCGACCGAGACGGGCGCGCTCGACTCGTCGCTGTGGGAGATTGCGGCGTTGCAGCAGCACTACCTCGCGAGCGTGTCGGGCCTCGCAAAGGTGTTTAGCGAGGTCATGAACAAGCAGAGCTACACGATGGAGGACTTCCTCGACCACTCCTACGCGACAGTGAGTCTGCGTCTTGTCAGCGCACTATTGTCAGGAGGAGCAAGGCACTGACCCGGGTATGCGCTTGACTCCAGCTCATCGAGACGGAGCTTGCTCGCAAGATTGTCAACCGCGCGCCAGCACTCGCGCCCGTCCCGCAGCGCCAGCCGATCGGCGACTCGTTCTTCCCTGACCCGTCGACGGGCGGACGCGCGGTCGCAGCAGAGGTCAAGAAGGTCAAGGCGGTGGTTGCGGACGGCGAGGACGCGGCGGAGGACGAGGAGGACGAGCCGGTCGACCTCGGCCCCGTTGATGTCGTGTCGCGGTTGTGGAGCTTCTAGATGCATTGCTGTTGCCCTCTTCGCGCAGCACCAGCTCCTCCGGTTCAATACCTCGAGAGAAGCGTCTATTCCAACGAACGGGTACCTGTACAGCCCAAGTCTAGTGTCCGTGTCCTACAAGTCGGCTCAGCAGCCCAGGCAGCACCATGCCAAACAAGATGAGGCCGAGCCTCGTGCGCTCGCCGAGGCGTTCCTCGCTGCTCAGCGCGCCGGGCTCGTCCTCCCCGCGCTCGTTCTTCTTCTCCTGCTCGCGCACGGCATGCGTCGCGACAAAGAGGAACGTCCCGCCGCTGAAGACGAGCGCGAGGCCGGTCCACCACCCGGTCGTCGAGCCGTCGCCGCCTTGCGCGCCGACGAGCGACAGGAGCGCGTAGGTCACGAGCGCGCCGAGCGGCGCCGCGAGCGAGAAGGCGAGGAGCGCGCGGCGCGTGAAGGCGGGAGACGTCGCGGGGGAAGACGAGAGGAGCGACGAGAGCGCAAACGCGGTCGGCGCCTTGTGCAGCATGATGGCGAGGAAGATGATGAGCTGCAGTGAGCCGCCGTGCGAGGCGCCCTCGTGGTCGTGCTCAACCCCTGCTGCTGCTGCGGTTGCGGCGCGGCGGACGAGCGCGCGTGTGGAGTGCACGGCGGCGGACGTGAGCGGGAGGGACGACGCGCCGAGCGAGATGCCGTCCGCAAGCGAGTGCGTAAGGAGGCCGATCACGGTCGACACAGACGAGACGTCGGCAGTGATGAGGTGCGGGTCGTCTGCGGGTGTGGACGCCCCACTGCGGTATGGCGAACGGCTCGCCGCGCTGGCGCCGCCGTCCTCCTGCCACCGCAAAGTCTGGTCGTCTCCGGCGCGCCCCGTATACTCGCTCGAGTCGCGCCCTGCGCCGTTCGAGAGGGGCTCGATCTCGGCGAGGTGCGAGGGCTGGCGGAAGGCGGGCTGAGGGCGGTGGTGATGATGGTGATGCCCATGCGAATGCGAGTGCGAGTGGCCGCGCGGATCGGGGTACTCGTCGTGGCCGTGCAGCGCGTCGATGAGGTACCTGTCGGCGGCGTACTCGAGGTCAGCTCGAGCGCCTGAGCGAGAGAAGGTACCCCACCGGTGAACAGACGGACATGAGGACGAAGCCTGCGAGCAAGGCGGCGCCGATCCAGCCAGCGTTTGCCTCGTGGCCGTGGCCGTCGCCGTCGTCGTCGGGTACCGTGTTTTCGAAGACGGCTGCGACGCCTTCTGGGACGATGATGGAGAGGGCGGCGCCGACGAGGATGCCAACCGAGATGGTCTCTGTTACGCGGACCTTATAGGGGCTGAGGCGGACGTAGAGGGGCGCGAATCCTGCGAGCAAGGTGGCGACGAGCATTGCGCTCGCGAGGACGACGAGGCGAGCGAACGCCATCGGGACGAGGCGATGAGGTGGGGAGGCGAGGCGAGGCGGGCACGGGCGGGCGGAGAGCGTCAAGGGTGGGCACTTGCCCGCGGGTCTATGCACTGTCTCGCACACCAGCTAGCCCTCTGCTCGGCTGAGCGTGTGTGGTCGGAGAGAGGCGAAGGCGACGAGGCGATGCAGCTCGCGGACGACTCTTGGGCTCTCGCGCCTCGCCCTCGGGCCGCTGCGCTCCCGAGACCCGCACACGATGGCAGACGAGCTCGGCGCGCTCCTCGACGCCCTCCAGAGCGCCATCGTCCCGCCCACCGCTGCTGCCGCCGCCCTCCCCTCCGCCGCCGACCTCGCCTTCGAGCGCACCCTCTCGCGCAAGCTCGCCCGCTCCCTCGACGCAGAGGCCCACCGCGTCCTCCAGCTCGCAACCTCGGTCCTCCACTGGGCTGCCCCGCCCGCACCGCCCAAGGGTGCACTTTCCACCCCCCAGGCTGAGCTCGACCCGGACCTCCTCCGCGACGGCGCCTACTCGGACGTGACCGAGCGCATCGAGCGTCTCCTCGAGCTCGCAGACGACAATGTCGAGCGCCACCTCGGCGTCGGCAAGGCGCGCGCCGCAGGGGTTGGCGCCGTCGGGGCCAAGTCGGCCAGCGAGATGGACGAGCGCGAGCGTGCCCGCGCAAAGGCTGGCCGCCTCCCCGCCCGTCTCCTCCACGACGCAGCCATCGACAAGCCCCAGCGGCGCTTCACTCAGCGCACGCGCGTCGCTGCGCCCGACGTCGACGACGCTTCCGCGACCGGCGACGGCGCCGTCCCGCTCTGGAAGCCCGTCCTGCGCCGCAAGGTCAACGCGCTGAGCGACGACGCAGCCTGGCTTGAGACGGAGCTGTACGAGCCGACGAGCAGCTACACCTCGCCGACGGCGACCTCGCCGCCGGCCTACACGCGTTACGTCCACCCGTACGCCGCAGAACTCGCCGCCCTGTCCCCGCCTGCGCACTTCTCGTCGAAGCCAAGCAAACCGGCACCGCACCCTGCCGGCAGCTTCGACTCGACACCCTTTGAATGGGTTGGAGACGCCGCAGCGCTCGAGCGCATGATCGGCGAGATCCGACAGGTCGGCGCAGCGGGTCAGAAGGACCTCGCGATCGATCTAGAGCACCACGACTTCCGTAGCTGGAGCGGCATCACGTGCTTAATCCAGGTGCGGGCGTTTGCCGCGGTAGGCGTGAATTCTCCGCTGACAAACCCGCCTACTCGCAGCTGAGTACGCGCACGAAGGACTACGTGATTGACGCTCTCGAGCCGAGTGTTCGCGATGGTCTGGACCAGCTCAACGAGTTCTTCACAAACCCAGAGTGGATCAAGGTACGTCGTGTATCGCGCGCGCCGCTGGCTCTTGCTGACTCCTTCTCCCGCTTCATCCAGGTTTTACACGGTGCCAGCTCGGATATTGTCTGGCTGCAGCGCGACTTTGGTCTGTACATTGTCGGACTCTTTGACACGTACCACGCCACCAAGGTCCTCGGTGCGTCTCCTCCCGTTGCCCTTCATCTACCCTGCGCGCTCATGTCATTCCCTCATTACAGGTCATTCGCAACATAGCCTCGCATCGCTCCTCAACATTTACACTGACTTCGAGCCCGACAAGCGGTACCAGTTGGCCGACTGGCGCATTCGGTGCGCTCCCTTCGCGCTTCGCGCTTTCTGGCATCCTGCTTACGCTCGCTCTCCCAGACCGCTGCCCAAGGAGATGCTGCATTACGCGCGCTCCGACACGCACTACCTCCTCTCCATCTACGACCACCTCCGCATCGCCCTGCACGAAAAGGCCGCTTCCTCCCCTTCCGACTCGCCAGCCCCGCTCGAAGACGTCTTCCAACGCTCTCGCGGCGTCTCGGCCATCACCTTCTCGCTCGCGCCGTACGACCACGAGACGGGCCACTTCGACACGGGCTACCTCGTCCCGCTCGCCAAGCACGGCCAGCTCAAGGCCTACTCGACCGCGCTCGCCGTCCCGACGCTGCCGATCAAGACGGGATGGGGTCCAGGCGAACTCAAGTTCGAGCTCCTGCGCGCCGTCTGGCGCTGGCGCGAGCGCACCGCCCGCGACGAGGACGAGAGCGCCCGCTTCGTCCTCGGCGTGCAGGGCGCGCTCCAGCTCGTTGAAGCGGCCGCTGCCGGGCGCATCAAGGATGCACGCGACGTCATGCAGGTGCTGGGCGCCGCGCGCGGCGGCGTGAGCGAGGTCGTCCGGCGCAAGAAGGACGAGCTCGCGGCGCTTGTCGAGGAGACGCGTCTGGCAGTCTTGGGCACGTCGGCGGGTGGCGTGGACGATGTCGAGATGGTCGATACGGCCGCGGCGGGCGTAACGGGCTTCCAGCTCGGCTTGCCCGCCGAGGAGCCTGTCGTGCGCCCCACAGCGGGTCTCTGGGACGCCGTTCCGTCGCCGCCCATCGCCTCGACTTCGGCTGTCCCCATCGTACCTGTTGCGCCGTCGTCCGCCTTTTACGGGTCGACGTTTGCCACGGCCCCGACCTCGAGCAGTATCGTCGCAGGGTCGAGCTCGTTCTTCGGCGCTGCGTCGAGCTCGGGCGGTAAGAAGGGCAAGGGCAAGGCGCAGGACCAGAGCACTGGACGCCACGAGGTGCAAGCTCAAGCAGTGAAGCGCGTGCACGACTCGCTCGTGCTCGGCGGCGGTCTTGGGCAGGTCCGTTGCATCACGCTTTTCGTGCCCTGCCGCAGTGACTAACATCATGCTCGCATGGCAGACTCTTCAGCCCAAGCTCGTGCCCGCAGCATCCGTCGACACCGACGTTGTCCTCGCCGATGCGCATGTCGACGCGGCTACTGCGCCCGGCGAGGCTGCCGACGCCGCTGTGCCGACTGCACTTTCGGCCGACCACACCTATGTCCCTCTCTCGGCTCGCGTCCCCAAGCCCGAGTCGTCTTCGACCCTGTCATCGTCGACCAAGCACGTCGCCCCGACCCCGAAGGACTCGGACGTGATTGTCGTGTCGAGCCTCAAGGACAAGCCGAAGAAGCGGCGGCGGCAGCAGAGCGAGGCCGCGCCAGCGCAGGCCGCAGGCGACGACGTCGATGATGCGCTGCCGGGACTGTCGTCGGCCGCAAGTGGGTCCGCCACGCCCAAGTCGCCGCCCGCGCAGCCGCCCAAGGCCAAGAAGCAGAAGAAGGCTTCTGCCGGCGCGCGGGAGCGCCCCGCGCCCGGTTCGGTCGCGCCGCACGACTACTCTGCGCAGCGGTCGATCCTCGACGCCGAGCCCGTCGGCCGCGTCGGCGCCGAGCGGCGCGAGCAGGACAAGAAGGCGCGCAAGAAGGAGGCGCGCGCCGAGAAACTCGCGCAGGGCGCAAAGAAGGGCTTCCAGCTCGACACGAGCGAGTTTGGACGCGCGCCGCGGGTCAACAACGCGCCGAAGAAGGCCAACGTGAGCAAGACGTTCGGCAAGGGGTCGTAGCCGCCCCTTTCACTGCACAGCTTCCTCGTCGATGCACAACGCACTGCTGGCCGACTTCTCGTTTGCGATCCAGAGCGTGCACACAGCTCAGCGCTGTCCTCCAAACCGTTGCACCGCCCCACGCCCGTTCAGGATCCAGAGAAGCGCAGAGTTGATAAGAACACGGTTTGATTTTTGGGAAAGACGAGTCTACAGGCCGAGAGAGCGACAACCGAGCTCGAAAGCACCTCTACTTCGCCCTCGAGGTCCATGGGCACCGGGCAGACGCTCATTTGCGAACGACCATGCTCTCGCGAGCCGGGCCGGTGCCGATGTAGCGGATGGGCACGCCGAGGAACTTCTCGATGTACTCGACGTACTCCTGGCAGGCCTTGGGCAGGTCGCTCCACTGAGTCTTGTCCTGGATCGACTGCTTCCACCCGGGAAGCTCGACGTACTGGACCTCGACGCGCGCGAGCGTGTCGAGGTCGGCGGGGAAGAGAGCGTCGAGGGGCTTGCCATCGAGGTGGTACGCGACAGCGACCTGAATCGTGTCGAGGTCATCGAGAACGTCGAGCTTGGTGAGATTGAGCGAAGTGTAGCCGTTGATGAGCGTCGAGTACTTCATGACGACGAGGTCGAGCCAGCCGCAGCGGCGACGGCGGCCGGTCGTCACACCAAACTCGGCGCCCACCTCCTGGAGGTGCTCGCCGACCTTGTTGAGCTGCTCCGTCGGGAAAGGGCCCGAGCCGACGCGAGTCGTGTAGGCCTTGATAACACCGATGGTCTCGCCAATCGCGCGCGGGGGAAGACCAAGGCCGGTGGACACGCCGCCGATACCCGTCGCCGAGCTCGTGACGAACGGGTACGTGCCGAAGTCGAGATCGAGCATGAGCGCATTCGCGCCCTCTACGAGAATGCGCTTGTTCGCCGCAAGCGCGTTGTGGATGAACGAGATGCCGTCGACGACGAATGGCTTGAGGCGCTTGGCAAGCTCTTTGTAGCGCACGATCTCGCCCTCTGTGTCGTACCTACGTGCGATTTTACGGGAAAATCAGCCCTACGCAGGCGAGGAGGAGCGATCGTCGAAACGCACTCGAAGTTACCGTAGCGCTTGAACCTGCCCTCGACGAGCTTGCGGAACTTGGCAGCGAACGCCTCCTCGTCGAAAAGATGGTGCACGCGCAGACCGGAGCGACTCGCCTTGGAGGAGTAAGCGGGGCCGATGCCCTTCTTAGTCGTGCCGATACTCGATCCGCCGAGCTCTACCTCCTTGAGGCCATCGACAACCTGGTGGAAGTCGAAGACGAGGTGCGCGCGGTCCGAGATGAACAGGCGTCCGTCGCAGTTGAGGCCTGCGCGCGTAATGCCGGGTTGAGTGGGACAGCCTAAGAGATGCAGTCAGGCGGGCACCACGGACCTTTCGACGTGAGAGCCTCGAGCTCCTGGAAGAAGGACGGGACGTGTACGACCACGCCGTTGCCGATGAAGGCGGTGCACTCAGGGTTGACGAGACCTGGAGAAGCGATGCCGCCGAGGTCAGCATCGTGAGTCGCGCCCAGACGGTCCAAGCTTGTGCGCCGGCACTGTGTCACACTGAACGCACCACTGGGCAGGAGATGAAAGTCAAACTTGGTCTTCACGCCCTTGACCGTGGCGACGATGGTGTGGCCGGCGTTGTTGCCGCCCGCGCAGCGAGCGCAGACGTCGGCCTCAGCGGCGAGGATGTCGACAAGCTTTCCCTTGCCTGTAGGTACACGAAGGAGGCACAAGTCAGCCTATCATGACCAGGTGGATCGCACTCCGAGTGCTTCGTGAAGCGGCATGTCACGGCCTTCCCCCGCGGGCCACTGCGGTTGCACAGGCTTGTACTTGTTCCGAGTTATCGGAAACGCATAGCCTTGGCCTGCTCTAGCGTGTGGTCGCCAGGCTCCAATACGCCGCCAAGCACAGCAATCGAGCGGCGAGCCTGAACGCACCTTCCTGTCGAGCGGAGACGGGGGAGCGGTCAGCTCACATATCCTACGCCAGCGAGCACGGAGAGCCCACGTACATCTCCCCACTGAGCGCCCAACACCACCTGAACTTGGTTTGCCATCTAAGAGCGAGCAGGCGGTGAAGGAAGCGACAAGCGAGGCAAGCCGGGTGGAAAGGATCAAGGTGGCAAAGTCAGCACACTGTCGATGACGAGCAGACCAGGCGCACGTCCGAACTCAACGTCGTCGTCGAGCAACACCTGCGAGGCGAGAAACCCCGGACGGTGCCCTTGCCGCTCGACGAGGAGCGGCACGCTGCATCCGAGCAGCGAGGAGAGGATTGGGCTCACAAATGGCGATGCTCTGCGACCTGCGCGAACGTCTATCGACGAGAGCGAGGCTAGCGGATAGCGCAAGAGAGGAATTGCGTTTGGCGATGCAGGCCAGAGTCAAGCCTTCACGCTCCTCAGCCGCACCTGCGGTCCGGCCGGGAGCCCCTGTGCGCTTGTGTATCCCTCTGACACAGCTGCAACAGACAACAAAGACTCGCGCAAGTCTCTGAGCGGGACCTTGGCGGGACCGACAGGGGGGCGCGAGGTTGCAGCTTCAGTCTGTCCTTCACAAGAAGCTTGCGCTTTCACGAAGAGCCGCTTGTGAATGTATCGTACACGGCTCTTTGGCGCAGACGACGCGGAAGGCGACGAAATCATGTCGCAAGGTCCCCTTCGTCTCCGAGTCGCGCGAGAGCGCGCCTCTGTCGCCTTGCTGCGCGACCCTGGCCTGCAGTGGCTGCGTCATGGAGTGGAGCTGGGACGGCTCTATCATCAGCCTCAGCTCTGTCCCGTCGCACGATACGCTGGCGGCAAGCTCCACCTCGGACGGACCCCGCCACATCGCCGGGAACGAGCGAACCACCTCGTCATTGGCAGTCACGGAGCCAGCGCTGGACGGCGTAGAAGCATCCGCTCTCTCCGTCCCTGCACTGCCCGCCCCGCCGCAGCGCGCGCACCTCTCGCCGCACGAACACCACCCCCACCTCCACCATCCGATGATCGCTGCGAACGCGAGCGCCCAGTCGTCGAGCGTTCATCACGCACCTGGGGCGCATCCACTCGCTTCGCTCCTTTTGGGCGAGCACCCGTACTCTCCTCCGGCGTCTCCTACCGCCTCTCTATCGTCCTTCCAGGGATCGCGCACTCGCCTACCTTCCGGTGCATCAGCGCCGTGCGACGACCCGCGCACACGCGTCGAGCCACGGCGCAGTCGACCGCATAGTCGCGATGGCAGCATCAGCAGTGCCATGAGCACCAACGGTAGCGCGCACGAGACGGGCGGCAGCAGCGAAGATGACCAGCACTCGTCGAGTGGCTTCGTCATGCCCAGTCTGCACGCCGGTGGGCAGCCCTCTGATGAGGGAAGAGTGGCTCGCGGCGACGTTTTTTCTCCGGCCGTCTCGCACTCCGCCCGGGCCAGCCTGCTTGTCGTTGGCAGGTCGTCTGAGGAGCGTCGCGTTCTTGCAACCCTCCTCGCACGCGATGACGACGCGCGGTGCGGTTCGAGCAGCGCAACCGACATGTCCTATTCTTTCCTTTCAACTGGTGCGCCCGCCGTCGAGCGTAACCCTTCGGCGCAAGGCTTGTTCCGTGAGATTGCCGGTCACTCGACGGTGGCCTTGCACGAGCTGGCGGACGACTCAACGCCTTTCGATGCGCTCGCCGCGGCACTCGTCTACCCGCTGGAGCGTTTGGAAGCCAAGATGAACCGCGCCTATCCCGCGACGACCGGGCTGGACAGCCTCGTCCAAGGGGCAGGCTGCGGCGAGTTTGAAGCGTGTTTCTTCCTCTTCTCCTCCCGTGCGTCTGTTGTCATTCATTTAATCGGAGTTCGCACTGACCGGACGATCCATAGCACCCCTGCCGAGCGAGATCGCCATCGCGCGGCCTCTCTCGCACATACTGCCAATCTTTCCTATCCTTCTCCTCCCTCCGTCGCCGACGGGCAAGCCGCAACGAACCGAAGCCCTCTCACATGCCGTCCAGGTTCAGCTCGACAACGCTGGTGTGCGGTGGCAGCGCGCTGTCGATGTCGGATCGTCCACCTCATCTGCGCCGCTTTACATGCTTCCGCACGACCTCTTCACCGAGAACGCTTCGCAAGCCGTTTCAGTTGCTTCGACTCAGTATTCGACACCAACTTCCGAGCAGGCTCCGCCTTCTCTGACCTCATCGCAAGAACTGGCCGCACCGCCGTCGAGTTCATTGACATCTCCTGGCACGTCCGCAAGTGGGATCGCTTCGCGAGGACGTGGCGTCGAAGCGCGCTCGCTCTCAGCGTCAACCCGCGCCTCCTCGCGCTCGTCCTCGCCAGGAGGACGGTCCCACACACGCCACCGCCGACACCCGTCCACTTCTTCCTTCTCAAGTTTTACTTCAACTTCCCTCGCCGACCTGTACCGTCTGCAGTATCTCGTGCGCTCGTCCGATACGCCGCGCCTCCTGCGAGCGGTACGAGCGCGCACCTTCCTCGAGTGGCGCGAGGTGGAGATCGCGGCACGCGGTCCGGGCGGCCCCGTCGATCCGCGCCTTTTCGGCGAGGACGTGCTCATCGACAATGCCGAGCGTGCGCTCCTCGACTTTTCCAAGCGAGTTGCAGAACGCCGCCGCTCGGTTGCCGGGTCGGCGGCAGATACCACGGATGAAGACGTGCTCGCGTCGGAGGACGAGGACCAAACGGATGTGGTCGGTTCGTTTGCCACCGACCCGGTGACACCACGCTGCATACAGCGACCGCTTGCGCCCGTCACTTCGGCAGACGACAGCTACTTCCCGCGCCAGACTTCGCGCAGCAGCTCGCCGAGCCGCTCCCGGTCGTCGGCTCTGTCCTCGTCGTCGGCCTCGTCAGTCTCGTCGGCCGCAGAGTACCCGCACACGCCGATGTCGGCATCGTCCGTACTCGTGCTTCCGTCAAGGGACCCTTTCCACCTCCCCGGCCTCCTTCACCTCGTCGGGCTCAACTTTCGCCTTGCGGTCTTTGCGCCGCAGCTCACGACCCCTCGTCCCGCGTGGCAACACGCAGCCCCGCCCGCCCCGCCGAAGGAAGGAGCGCGATCGACCATCTTGAGCGAAATGGGTGGATGGGCCTGGTGGCGCGCAGCGGCTGTCGTTGGTCTCGTCTTCGTGGCGGGGCTTGCCACAGGTGCAGCTGCAGGCAAGCGTATCCCGTGGTGGCCGGAGTGTGCCTCGGTGTTCAGGACGTGATCTCTTCTCTTCTTGTTGTGTCTGCTCTGTGATTGTTGCCTCCTAGCCGCGTTTTCACCCTTGTTGTCTCCTCGCTGTCCTGAGTCTACCTCTGCAATGACTGTTCAGTCAATAGCTGCCATTATGACGCCACACAGACATCACATGGCCTCGGATCTGAACTGTCCGAGAAAACGAAGAGGCTGCACTGCAAGAGAGAGTCATGTAGCTTTAGCATGCGGCCGTCCGCATTCACGGCACGTACCTCTGTTGCTTGTAGCTGTGGCACGTCAGGATATAACGCTGATGCAGTGCTCAGGGTGTCGAAACGGCCGTCAGGGGACCTTGCGGCGCTGTCTTCAGGAGCAGCGGAAGGGGGTGACCTTCTCAAACCGGAGTCCTTGTCAAGCCCTTCGCCCGGAGTCACAGACAGTGAGCCGGCCTTACAAAGCCTTGTAAGAACTCCCGAGGTGCTTGTCAAGACAATCCGGGAGGAGCAAAAGCCAATTTTGCCAAGCCGTTCATATTGTTTTAACTTTCACGGGCTCGCATGTCCAGGCCTTTTGTCCGAGTGGTCTATGGAGCCAGATTCAAGTATATACTTCTGCGCATCAGCGTGGGCATCCTGGTAGCGCAAGCTGCGCGGGTTCGAATCCCGCAGAGGTCACCTATCTTTTGCCCGGCCGGCACCCGAGTCCAAGCAATGTACTGCATCTTGCGCGGTTCCTATTCAGCCCTCACACGGTGGGCGCCTTGATTGAGGCTGAACTTGCACACCTATGGACAACCGGGCGGGAGCTGGAGCTTTGACCGGCGTCGCCAGGCGCTGGTCAACCATCCCTCCTTTGCTCAAGTCCTTGATGCTGCAGCCTGGATCTGCCCTTGTGCGCGGCGGCAATAACGTGGAGGACCTGGTTGAAGCCAGTGATGAGCATGCGTTCATTCTCTGCGGCCGTTGCAAGCTGTCTGACACTTGGACTTGCAGTGCCTGCGGCATGCTGGACATGTGAGACAGGCTACATGCGCATTGTTGTTGCACCAGTTCTGACGCAATGCATTCAACAGCGGCAACCAAGCGGATGCTGGCCGCAAAGAACTGGAGCACCTCTGTTGGACCAGTCTGAGCGCATCCTCAGTCCAAACAGTGCGTTCTTTATGCCAACTCTTAGTACTGCATGCCGACGGTCCTAATCCACCCCTGGGGCTTGAACTGCCTTGATCTGAACCTTCACAACCATCACAGAAAGGGTCCAAGAACTCACAGACTTTGTGAAACCCAATCCCGACTTCCTCCAAGCCGATCAGTTGCCAAAGGTTGTCCAAGATGCCACGGACGCAGTCATCATCCTGCGGGACCTTGCATCGCGCCTGCAGACTCGCATCATGCCCAACATCTTCGTCTTCACCCACTATATCCCACCGCGTATCGCCGCCTGTCTTGTCCTCATGCCGCTGGAGCCGGTGGCAATGCCCCTTGCCCGCCCTGCGCGCAAAAAGGACGTTGCTGAGATCGCCCGCCTCATTGCCACATGCAAACACATCAAACCGGAGACGCCCAACATGGGCGTCTACTTTTTCTCCACAACTGCACGGCCTATCGACGGCCCGCTACCGGACGGCAAGGCCACGTGCACCCGCCAGGAGGCATCGATCGTTGTGACCAAGGGCGACTGCGACGGCTACATTGGCCAGGCCTCTGAGGGATGTGCGACGCTGGACGCGTTCCTCAAAGAGCAGGAGGCAACGTCAGAAGGCGACCAGCCTGCGTACAGGCAAGTTGCACAGCCAATTGTGGCCGGTGCGACGTCTCACACCGGCCTGGGCGCGCGCCAGTTTGGGCGCCACGGTCACCACGTGAGTATGCGTCGTGACTCCATACTGCAGTGTGTTGATCGTACTTGTCTTTCTAAACAGCGGCAGGGCTACCAGACTGCGATTTGGCTTGTGTCGGCAGGCTCCGACAAGGCCGTCATCGAGACGTCATACGTTGCGGCCTGCTCGTACGGCGTGCTGCAGTCGGGCGTTGCGCAGACGGCATCAGCGTTGCTTGGCACAGAACTGTACCGCCTGTACTGCAAGGGCATCCGGCAGGTGGCGCCGCTGGTGGTTCAGGATTCGTCTGACGAGGTGCAACCCATCGCTCTCGCGTTCATGGACAGAATGCCCGCGCTCCTCATCAACCTCGTTGAGGCGACGATGATTGGCGTTGCAAGGGGCTGCGAAACGTCCGAGCACTTCTCCGCATCGTATCCGACGAACCAGTTGTGGCGCATGTCGCCGCGGTTTACGATGCGCAACCGCAAGTGCGCGCTCGAGGACCACTCTGTTGGCTTCAGAGACAACGTCAAGCGCCAGCGCGAGCGCGGATGCAAAGGCGGACGGGCGACGGCTCTGAAGATCAAGAACGGCCTGATGCCCGCCGCCTTCTACGCGGGCCGCGAGAAGGGTGCGGCCCTTGTGAGCTTGACCCTGCTGTCCTGTCCCACATGGCCTGCTGACACTGGCCACCTGGTTTTGCTAGGGAGGCGCAGTGACGGCAGCCGTCAACCAGGCTGCCGTCTATTGCCAGCTGCTGTCGCCGGCTGGGTACCCGGTACGTTTGTATGTCAGTCGCTTGGGGGCCCTGAAGTAATGCGGCTCTCGACAGTCCTTCCTCCGCGTGAGCAGCACAAAGGCCCAGACGGACAAGTCCGACAAGGGCAGGGCGAGCGCCTCTTCGTCCTCCTCGGCGTCAAAGACCTATCCAGTCCTGGGCTTCTCTGCTCCCAAGATGGGCATTGTCAGCAACGTGCGCGTGAAGTTCTTGGCTGGTGCGGTCAAGTCGGGCGCCGCCATTTTCCGCAAGACGGGCTCGAAGGCTCAGGCACTCAAAGGCGTCTGCTTCCCCACGCCCGCAGAAGACAATGTTGCCAAGGCCAAGAAGGGCGCGACAGGTATCGCAGGCGGTTCTATCGGCGTCCGCGTGTCCGGTCAGCGCAAGTACATTGTCACGATTGCCTTCTTGCCACCAGACGACCAGCCGGAGCTGAAGGCTTTTAGCTACACCATCAACGAGGACGACAAGTATAAGGCCAAGACGTGCGGCGTGGTCAAGCAGTTGTTCGAGCACCTCCAGCGCATTGGCGCTCGCACCAAGATCTGGTTTGACGCCGCAGTCGGCAAAGATGACGATACAGCATCTACATCTTCTCCAAAGCCTGGTCCTGCACGTCCAACCCGGTCGCCACACTGGAGCCAATGCCGACCCGCACAACAAGCTTCCGCCGCAAATCCGCTGCATGCGCTTCAATGGTGTTCTCGCGAGTGCACCTGCAATCGCTGCAATCATCAACCAGATCCAGGCAGCCATTTCTGGCCCAATGGCATTTGTGTTGAGCGAGACTTCGGCTCGAGCAACTGCCTGTCGACAATTATTGACATGGTCGATTGACCTGACTCAGTCAACTCACTCAAGCTACATCAGACAAAACCAGGTGCTCAACCAGCGCTGCCTCTAGCCCTCGTTTGGCCAGGACGTCAGCTCTGCAGGCTCTGTTGCATTCTTAACCAACTCGCCCAGCGCATGCGTGACACTTGACAAGTGTGCAGGACTCACAACTAAGTACTCTGTGCGTTCATTGAGGCACCGGTCTGCCTGCTTTGCTGCGCATCACCAGCAAAGTAACACGTCATGGGCCCAAAATGCAGGCCTTCCAACAGGTTCCAGCCCCTGCAAGTGTCCTGTATCGTTTGTGACATCAGGGTTTGTGACTAAGGGCTCTAGTGTTGACTTGCAGCTTGTGAACAGATCCTGCAGGAAGCTACTACAGAAGTCTGACAGTTTGGGAGGACTGGCAAGGAGAAGAGGCAAACCAAACAAAGTGGTCTAAAGGCACACAAGGGACAACTCTGGCTCCAGCGTGAGAGACACTCAGCAAGCTTACAATCACATCAATGGGGTATACACACAACAGTCAACACAAAGACAGACTGGCAAGCACGAAATGCTGTCCCTCTGGACTCACTCTCCTGGGACAGCCAGTCACTGCCAATTATGAGTGGAACCGACTGCAAATTCAAGGGTCTTAGTGTGTTCTACCAGCAAGCCGGAACAAGGCACACCTGCTAGCATAGCTTGTGCTCTAACATGAATTGCCGCTGAAGGAGAAGCTGAGCAGCAACTGCAGCAGGACATGTTCCGGTCAGTATCAGCTGGCTTGCATCCAATAAATTGGTGCACACAAGCCCAAAGTACCACTACAGAGGTTGGGAACGGGACAAGCTGCAGGCAGGAAGTCAAGATGAGAAAGTCTGCTCAGGACTGGCTGCATCAACTCCAAGGGCAGCTGCCTGAGGTGCCTGCTGCACACTGCAAGATGATGCATTCAGAGCATGCTCAGCCTGGGCTCTGCTGGTTGCAACAAGTCAAGAGCTGGTCAGAAAGCACTGAATGAGTGCAGTCCTTTTGACCAAGTATGCCCCTGACAGTCATAGCAGTGGGATGCAAAGCAACTCAGTGAACACAGAGGTTGTCGGGCAATGCAAGCAGCAGTGTAGAGCAGAAACGCCGGTGCAAGCGGCAATCAGCAATCTGGGCACAGCTAGCTCATCTGGTGCAAGCAATGCCCAATACGCCAAGAGTCCTAGCTGGTTCACAAACTGCAGAGCACGCAAGCGTGTGCAGCAGAGCGGTGGTCTGAGCATTGAGCGATGTGGGGCAGGGATGTGCAAACAATCAAAGAGGCATCTGCAAAGGCTCAAGCACGAGTGGACACCCCATGGGTGGTCTTGGTGCCTGTGAAGCTCAGTCTACGCAGTACAGAGCCAAACAAGAGTGCAGCAAGGCGAACAGGAGACAGATCTTTGCAATGCAAACTGTAGGTCTGGGATAGAGGTGGGAGGCCTGCACAATGAGGCTGGGCCGGAGTTGGGCCTAGCGCGCACCCCAACTGTTTGGCGCTTGGGCAGGCCCAACCCCAAATTTGCCCGGGGGCGCATTCCGACACCTCAACCTGGCGCCACAGGGGTGATAGCCCTTGTGGCCGGCTTCCACAGCAAACGGCACCAGCCAATCTTCCTGCGCTCTTCAAGGAAGCTTTGTGCTCCCATTGGGCTTCCTTGAAGAGCGCAGGAAGCCCTTGCCACGTTTCCTGCAAGAAGCCAAAACAAGAGAGCTGTCTTTGCGCATTTTGCATCCTCTTGGTCGTGCTTTCTGCCTTGTCCTGCTGGCTTGTGCTCTTTCCATATAGAGGCCTGACTGCATTGTTTCTACGCTTGCTTCCGACATGCCCAAGTCTCTGGCCTGCTTGCAATGTTGTTAAAAGCCACCCCTCAACTGTCAACCTCCTTTCCCTCCCAAACCACACTCCTCAGTAGCTGCCCAGCGCTCCTCCAAGACACTCAATCCAGCTGTTTGCCATACTTGCAGCTGTACCTATCCCTTTCATGCACCACTTCTTGTCCATCTTGACCTCAGACAGTTGACGCCCTCCTCGCCTTTGCCTGTGTCAACCATCAATGACAACAACATTGTCTCTGTTGCTGCCACAACAGGTTTGCCTGCTTGTCCAAGGAAAAGGGCTGAGACGCACAAGATGACAGGCCATAACAAGAAGAATCTTGCTACACTCACATTGGTTGTCTGCTTGACCAAGGCTTGACGCTGACCTAACTTGCTTTCCTCTTTCTTGTTCTTGTTCTCGTCCCCGCACCTCCAATCTCCTGCTCCCTCACAGCACCTTGCAATGCCCTCAATGCAGGGCAAGCGTAGCACAAGCACAGCATCCTATGCGGAGCACTTCCACCCGCTTCACCTCTCTGCCAGTCCAGCACACACTGCCGCCGGTGTGCACCTTTCAACGCTAGCCTGCAAGCACTGTGCAACAACTATTCTGCATGCCCTGTCCTCAGGCTTGACAGACAAGCTCAATGTTGCTGCACCTCTGGCAGCCCCAGCCTTAAGGTTGCCCTCCGGTTGTCCACTCCCATTCCCTGTGCTGATGGTGCAGTGGTCTTTGCGTGCGAAGGCCGGCAGGGCATCATTTCCTGTGGACTAATTCCGCAGCTTTACCTTTTGGTCACAGGTTTGGTCTCTGCTGTCTCCTCTCTTCTGCCGCTAGCGCCCCTCCAGACTGAGGGGCCCTGTCCCCTCATTGCCCTCCCCTGTCTAGGCGGACCTTTGGATCTCCCTTGCGCTCCTTGTTTCTCTGCGCCTGGGAGCAGCAAGCTGATGGGTTACAAGCCCAATTGAACTTTTCACTGCCCACTGCACGCTCCCCCTTCCCCAAAGCGCGCTTGGCCAAGATGACGCCCTCATCTGCAGATGTCAAGGGTGCATTTGTGTCTGCCGCTGCAATCAATGTCCTGTCTTGTCCAACGCCACTGCCGTTCAACTCCCATCTCTGCAGAGCAGACAACTACACCATCTGGGCAGTCCAGATGTGTGCGCTTGATGGCGCGCCTGCACATTGCGTCATGACTGGCGTCACACCGCAATCTGTGGCTGACAGCAAGCGGGGTGCGCCCAGTGCCCCAAGAGTGGGACCAGCTGAACAAACTTACTGTTACTTCCGTCATTGTCTCCTGCACCTCTGCTGTCATCTATTGCTTGCTGCCCCTGGCACAGAGGGAAGAGATGCACAAGGATGCACAAGGGAGAAGGGGATATCCGCCAGACAGGGGAGGGCTGTCAGAGTAAATGAGGATTCAAGTCTTGAGGAGTGAAAGGAGCAAAAGAGAGGAGATAGCGGGGCTCAAACCCTTGGCCAAAAGGTGAAGCTGCAGCATTGTTCCACAGGAACTGATGCCCTGCTGGCCTTACTGCGCAGAGACCACTGCATCATCAGCACAGGCAATGTGAGTGGATAATTAGAGGGCAAGGCTGTGCGCCAGAGGTCCAGCAACGTCACCCACTATATATCCAAGCTGCTCCCTCGGCAACAGAGACAAGCACTGAGGTAGATTGCAGAGATGCCAAGCTAGATAGAGAGGCACAGCAGACGTGCTCCTTGGCCACAGAGACAATTGCTGAGGACAGGAGAGAGGCGCGAGCGCCGGGTGAGAACAAGCAGAGAGAGTGGCAAAAGGAGAGAGAGCAAAACAACCACGAGAGTCAGACTGGCAACCTAAAAGCCACTTGGCGGTGGCTTGGAAGTGCGTGCGCTGAGAGCAAATTTAGGTGTCACTGGCAACCGGTGATGCAACAACACTAAATTGCCAACTGCAAATGACGCGTACATGTACTGGGCAAAGTTGCAAGACTCAAGCTGGCCAACTGACGCGCAGAGCACGTCCTGCCTCCTCACTTGCTTTTGTTTGCTCTTGCTGCCCACCGCATTACTGGAGGCGTACAAGACCTTTGCAAAGGACTACAAGGCGCTCCTGATGACCATCAGGGGGGGGG